>NC_052632.1:50438155-50750462 GCF_016161935.1 Mauremys reevesii | reverse complement strand
AAAGTATAGTTTAGCCAAACCTACTATATGGTGGCTGCACAACTGGCTGGAAAACCGTTACCAGAGTCTCCAGAGAGTAGTTATCAATGGTTCACAGTCAAGCTGGAAAGGCATAACGAGTGGTGTCCCGCAGGGATCTGTCCTGGGTCCAGTTCTGTTTAATATCTTCGTAAATGACTTGATCAAGGCATAGAGAGCACACTGATAAAGTTTGCAGACAATATCAAGCTTGGAGGGGGTGCAAGCACTTTTGAGGACAGGATTAGAATTCAAAATGATCTGAACAAACTGGAGAACTGATCTGAATTAAATAGGCTGAAATTCAATAAGGGTAAATGCAAAGGACTACATGTGGATAGGAATAATCCATTGCACACATACAAAATGGGCAGTGACTGCCTAGTAGGATCTGGAGGTTAGAGTGGATCACAAGCTAAATATGAGTCAGTGTAACACTGCTGCAAAAAGCCAGCCTCCTTTCAGGGAGGAGTAGAAGGATCTGTTTTGAAATAACTGTAGTGGAGATCCTGTAGTGTGAGGTTAACCCTGGAGGTGGAGGGAGCACGTATTGTGTGTACTATGGTAGTATGGAGGACTCAGCTGAGAATGGGCCCTGGAGAGCTTGGAGTCTAGGCAAGGACTGGGAACAGAGAGGGGAAGTGATGTGGGTAAAAATCTCATCAGTGGTGGAGCTGGTGTCCTAGGCCAGAGGCTGTACCACTCGGCCAGTGAACAATTTCCGTGTCACCCCGCCCTGGGCAACTCTGGCTGCTGCTCTTGCTTGGTGCCCTGGGTCTGTGACTTCCTTTCTCCTCCTCCAGCAAAGAAAGGCCTATTGTCCCCTCTCTGCCCTAGCATCACCATCTCTGCCTCTCCCACAAACAGCTGCAGCAAACATCCCTGCAGGTACCACCCCAGGCTGCCTGCATGGTCACTTCTACCAAGGGAAGGGCCCAGCAGCCCTGGCTGCAGCATCGATTGGTTGGGCTGGCAGCGTAGCCAGCAGTGTCTGTAGTATTTTCCATTGCACACCGGCTGGGCTGGGGCGTAGTGCAGGAGCCTAGTCAGCCCACAGCTCGGACGCCTCTGAACCCTGTTAGAATCGTGCCCAGCTTCCCCAAATATGGTAGAAGTTACAGCCTAGAACTGCCAGAGGCTGTGAGAACCGATCTTTGCCCCAAGACGAGGGGTGAGGGTGGGGGTTATCGCTCTAGCAGCTGACGTACTAGACAACTAACAGCCGTGACTTTGCACCGGCCGTGTGTATGGCAGGAGATGCCGAGTGCAGCAGCCTTGGCTTGAGGTCTCCAGCTGCCACGTGTGCCAATGGGCTGCTCAGTCCCTGGGCAGCGTTGCGCCTATTTGGAAACGTTTCCGGTTACCTCGAGTTTAATTTCAGGCCCTGTGCTCAGAGGCGGTCGCTTGTGAAGATGGAAATGAATACTGTCGCTGGAACCTCGGAGGGCTGCTGGATTTGCAGGCTGCTGTAGTGTTTGCATGCCCTCCTGCAAGGTTAGTGCAGCTGGGATTTTTCTTGCAGAACACTGTGCTACTGAGGCTAGAGACTCAAGAGCAGCCTGCTGAGGTGTTGGGGTTCTGTCGGCTCTGGGCAGAGGCGGCTCCAGGGCCCAGCACGCCAAGCGCGTGCTTGGGGTGGCAAGCCGCGGGGGGCGCTCTGCCAGCGCCGCGAGGGAGGTAGGAAGGCTGCCCTCGGCGGCTTGCCTGTGGAGGGTTCGCTGGTCCCACGGCTTCGGAGGCACCCTGCGGGAGGTCCTCCGAAGCCACGGGACCAGTGGACCCTCCGCAGGCAAGCGGCGGAAGGCAGCCTGCCTGCCGTGCTTGGGGCGGCAAAATTCCTGGAGCCGCCCCTGGCTCTGGGGTGCAGAACGGTGCAGTGTTATGGCTGCATGCTGCAATATCGTTGGGGGCGTGCAGCTGCAGTAATTTAGCAGGTGAACTGGAGCCCTGGCACAGAAACCCGCACATTCACAGATGAGCCTTTTGCTCAGCCGCTCTGCTTCCCAGCACGGCCGTGGACACTGTTGCCTGTGTCCAGTCCTTGCCTTGCTGCTGCCCCAGACCTAGTGGACCAGAGGCAAGTGCCAGGTGTGCCCTTCCCCACCGCTAGGCTACGGGGGGAGTCTTGTGTGGGGTGGCAGGCAGGGAAGCAGGCGCAGCTCAGAGCTCTGCAGAGTCACCACACACCCTGGACGGGAGGTGCCTGTTGCACAAATCCAACACAAAGGCGCAATGAAGAATGAAAATCAGCTGAAATTGACACCCCTGATCCCCTCCTAGCCCTGTGGGCAGCAGAGCATCGAACCAGCCACAGCCTGGGTGCTTTGGGGGGTTACACACACACACAAATGCTGTTTAGCTTGTGCCAGTCACTCCCCGCCCAACCCAGGAGCTCATTATGTGATGCTGCTCATTCTCCCCGCCCCAGTGGAAGGGGAGGCAGGGACAGGGGGCGCAAGCACTTGACCCATCTCCTCCCAATTAAGGCAGCACCAGTGAGAAAGGAACCAGAGAGAGAATTCTGACATCGCCTCACGGGCTGGGAAATGAGCCCTGCTCTGCTGCGGTACAGCTCCAGCCTGCGACGGCTTCCAAGCTCACTGACTGCAAGGACGCAGACACCCCAGGGATGCCATGGGCGGCAGTGCAGCTGTCTGGGCAGCCCCAAGGAAAAGACTTTCAGATTAAGCCATAGAAGTCCAGGTTCTGTCTGTTCTGAGCAGGCTCCAGTGATGACACCACGGGGCAGGCGGGGAGGAGGGAATGAAATTACTTGCTGATGGCCAAAATTTCCCATCCCCCACCGCAGCTTCCCATCCTCCCACCACTCCCACTTCTGGTTCATATTCCCTGGCTCCTTCCTCTTCTCCAAACTCCTAACACAACCAATTATCTCTACAGGCACAATAACAATAACTATCCTGCAAGCAGACTGTACCCAGCCCCTGGGGGGGATTGTCCTGCCCTGGCTCTTTGCATCAGCCAGCCCCACCTCAGCACGGCTCCTGGTTAATTTCACAGCAGGGTTGGTGCCTGGGAAGAAGGAGAGGCAGCACCGTGGCTCAGGGGTGGTGGAAAATAATATGTCTCATCTACCCTTGTGAGCTATCTGGGGTGTAACTGAGATGTTAACTCTGGCTCAGGTGTAGGTGGCATGTTACCGAGCACCTGCCCTATTGCTCCTATTTCAGGTGCATTTAGCCCAGCGGGATAGTGAAGTGTGGGGGGGGGCACTGCCCCCTGGAACATACCCACTGCCCAAGGCAAAGGAGCAAGTAGTGCACTGTGGGGCAGTGATGGGGGGGCAGCCCCCACCATGTGAGCTACTCTCCGGTGTTTCAGCTACAGCAGCGTCGGAGTGTCACAAGCTGGCCTGGGTGTGGAACACGTGCTATTTAGACTTGTTCTCCGCTGGGCTAATATGCCCCCTGGGTAAAGTCCTGGCCCCATTGGAAATGATGGCAAAACTCCCCTTGTCTTCGCTGGGGCTGGCATTTCACCCCATGTCCTTTAGAGCCATTCGGAGCAAAGCTGCTACAGCGCCAGTGTGGATGAAGCCATGGCGGGAGGTAAAGCAAGGGTGGTTTGGGGTTTGTGAATCCGGATAGTTGGGATTTGAATTTTGCAAAGCCAGGCCTCGTTCAGAGCTTGGCCCTGCTTTATCTGGACAGAGTTTGGGGTCAGGCAAATGTTTCCGGAGTAAGTTAGAAGTCTAGAACTGTAGGGTGAGAAGGGACCACAGGTGTCAGCTAGTCAAACCCCGGGCCAAGATGCAGGATTTGTTGTGTCTAACCCATCCCACACAGATGTCTATCCAGCCTCCTTTTGAAAACCTCCAGTGAAGGAGCTTCCACAACCTCCCTAGGCAGCTCTGTTCCATTGTCCGACTGTTCATACAGCTAGGACGTTTTTCCTGATGAACATTCACTGCTCTCCGCTGGATTCCTGTCCTCTGGAACTCTGGGGACCTTACCTGCTTGGCTTGCACTGAATGAATCTGAGGCCGAGATCAGCTATCTGTGATTAAGCTTCACGCCAGATCTGTGCTGACTGGACCAGACAGCTGACTCTGCTGGAATTGCCAAGTTAGGTGTTTACTAACCCACATTTTTTGGCACAGAATGGTCCCAGGTCTCCTGGAAAAGGCTTTCTCCTACCCATAGTCTCTGGTGCTGCCCAAAATGCCTCATTAGGACCCAGATTTCCCCTGTGACCCATTCGCTTGCTGTTATTTCACTGCCAATTAGGGTAAATTGAGATGAGAAAAGCTGCCTCGTGAATTGGAGGTGACAGGAGACTTAAGGAGACAAACCTCACAGCTGGTCGAGCTGCTGGCAAAATATAACACTGGCTTTTCCCTCATTCACTCCCAATGAGCAGGGCCAGTTCTAGGGTCCTGGTACTGGGGGGACAAGTGGTATTTTGGGTCCTGTGGATGTTGCTATTCCAAAAACAAATAACCCTCCAGGCAGCCAGGGGGCGATTTAGGCAACAGCCTGCTGCTGTTTGTTTCCACTGCATGCAGGGAGGGAAACCAGACTTTGTGGGCTTTGATTGTAAATAAACAAGATTCCCCACCAAGGACAGACCTGACTTGTATCATCCATTTCTCCTCCTGATGGAAACAGCCCTGCATGGCTACGATTATTGGCTAAGTGCTTAGGCCACAGGGCCCCCCCTGGAATGTACCTTTAAATTAACTCAAGGAAGTCTTAGGACTGGTGCTACGCCAATCAGATAATCTCAATGTTCCCTACTGGCCTCACACTCTATGAAGGTGTCAACCAGGTGCCAGTGCTGTGCAAGACCCCAGCACAAAGAAACCAGGACACACAGGGGGCTCCAGACGGGGGAATAATGTGACCCTAGGACGATTTATTTGGCTATCAGGCTGTACACAGGGACTTCAGATCTTCCCAGCATCCAATCCTAAGGGGCTGTTTGGGTATGGGTTGTGGGATCTCAGATGTCCGAGCCCTTGTTAGCATGTTGGGCATTGCATTACTCTTCCATTCAGACTTTAATAAGCAATTACCTGAGTGTCTCTCTTCATTACAACACTTACAGTGGTGCAGTTTCCTTCTGATTTGCATGTATGCATTCTAGCCCTGTCAGCGGAGCCTAGAACAAGGCGGGGCCCTTTGGGGGGAAACACAAACCATTCACTCGAACGAAAAACAATTCAGGGTTCAGCCCAAGTGCCCTCAACAGCGAAACATTGGGGGTTGTGCCCTTCTCGGGCAGCCTTCTGCTGGTGAAAGAAAGCCAGAAAGGTGTTTCCTCAATAAATGGTTGTTAACTTAACATTATTTCCTGCTTTTTTTTCTACATTAGCAATGTAGGTTTCAGCTGTCCTGGAAGACTCTCTATCCCCAGGGCTGCCCGGGGGAGAGGAGGGGGGGGGCAAATGGGGCAATTTGCCCCAGGCCCCCATGAGAATATAATATTCTATAGTTTTGCAACTTTTTTTACGGACGAAGCCCCCAAAATTGCTTTGTCCCAGGCCCCCCGAATCCTCTGGGTGGCCCTGTCTATCCCAGTCTACACTAGGTCTAGCTCTCAATCCTAGGTACTTCTCCCCCCGCCCCCCCGCCCCTCCCCATCACAATCTTTAGAGCCAGGTCTGCTCTAGGAATTCTTTGGGGGCAGTTCTCCGGCCTGTGTATTACAGGCGGTCAGCCAAGCTGATTGCAATTGTCCCTCTCCTGGCCTGGGAACCGGGCATTCCATGTGACGAAAAACGTGCAGGGGTCAACATTTGTTTTCGCTCTGCAGCAGGACAAACCAGAGACAGGAGTGGCAGATGATCCCTAAAAGTGAGGGAGCCACCACCGCCTGAACCGTGGCCCTGCCTCCCAGGCTGCCCCTTCCTCCTGAGGCCTTGCCCTTGTGGTGCCCCTTCCCCTCAAGACCCTGCCCCCCCCACCTCTCTATCCCCTTCCCCTGTCACTTGTCCTTATGGCTGGTGAAAAGTGATGGGCCCATGGCCCCCTAGTCCCCTCCGTTCCAGCACCCCTGACCTGAGACCGTTTGCGGGTTTTTTTAACCTACAGCTAGAGTCAGTTGCTACTAGTGGTGCTTTCCTGCATTGTATATGTAAACAGAGTCAGGATGAGCTCTACCCGGACATCTGGTGGTGAATTATGGGGACTGTGGAAAGGAATTTCAGGTATTGCATTGGCACACGCAGCCTGGGATGGTTATTTTGACAGCTTTGGAATCCCCAATTTCTTTATTATTGGGGCAGGAGGAATAAAGTGTTGTCACCCTGATTATGTGAATGAGGAATTATAAGACTGCTTTATGACAGAGAATCGCACCATCAATTAAGTAGCACTCACTAGACAAGGGACATGGGTGCCAAAACCCAGTGAATTGAGAGAGGTTGGGGATTGGTGTGTACACCTGATGGTATGGGCCCCCTTTGAGGGCCTGGAACACCAATTGCACATCCTCCTCTCTCCACTGTTGAAGAGCAGAGCTAATTTTGATTTCATTAGGTGGGAGCTGAGCTGAAATTTGGGCCAATGTAATGCAGCAGCAGGCCGGCCCTCTACTACAAGCTAAAATCAAAAAAAAGCTAGCTGAGCTGAGCTGAACTTGAGCTGTGTTAACTAGTGTGGGGAGAGCCTGAAGATTGATTAGCTGGGGCTGGCAGCAGCAGCAGTTTAGCAGTTTGCTGAGAGCAGCCCGGAACAGTGAGTGGAGTGGTGGGGTGGGGACGGCTGGGCACAGCTGGCAGAGTGGAGGGGTTGTGGTGGTGGAGAAGGCAGCAAGACAGTGTGGAGTGAGGTGGCCCAGCCCCATGTAAGGTGCCCTCCCACATTTCCACCCAGGCCGGGCGGGGGGGGTAAAACTAGCAGATAAACTGAACTCTGGGGGGGGTGGCTTGACCAGAGACAGAGACTTTTGGGTTGTTGGACTTTGGGGTGATTGGACTTAACACCCTAAGGGAAAAAGGACATTGCCAAAACTTACTTGGTGGGTCTTTTGCTCATGGTTTACCTTATGAATCCTGTTTGTGGTGTTTCCCCAATATGATGCCACATTGTTTCCCTCCTTTATTAAAAGGATTTTGCTACACTCAGACTCTGTGCTTGCGAGAGGGGAAGTATTTCCTCCTAGAGGTGCCCGGGGGGTGGTATGTAATTGTCCCAGGTCACTGGGTGGGGGCTTGAGCCGGTTTTGCATTTGCGTTATTGAAACGGAACCTCTGGATACTGAACCTGGCCCTTGTTGCTGCCAACTCAGAGGGGCAGAAGGGTTACATATAAATAAATCAATGTTCAGCGGGCCCGAGTGAATTGTAGAAATGTTGGGCTGGAAGGGAACTTGCGAGGTCCTCTAGTCCAGGGGTTCTCAACCTTTTTCTCTCTGAGGCCCCTCAACATGCTATAAAAACTCCACAGCTCTGCACATGAATGCTTTCTATGTATACAAGCCAGGGCCAGTGTTAGGGGGTAGCAGGCATGGCAATCGCCTGGGGCCCCATGTGACAGGGGCCCCACACAAAGCTAAGTTGCTCAGGCTTTGGCTTAAGCCCCTAGTGGCAGGGCTCAGGGCCCCAGGCTTCAACCCCATGTGGTGGGGCTTTGGCTTTCTGCCCTGGGCCCAAGCAAGTCTAACACTGGTCCTGCTTGGAGGACTCCCTGAAACCTGCTCGCGGCTCTCCAGGGGGGTGTCATAAACAGTTAGTTAAGGGTTAAGGTTTTTTCCTACCTGTAAAGGGTTAACAAGCAGTACCTGTGGACACCTGACCAGAGGACCAATGAGGGACAAGATATTTTCAAATCCCTGTGGAGGGAAGTTTTTTTTCCCCTGTTCTTTGTTTTCTTGGAGAGTCTCTCTTGGGAGTTAAGGAAGTCCAGATATCTTAATCAAATCCTCCCAGGTTTCTGCAATAAATTCTTCTATTCAAGCTAGTGAGTATTAGCAAGGAACTAGTATTCTTATACTTTTATTTCTGTATTTGCAATTCTGTGTTTTGCTATAGAATTTCTTTAATCCTGTACTGTTATTGCTTTTACTGAGAAAGAAAGGAGGGGGAATTCTCTCCAGAGATTGATAAGTTTAGACCCTGTGTATTGTTCCATCTTGGTTACAGAGACAGTGACTTTCTTTTTATTCTTTAATAAATTCTTTTCTTTGGACTTGGTTAATCTTTCTTTGGGTGGATTCACAGGGAAAGGGGAGGGGGAGGCATCCCTCTGTAGTTAGATCCCGGTATCTGTCCTAGGAAAAGGGAGGGGGCAGGAAGCAGGGGGGTATGGTTTATTTCTCCTGGATGTAAGAACTCCATGGATTTGGGGCTCTTGGGATCCCCAAGGATTTTGGAGAAGGACTGTGTCCAAATCCACGTACCTGATTGGGTGGTGGCAGCTTTTACCAGATCTAAACTAGGATTTTTAGTTTAGAGGGAAACCAGTGCAGGTCCCCATTTTGGAACCCAACAGCTCTAAGTGGGGGTGAGACCTATGACAGGGGGCCCTGGTCTGGTCTAGTTCATCACCCTGCACTGAGACAGGGCTAAGAGAGACTGATGTTGTTAGCCCACTGCTTTGGGTAGACCTAGGGTTGCCAGGTGTCCAGTTTTTGACTGGAATGCCCAGTTGAAAAGGGACTCTGGCAGCTCTGGTCAGCACTGCTGACTGGGCCATTAAAGGTCCAGTTGGCAGCATAGGCGGGCTCCCAACCTGGCTCCGCACAGCTCCCGGAAGCGGTTGGCATGTCCCTCTGGCTCCTAGGCGCAGCGGCAGCAAAGGGGCTCCGTGCGCTGCCCTCAACCTGAACACTGGCTCTGCAGCTCCCATTGACCGGGAACTCCAACCAGTGGGAGCTGCGGGGGCAGCACCTGCAGGCGAGGGCAGTGCATGGAGCCCCCTGGCTGCACCTCCACCTAGGAGCTGGAGTAACATGCCGTCAGTTTCCCGAGAGCCGCCTGAGGTAAGCACTGCCCAGAACCTGCATTCCAACCCTTCATCCGCACCCCAACTCCTGTCCAAGCCCTGAGCCCCCTCCCACACCCAAACTCCCTCCTGAAGCCTGCACTTAAATCTCCTGCCCCAGCTCGAAACCCCCATCTGTGCCCAAACTCCCTCCCAGAGCCCACACCCCCTCCCACACTCCAACCCCCTTGGCCCCAGCCCAGAGCCCCCTCCTTCATCCCAAACACCTCATCCCTGGCCCCACACCAGAGTCTGCACCCCCAGCCGGAGCCCTAATCCCCTCCCTGCACCCCAACTCCCTGCTCCAGCCTGGAGCCCCTTCCAGACTCCAAACCCCTCTGTAGTAGGAAGAGAGCCTGAGACATAAGCCCTTGTATCAGAGGCCTGGTATGAGGCAGGACCTGCTCACATAATCTAGCAAGAACAGGGCTGATAATGCAGAAATATTCCTAAAACATGCTAAGCACAGAGTACTCAGGCAAACACATCCCGATATCAAGTTGTACCAGGCCACCCCGATATCAAGGATGGTACAAAAACATTCCCCAGGGATGAACAGGAACACCTGACCCCTCCTAAAAGATAAGGTCTGGATGACAGTACATAATAAAAATGTTTTGATCAAACCCACATGTACAAGGTGATGGATAATAACTAGCCAAATCAAGGGGCAGTGACTATGTCAGAAGGGCAGTACGTGACTTGTTTGTATCAGGGTATAAAGATGTATCTCAGAGGGAGGATCTTTGTCCAGCCGAGGGGGGGAATGGAAAGTTCTTCCATTCACTTAGCTGAGTCCATTGTCACGGGCATACATGTCTTAGTATCCTCGTAGAGTCTGCCAGGTGCTATGACCGCACTTTGTCGACAATAAACCTGGCCTGGTGCCTTCATCCCTTAATGAATCTTGTGGTCATTGGGCAGTTTGCTCGAGGTCTGCTGTGCTGCCTGTCTGCAGAGAGCTGGGGCAGCACACAGGGAGAACACACACATGCACCACACCCTCATTTCTGGACCCACCCTGGAGCCTGCACACCCAGCTTGAGCCCTCCAAACCCCCTGGGCCAGCCTAGAGCCCCCTCCCACACTCCGAACCGCTTGGCTCCAACCCCTAGCCTGGAGTCCTCTCTTGCATCCCAAGCCTCTCATCCCTGGCCCCAGCCAGAGCCCTCACCCCCTCCCGCATCCCAACCCCCTGCCTCAGCCCAGGGAAAATGAGCGAGCAAGTAAGCAAGGGTGGAGAAGAGCAAGTGACGGATGGAGTGAGTGGGGGGTGGGGCCTCAAAGGGGCCAGGCAGGGGCGGGGCCTGGGGAAGGGTGTTTGGTTTTCTTCAATCAGAAAGTTGGCACCCCTAGGTAGACCAGAGATTTGAACCTGGCGTTCCCATCTTGCAGGTAAGTATCCTAACCACTGGATTATTGGCTACTCGAGGGTATTTCTCTCATGTTTTGACCAGAAATTCCATCCTGGACCTACAGTTTTGTTCTTGAACCAAATGCATTTTTGTGAACATTTTTGCTTTTGCTGAGTCAGTATTTTCTGATGGAAACCAAGTTTAATTAAAAAATCTCCAACCAGCACCACTCCCAACCCCTCTGTGATGCAGAGGCATGCATCCCCATTGTACAGATGGGGACACTGAGGTAGAGAGGCATTTCCCAAGGTCACACAGGAAGTCTCTGGCAAAGCAGGACCTAGAACCTGGGTCCCCTAAAGCCCAGGTTGGTGACCTGACTGCTGAACCCTCCTTCCTCTCTGTGCAAAGTCTCACAGACTGTGAGCAGTCATGTTGGCTTCCATTGCAACGATCTTCTGGAAAGTTCAGCCTGTGTGTACGGATCGGGCCCAGGTGTTTCTGTAACTAAAATCCCAACCATTGCTGCAGCTGGCACCGATGCTGGCGCTTACAACATTGGGGTTCTAGTATAGAAAAGGCTCCTGCTGCCCCTGGTAGTTACCCCCATGTTATCTAACCCCTGGGGAGAAGGAGGTTTTTAAGTAAACTGTTAGTGTAGACAAGGCCTATGCTAGTGGGAGAACCAGTGATCTCACAAGAGAAGAGACTGAAAGCCAAGCAATTAAGAAGGGAAATGACGACTTTCTGCTTGTTTTTAACATCTAGAACTCCAATGACTAATAGACACTTGGGGGAGAGACTATTTTTGCTAAAGGGTCAGTAGCTCAACCCTTTCAGTTAAGGTGTGAATGTGCAATGGCGGTCTCTGAGACCCTCCCCAAAGGGTCCCCCAGCAAAAACAGTTCTTGACAAACCACTTGCCACTGGCCAGAAGACTGGACTCTCTCCCATCAGACACAGACCTGGTGGCGGTGATCTGTGCATTTGTGACCACTAGGCTTGACCACGGCTACTCAGTCTATCTGGGCATGTGGTCTCTGCCCTGAAAAAGCTCCAGATAGCACAAATACAGCAACCTGTCTGCCTTGCAACATGCATTGCTGTGTACATGTCACCCAGGGGGACATTGGATAGAGGCCATAGGATACTCAGAGCCCCCCAGGGATTGGCCCTCTCTGTGTGAGACACGCCTCTTGCTCCATCACCACAACCTACCATGACAGCTACGGCCTAGTGGACCAATATGCCCATCCACCAGTTGGGGAAGGTTCATGGGGGCCAGCAACAGAACCTTAGAGAGACAAACCTGGACCATGGGTCTAAATTCCTGCAGGAGCCGGCAGAGCTCAGAACCACTGCAAACCCCAGTTTCAGGCATTAGGTTACCTCCATCCCACTGAAACACGCTCAGATACAACCAAGTTCTACTCCTAGGGAAGGGAGAAAGAGTTTATTTTGTAATCGCTGTTCCTTTTAATTGCTTGGGAGCTGCTCAGATTATTACTTATTGCTTATTATTCAGACTGTCGTCACGCTGGGGGACCCTGCTCCTGGATCAGAGCCCCATTGTGTTGTACAAACACATAAGATGAAGATGGTCCTGAAAACTGTGATAAAGGGCGGTTAAAAATCTCACTAGATTCAATAGCAATACCAGGAACGTCGCTAAGGGAAGAAACATCAAACCAAACCTCCCCCCGGCCTTCTTTCTCTATCATAAAGGAGCAAAGAAAGGGCACAAACCCAATTTTTAATGGGAGAGAATCTTCAAAAGCATCAGCAGCACTGGCTGGTCTGAACACTGTCCCCATAGAGATCAATGGGCGTTTCACTGCTGACATCCGTGGGAGCGGAGTGAGGCCAACACGGCTTTTGAAAATCTGCCATGATTCAGGTGAAAGTCGCTATCAGCACCTTGGTACTTTGACAAGGGTTGTCCCCTCCCGGGAGGGGTCTGAGCACATCTCCTTTCTGAATTGCCTCCTAGGCTGTTAAATGACCTCGTCCCCTAGGCCAGAGGTGGACAAACTACGGCCCAGGGGCCACATCTGGCCCTCCAGGCGTTTTA
The DNA here is from genome assembly GCF_016161935.1 of Mauremys reevesii. Classification (NCBI taxonomy): domain Eukaryota; kingdom Metazoa; phylum Chordata; order Testudines; family Geoemydidae; genus Mauremys; species Mauremys reevesii. Next base: position 50,738,073 of record NC_052632.1, on the reverse strand, counting down.
ATCCAGCCCTTGAGTTCCTGCCGGGAAGCGGGATCTGGGGGTTTGTCCTCCTCCAGTGTTCCAGCTGGGGAGAGGGGTCAGGGTCTTGCCCCACTCCACATGGCTCCCAGAAGCAGCGGCATGTTCCCCCTGTGGCTCCTATGTCTAGGGGCAGGCAGGGGGCTCCACCTACTGCCCCCGCAGCTGTGGACAGGGCAGCGCGCAGAGACGCCTGGCCACACCTCCGTGTAGGAGCCGGAGGAAGGACATGCTGCTGTTTCTGGAAGCTGCTTGAAGTAAGCACCTTCCAGAGACTGTTCCCCCCCCCCCCCGACTTCCTCCTGTGCCCCAACGCCCTGCCCCAGCCCTGATCCCTCTCCTGCCCTCCAAACTCCTTATCCCCCACCCCAGAGCCCATATCCCCAGTTGGAGCCTTCCTGCCCCCCAACCCTCAATTTCATGAGCATTCATGGCCCACCATACAATTTCCATACCCAGATGTCACCCTCAGGCCAAAAAGTTTGCCCACCCCTGCCCTAGGAGCAATCTGTTGCCTTGGCTAAATCTCTAGCCAGTACAGTTCGCTATTTAATAGAAGTGAAAACCAAACTGACTCTGCTGTCTGTCACTCGCTCAGTCTAGATCAGCTGCTCCTGCTTTAGTCCAGCGAAGCTGCACCTGGGATTAGTAACAAAGCCCTGGTCAGATCTAAGGCTCTACCAGGGCTGTTGTATCCTAGGGCCCAGTTTCTCTAAGGTATTTAGGGAACTTTTGATGCCTAAATACCTTTGCATATCTGGGCCTAGCTTTCAGTAACCTCCAGCTTTCCTGGGGATCTGGCAGAGTGACCAGACTCTCCCCGCAATGCCCTGGCCCAGCATGCAGTGGGGCAGTGGATTCTGATTGGACGGTCTCTATTTTGGCTATTTCTGAGTGCTGCTGGGAGTGCTGAGGGGCTGTGGGCAGAGTGTTACAGCGGCTGGTCCAGCATGCTGTGGACTCTCAGAAAATGGGCCAGGGCCCAGGGCCAGAGGCGAGTCTCCAGGGAGATATCAGCTGGTGTAGCTGACACCTTCTCCCAGCCCCTTGTGCAGACTGCTCTGAGACTCGCACCCCATTAGCAAGCTGTAACTGAGACCCCCACCTCCCAGCTTCTGGCTTGGGAAAGCTGCAGGGACAGCCACTCACAGCTCAGGGACTGGGTGATGTAAAGTTGCTCCCTAGGCCCATCCTGCTCGAGCTCTTGGCTTCCTCTGGCTCCTCGTTGTTTGCCAATTGCTGGCACCAGCCCAGATCCCCTGCCAGAGCAACGAGTGGGTGGAAGCCTGAGGGAGCCTGACTTTGGCCCACTGGGTGATCTTTGTGCTTTAGGACAGGAGCTCGCCTCACCTACTGAACTTCCCTGCTGGGTCTTCTGGGTTATGTTCTTCCCTGGCCAAAGGCCACCCAGAGGATTCAGGGGGCCTGGGGCAAAGCAATTTTGGGAGCCCCTTCCATAAAAAAAAGTTGCAATGCTATAGAATACTATATTCTCGTGGGGGCCCCTGTGGGGCCCGGGGCAAATTGCCCCACTTGCACACCCCCCCCCCCCGGCAGCCCTGCCCTGGCCTTCCAATTGGGAACTCCGTGGGGGTGGAGGAGAAACGCCCTGTGTCTGCTGCCTGCACAGCCCCGCTCCTGATGGAGGCGATACCGCTGGAGCAAGGGGGGGGGACCACCAAAAGGTGATGATGCTGTAACACAGCCGTAGCCATCACCCTGCAGCTGCTGGGACGACTGCATGGGCCAAAGTTCCCTCAGGCTCCCTGGGAGGGAGGTTAGCAGTGTTGTCACACTCACATGGGGGCTGTTCTGCTTCATAACCTCTCCCACACTTGCACATCAGCCCAAACCGTGGGCCATTGCCAAATGGCTGTGCGCATCTCCCTAGCTAGGAGCTGCAGATGCAGCCTCATGCCTGGGGATTTTCAGCTGCAAACCAGGTTCTGTGTGTCTCCCTCTCATTAATTTCATTTAGCCCTTAAAGGAAAATGCCAGTAAAACTCCAGTTGCTCCAACCAGATACAAAACCGCAGGGAGAAGGACAAATGCAGATCTGCTAAAGAATAATCAACACTCCAGGAAAGCAGTGTCATTTAGGGTGACCAGACAGCAAGTGTGAAAAATCAAGACGGAGTGAGGGGTAATAGGAGCCGATATAAGAAAAAGATCCAAAAATCGGGACTGTCCCTATAAAATCGGAACATCTGGTCACCCTAGTGTCATTGCATAGTTTGCTGATGTTATTTAGGAGACAGGAGATGCAGTTCCCATTTGAATGCACCAGAAAGATGAGAAGCACAAGCAAAAACCCCTAGAATCTACCCAATAAGGAATTTGAAGCCCTTCCCTGTCCTCATACATCCAGATGAGATGCGCTTCCTACAGCTGTGTGCCTGCTAGCTGGCACCATGTGCCTCATGCACATCTGGGGTGTGGGCTGCTGCTGTGATAGCTTTGTTCACTCACACTGCATTTGCACATGGCAGTGAAAGCCTATTGTACAAGGCAATGGAGAATCAGATGCCAGGTCTTCTGAGCTATGGCACAAAGGACCCACTGCTTAGAAGGCCTGGTAAAATGGCAACATCTAGTGGCAGAGATGCCAGCCCCGGCCATACAGTAATACTGGGAGAGGCATTTCTGGAACCTGCTTTGAGAGCTCCTACTTTGAGGCATGTTTTCATTTGAAAAATAATTCTAGGGAGGCAGCATGGCCTAGTGGAAAAGCATTGGGCAGGGGCTCAGGAGACTGGGGTCTATTCCTGGCTCTGTCTATGGCCTGCTTGGGCAAGTCACATCCCTGCTCCATGCCTCAGTTTCCCCATCTTTAAAAGGGAGATAATGATGTCAACCTCCGTTGTAAAGGGCTTGACGATCTCCAGATGGTAAGTGCTATATAATATATTATTGTTATTGAGCATCCCGAATGACTGGAACTGAGCCAGGCAGCTTTTCTTCCACCACTTGGATGTGTCAAAGTCAGATTCAGGACACACAATTTATCAAACCACTCTGTTTATTAGCAAAGCACTCTGCTAATACACCCAGATAATGTGAGCACCATGCAAGACTCAAACGATCTTATTTATACAGATAAAAGGGCACAAACTTAACAAGATAACAAAAGGAAGCAGAATCTGATCAGTTTACCTGGGCTACACATGCATATCTTATTTCCTTACTAACAATAGTAAGTAACTTTAATAACACTCCCTCTCCTGTTAATGTCCCACCATTAGCTTAAGTGGACCCATTTTTTCATACCTTAATGTTTCTCTTCCTGACAACTATATTTCAACATGCCTTATTTCTGCTTAAAGGAACATACAGCATTTCTTTAATCCATTCTATTTTTATAGTATAATTCATTCTACTTTCACAGATGCTACTGTCCCAATCCTGGTATTTGTCTTCAGAGAACACCCACACTGAAATCCCTCCACCAACAGAGGGTTAATTAAGTGGGTTTTTTTCAAATTGACTGTTGTACCTGTGTAGTAATCTGTTTCAGCAGCATGTTTTTATTAGGCTGAAAGGGGAGCTTGAGTGAGATCTGGGTAGCAGCACCTCGTCCAAGTGCAGATAAACAAGGAGGGGGATAAACGAGTGACTGAGTGATGTTGGTGACATATGGAAATGTAACTCCACAGGTGCTGCCTGTACTGCAACCCAGCTGAGGGGAACGAAGAGTGGCACTGCCCTGTCCTCTGCCTCAGCGCAAAGGGGCATTGCTGGCCAGGAGTGAGGTGGACTGGCTGAGCTGGGAGAGGGGGGCTCGGGACTGGGCTAGCAGAGGTTGCTGCAGAGCAGGATGGAACTGGATGAGAGCTCTGGCTGGGAGCAGAAAATCGTGGATTCCAGCGTAGGATGGCTTCCAAGGCTTTGTGTACATTTCAGTCATGTGGGTGTGAGATCTTTGACCAGGTACCTGCTGCTTCATCAGTCCGTCTGTGCTAAACACCCAGCCAGCGCACTGTGGCAACAGCAGCCAAGGCAGCGTGTGCGTGGGGATGGGGGTTGTTGTGGGGGCAGGAGCATTAGCTCAGCCCCTGTTACTCAGGTGGTGTTGCTCAGCCAGGAGGCACCATTGCCAGCTGCACACGACCCTGATGCGCTTTGGCCAAGGTTTGTGTGGGACTGTGTCAGACATTTATGCAAATTAGTTAATATACTGATTTATATATCTGAAAATAATTTCCATATTGGCATCACCACCAGTTTTGAGCCTTGACATGGAAAACATCAGCCTGGTGGTCCTGGCAACGTGACCCCCTAAGCTGTGGGTTTCAAGCCCTGCATCGAGCAGGTGGGGGAATCCAGAGTAGATGAAAGGGAGTGCCCTGGAGAAAGAAGCCTTCTGATTATCTGCACACAGGGCTTAATCCAGATCAGGAAAGATTGCCTCTCGGGGCCATGGGGCAGGTTAGTCTATGGCCCAAGGAGCACTTGGCCAGCTAGTACAATGGACAGAGGTGAGTTTGTGATGCTGGTGCTGGAACCAGCCGACACCAAACCCATCCCGCATGGGGACTATTGTAGTGTATAGGAACAGGGCAGTGTAGAACAGCATGGCCTAGTGGATTGGGCACTGGAGTGGGACTGAGGAGACCTCTGCCACTTTAGCTAATCATGTCTTTCCCTGTGCCTCAGTTTCCCCATCTGTAAAATGGGAGTAGTGATGCTGCCTTCCTTTGTGAAGCACTTGGAGATCTACAGCTGAAAAGTGCTACATAAAAGCTAGGCAGTAGCATTATCCACTTTTGGCGGTCCCAGTTGTGATGGGTTGGACCCCTCTTCTGGGATGCTACCTGATGTGCTGGTCCATCTAGCCCAGTATCTGTCTACTGACAGTGGCCAATGCCAGGTGCCCCTGAGGGAGTGAACCTAACAGGCAATGATCAAGTGATCTCTCTCCTGCCATCCATCTCCATCCTCTGACAAACAGAGGCTAGGGACACCATTCCTGCTTTGATCCCCTGCTCAAAGCAGGACCAACACCAACTTTGTCTTCTTCCTCACTCTTAAATAGGATTTACATAAGGCGGGAATCCTTTATTTCCAAAACTTGACACCCCACCCCATTCCAGGGGAATGTTACAAGAAGTCCCAGGTAATGTTTAGTATCAGGTGACAAGACCACCTCACTCTGTAGCATCACAGTGTCCATGAGTCAGTGCAGTATGGAGCGTCTGCAGAAAGGCCAAGCCATTTCACAGTCCACTATCTTCGCCAATGGGACATCCGCCCTGTCTGGATTTTCCATTATTGTACCTGAAGTGTTGGCAGTAGGCATCACCCAAAGTAGCATAGCTGAATTACAGATACATAGTCAATATTCCTAACTTCAGATACAGAAATGATACTGGCATACAAATTGGATAAGCACATTCAGTAAATTATAACCTTTCCAATGATACCTTACAAGACCCATCTTGTATAAAGTACATCTCAGTTATGTCATATTCATATCTTAAGCATATTTTCATAAAGACTATGGAGTGAAATGTTATACTAGTCTTCTATGTTTTTGAAAACACCAGAGGCGAGCCAGCTCAGCCTTGCATGATGTGTATATTCAGTAAGCACGGTTCCCTGGCGCCAGGGGCGGCTCTAGAAATCACGCTGCCCCAAGCAGCGCGGTGCGCTGCGCCGCCCTTCCCCGGTCCTGCGGCGGGTCCCCTCTTCCGCGGCTCCGGTTGAGCTCCCGCTGCGGCAGGTCGACCGGAGCCCGGGACGAGTGGACCTACCGCAGGCATGACTGCGGCGGGTGCCGTGGTCCCGCGGCTCCGGTTGACCTGCCGCCGTCATGCCTGTGGGAGGTCCAGCCGAGCCGCGGGACGAGCGCCCCCTCCGCAGTCATGCCTGCGGCAGGTCCACTCATCCCGGGCTCCGGTCGACCTGCCGCAGCCATGACGGCGGCAGGTCCCCCGGCCCAGCCTCCCACCCTCCCCGGCGGCAGGGGATGCCCCCTACATTTTGCCGCCCTAGGCACCAGCTTGTTTTGCTGGTGCCTAGAGCCGCCTCTGCCTGGCGCCCACCATGCCCCTGGGACTGGCCATCTTACATTTGTTGTGTAAAGAGTAGAAGACACAACAGTCACTACACACGACAGTCCCAACTTTTGCTATTTTAGCAAGACTCTCAAGATCTTTGGTGTTTTCCTGGAGTCATAGGATTATGGGAGACTGTCAGCTTTTAAACAAGAAAGGCCCAAACAATATTTAGGTGCCTAAATCCCATGAATTTTGATGGAGTTAGGTGCCTTCATACCTTTGAGCATCTAGCCCTGAGTTTCTAGCCCTCCTGCTTGCAGAGGGACATGTGAAAATGTGACTCCAAAGCCTAAAACCCAGCAGGCAAATAAACATCTCCCAAAAGGGTTTGTTTGGTTAAAAATCATGTGTAGGACCCTACCAAATTCACGGTCCATTTTGGTCAATTTCACAGTCATAGGATTTTAAAAATTGTAAATTTCATGATTTTAGCTATTTAAATCTGAAATGTCAGAGTTGTAATTACAGGGATCCTGACCCAAAAGGGAGTTGGGGGCGGGGTGGGAGGTGCAAAGGATTGCAGTACTGCTACCCTTGCTTCTGTGCTGCTGCAGGCAGTGGTGCTGCCTTCTGAGATGGGAAGCTGGAGAGCGGTAGCTGCCGTCTGGGTGCCCAGCTCTGAAGGCAGCAGCGCAGAAATAAGGGTGGCAATACTGTGCCCCCCCTAAAATAACCTTGCAACCCCCCTGCAACTCTCTTTTGGGTCAGGACCCCCAATTTGAGAAACGCTGGTCTCCCACCATTAAATCTGTATAGTGTAGGGTAAAAGCACACAGGAGACCAGATTTAACAGTCTGTGATGCGTTTTTTCATGGCTGTGAATTTGGTAGGGCCCATATCCTGCGATTTTAAAAATCTCATGATTTTTGGGGCCTATCATGAGATTTTGTAATGTTTGGGGTTGGTAACGCTACCACAATTCATCAGCTGGGCAAAGCCTCTCCTTGCCAGCCCAGCGCCCTCCCTGAGTCAGAGGAGAGTTGTAGAGCATCTCCCATGCAGACATGAGCTGGGGGTAGGACAGCGTGGCACCTGGGGGGTCGGGGCTGCAGTCGTGGCTTCTTACTGTGGGGTGGTTTCTGGCTTCTGCAGGGCAAGCGTGCTGCTCCTGCAGCTGGCCTGGGCTGTATGCCACATCCCCGCTGTGCAGCACACAGGGCCTTTGCCTCCCTTGGCAGCGGTTGAGCAGCGCCTGTGGAGTTGGCACGATCCCAAGCCAAACGCAGCTGGGCCCACGAAGCCATGTCAGCCCCAAGCGGGGACGGAACTGACTAACGAGCATCCTTCTCTCGCTCTCAGAGCCACAACAGCCCATCCGGGGCTGACTCAGCATCCCTGCGAGGATCCAGGCTGAGTGCTCATCCTGCACCGAGAGTGGCGTGTCCCCTCCAGCCTCCCTCAGCTCACTTCCCTCCCGTTCCACACACCTCCAGGCAGCAGGTGAGCCTGGCTTGGGTGGCCCCCTCTTTCCAGCCCTGACTCTGGGGCACTGAGTGGTGCAGCCAGGGAGTGGGGGGAGGGCTCCTGGCGATGGAGACCCAAAGGCCCCCAGCTGCAGCAGGATGGGAGGGCAGGTGGTGCAGCAAATTCACTAGGAAATTGGGGAGGTGGAAGGAATGAGAGGCTGCCTAGCTCCCTCTAGGGCACCTCCCTGCACTGGGTCCAGGCTTCCCAGCCATGTTGCCTCTGCATTGCAACCAATCCCCTTATCCCTCCCTTCCCTGGGGCCAGAGACTCCTAGTGCTGGGTGGGAAACTGGGAAGGGCCCTGACTGGCCCTGCTGCTCCCTCCCCCACAATCATCCAGCTGTCTGTCTAACTGACACACTCCCACCATTGCAAGGCTGGGCAGGCCAGGAGCATGTATACAGTGCTGCACTGCCTTCCCATCTCCTGCTTTCTATCAGGTAGGGCTCTCCCCACCAGCAGTGGGTCTTTGGGTCTTGTCTGAGGTCTGGGGAGCTCCTATGCACTTTGCAAACCCAGTTTTCCGGGCTTTGCTCAGCTGGTGAGTTCCTCCCTAACATGTCTGCTCTCCCCAGGGGCAGGGAGTGGGTTGAAGAGGAATACTCTGGCTGGCATCCCTTAATGAGGCTGGACAGTAAGACCCAGCTTGGATCCATGGTCTCTAGAGCCAAGGACTCGCTCCCTGGGCCCTGGCCAGAGGAGAGGGAGCCCTTATGTGGCCGTGTGCCCCCTTGGATCTTCCTCCTCAAGGGCCTTTTGTGAGGCCAGGAGCCACCTGCTTCCTGCTCCAAAGGAGCCTTCTCTGCATACCCCACAGCCACCATGGGGGCCCTGTGGCTTCCAGCATCAAGGCCTGGGTGTTTTCCCCCAGCAAACTGCAGCCTTGATGCGAGGAGCCTCTGGGGGTGGGCGGTGCCTCCCCTTTGCAGCGGGTGGCTCATCCTGGGTTTCCACGGCTAGGCACAGGCATAGTGCTCTGAGCTGGCTGGCTGGTGGGTGCAGGGAGGTGCCACTACTATGGGAATGGCATGCAGGAAATGAGCTATTGGAGAGAAGGTGGGAGCTCTGTGGGCTGAGACCTCAGCATTCCCTGCACCCTTCTCCATCCCCGGCATCAGGATCTTGGGTGCTCTGAGCTGTGACCTCAGCAATTTTGTAAAACCCTGTAGCTCCTCCTGCCCAGATAAGCCCAGAGGATATAAACCCTAGACACAGCAGTCTGCAGCCCCAGCATGGTCCCACCAGCTCTCCTTTGAGTGCTGATGAGCTCCTGATCCATGTGGCCCTTAATACACCTGCTTCCCACACAGCAGGGAGCAGAGGGGTAACAGGTGCTGAAAGGTCTGGCAGGCACAAAGGGCTGCTGAGATGTGGGGAGGGTGTGTGCAGAGCCATCTCATCCCAGAGCAGGGGGAGAGAGTCCCCCTGCCCCTCCATGACTCTGGTGGGGCTGCACTGGGAACGCTGTGGCCAGGGCTGGGCACCTCTTTGCCAAAGAGATGAGATAAAAGCACCAGAAATGACCAGGGGCTGAGGGGTGGGGAGAGCCCAGCTGCGGGTGAGGAGGGGAGAGGAAGGAAAGGAGAATAGGTGAGGGATGGCAGGGGCAGGGAAGTTGGTCCTGCCCTTGTCTGCCTCAGCCAAGGAGCTGATGCCAGAGTGTAGGGCTGGCCTGGGTCATGTGGATGGGGGAGAGGAATTGCACAGGGAAAGCAGGCATCTAAGAGGGAAGAGAAAAGGGCTTGAACTCCTGATATTACTGGGGTGGGAGCTTGAGATGACTCTGTCTACTTCCCACCCAGGCCTGCACAGCTGCCAGCTCACCACTCCCCTTTCAGACCCCCTGCCTGGCCCTGTGTGTCTCCTCTGGGTTTGCTTAACGGGCTGTGTCAGCTGTAAGCAACTAATGACTTTTCCTCTCTTGCTTTTAGTGACCTTGGGTGAAGTGGTGACTGGGACGTAGGAAGCACATTCCACACTGGGCACTGGGACGAGGCGGCACATGGGAGCCTGGCAAAGTTGGAGGCATGATGGAAGGTGCTGCCAATTGCCGTGTCAGATGCCATGCAGTCTCACACCCCGCCTGAGCGCGAGCAGTTGGCAGCATGAGAACAGTCTGCTGGAGGAAGCCCCAAGCCAAATAAACCAGTTTGCCTCATGCATTGGGTAAGAACCGCCAATGGATCCCTGTCCATCTCCCACAAGCAATTATCACTCCGATTCTTTGTTACAGCAGCATGCAACTGAGATTGGGACCCTGCTGTGCCAGGTGCTGTACAAATGCACAGAGAGAGCCCCCAGGAGCTTCCAGCTCTGGAACCCTCACCCATGCAGACAGGAGCAGTAGCGTGGCCTGGTGCAGGGGTTCTGTGACGTTATTGATATAAATGGGGACCATATAGAACATGGGTTGCAACCAAGGTCCTGTAGTGGCACCAAATCTTAAGTGAAGGGGGTCATATAAGGTGTCTAAGACCAGGTTCTGGGTTGCTGGTTATGATTATGCTGTCTGTATGTCTGTATCATTTTGTAGTTGAAGTTATAAGTATTGGCTCTGTACTGTCTGTAGTTTGTATTATGCTCTGCTTCTGGGAAAGATCCCAGACAAGCTGATGTTAGCCCTGCCTAGCTGGCTTGATGGACCATCACAATTGACCCATGGAGAGAAGGCAGACATGCCTTGTGACTCAGCAAAGTATGCAGGGACTGGCCCATGTGACTCCAGGCTCCATTTTGCTGTAATTTTCCACAGTGAAGACAAAGGGATTCTTACACCTGGAAAAGTCTATATAAGGCTAATGCCTCATCTCCATCTTGTCTTCAATCCTGCTTCTGACCTCTGGAGGGACTGTGCTACAAACTGAAGCTCTACACAAGGGACTGAATGACCCATCCCAGTGGGGGATGTATTCCAGAGACTCAATTTGAACCTGCAGTTTACTCCAGCACTGCTGCAAGCCTGAACTAAGAACTTTGCCATTGCTGTATGTAATTGATTCCATTTAACCAATTCTACCTCTCTTCTCTACCTTTTTCCCTTTGTAAATAAACCTTTAGATTTTAGATTCTAAAGGATTGGCAACAGCGTGATTTGTGGGTAAGATCTGATGTGTATATTGACCTGGGGCTGGGGCTTGGTCCTTTGGGATTGAGAGAACCTTTTTCTTTTATTGGGGTGTTGGTTTTCATAACCATTTATCCCCAGGATGAGTGCACTGGTGGTGATACTGGGAGACTTGAGTGTCTAAGGAAATTGCTTGTGTGACTTGTGGTTAGCCAGTGGGGTGAGACCAAAGTCCTTTTGTCTGGCTGGTTTGGTTTGCCTTAGAGGTGGAAAAACCCCAGCCTAGGGCTGTGACTGCCCTGTTTGAGCAATTGGTCCTGATTTGGCACTCTCAGTTGGGTCCCGCCAGAATTGCTCCGTCACAGTGGCGTAGTCGGCAGGATCCACAGAACTAGGTCAATTAAGCTTTGGGTCAGAACCCCACGCTATCCAAATTTTAACTTTGGGATTGAGAGTTTGGTTGGTTAAAGATCAGTGACCATGAGACAGAAAGCATCAGGAAAAGCAAGGAAACTGCAAGCCTTGAGAGACAGCCTGCAGTTTGATTATGAGCAAGAACTGGCAGAAATTCGAATGGAGAAAGAGGCTGATGAGAGAAAGAAAGAAGTTGCTAAGAGAGAAGAAAAAGCTCGTAAGAGGCGTCTGGAGCTGCTGGCTGCTGAGGAGAAAACTCGACAGATGCAACAGGAGACAGCTAGACTCCAACTCCAAGTCAAAAAAGCAATGGAAGAACAGCAGAGACTGTATCCTCTTGAAAGTCCAGTTTGTAACAATGTTGGTATGTTGTATAACTCTGAGCAGTTGTCTGGGGGTAACCAAATGTACCCCAACAATGCCACCTTTTATGTCAATGCTGTTACTGTGTGTTCAGTAGGGGGTGGCCCCATAAATTGTGCCAGTGCTATGGATGGGAATGGTAATGGAAAATTCATAGAGTGTGTAAAAGTCAATGGGAAAAGCTGTTTAGGACAAATTATGGCTTCTAACATCACTCTTGTTAGAGCAGATCTGGTCAAAGAGGAAGATTATTTACCAAATCAGAGTGTGAATGTTGTGATCCTCTATGAGTTTACTGTCCGTGTGCCTTTAGCCAGAATCCACCTTGAGTGGAATGGGACTCAGCATGAAGTGATAGCTGGTGTCAGGAAGTTATTGCCTAAAGATCTTTTAATTGGGGAAAATGTTAAAGCTTTGTTCAGTCCAGGTAGCCAGTCACAGGAGAGGAATAATCTTAAACCTGTGTCTATTGTGGGCAATGATTTGCCTGAGGAGGGTTGCTCCAAAGGTTTGTCTATGCAAAAAAGCAGTGTGTCTGGGAATGAAGTTTCTGAATGTCTGTCTGATGTCTCAGAAGGAAATCTGAAGTTAGATCAAGAGCAGAAAAATCTCATTGGGGAGGAAAATGTTTCTCAGGTTAAATCCCTAACTGAGGAAGGAGAGGGTAAATTTGTAATGGGTAATGGATTGGTGGCTAGTGCAGCTTGTAGAAGTAAACCTGAAATGGGTAACTGTGATTTGCTAAAAGTAGCTCAGTGTAGTGAAAAGAGCAGCAGCTTATCTGTTGGGAGAGGCAATGTGCCTGGTAGGGAAAGTTTGGAGGAGCCTAGGCAGCCTTGTGAGCTGATGGCTTTGTCTAATCAGCAGTTTGGGAAGGGAGGGATAGCGGAAGATGAGTGTCCATATCCCTTACCTGTTTCCTGTGTGGAGAAATGTGACAGTGGAGGGAATGTGCCTGTCTCTGTCAGGGGTATTGACTTGCCTATGAAGGAAGCTACCCCACTCTCCAAGCAGTTGTCTGTGAACAGCCCTGTGTGCTGGGACAAGGGAAGTGAAATCCCAAGCTGTGTGTCTGTTAAAGGAGAATGTGTCTCCGGCTCTTCTGTGTCTGTGAAGCAGACAGAAGGGGCCTTCCAGCCTGTGATGGTTGAGGGTAAGTCAGTTGTCTCGGAGTCGGTTGTAAATACAGCTAAAGCCCAGGAAGGGAATGGTCCTGAGTTTGTGTCTGCTGGGGAGAATGGCCCTGTAACTAGGTTGCATCCAGTTAGTGTCATAGCAAAATCCCAGAGAACAGACAATTCTGGTGCTTGTAGTTTGCCAGTTGCTAATGTGTGGTTGGAAAAGGGTGCAGCAACTCTGTCTGATCAGGGTGATACCCTAGCCAGGGCACAAGGAGAGCATGAAGGTGATTTAATGGTGTTACCTACTAACAGTTTGACAACTTCTAGCAAGAAGGAAAAGATTCCTGAACTTGTTCATGGCCAAGGGAAGGAGACTGCTTTTGACCTGTTATCTAGAAAGTCTGTAGGTGTGCCTAAAAGGGGATTGTGTAGAAATCCGCCTGTTGGGCCTGAGGTGATTCTGAATGTAAGTGAGACCCAGAAAGCGTCTGTGGTTGCTCAGGGAAGTGTTCCTTTAGAGCAAGCCCTAGGTGAAGAGGGGAAGGGCAGAATTTCTGAGAGGGGTGAATTGCTGCTTAGAGAAGCTCCTAGGGAAAGGAATCCTCATGGTAGCCTGTGCAAGCAGTTTACTGCAACTGAAGGGTGTAAAAGTGATTTAATCAAGAAAGTTTCAGTTCCTAACAACCAGAAATTTTCGGTTGTGAATGGATCCACTGACTTTCCTTTTGAGAGATCCAGTGTTGGCAGCTTTGAAAAGGTCTCAGGTGGAGTAGAAGCTGTTAAGGAAGTTGAGCAGCCCTATAACCACGAGGCTGTGTGTGGCCAGCTTGTTGGGGAGACAATGGTGTTGGGACAGAAATGCTTCCATGCTAAATCTGTAAGTGAGCAGTCTGTGCTTCAGGATCTGAGGACAGATTCAGTTACTGGTGTTTCAAAGCAGAACAGTTTTATGGCTGAATGCTTGAGGAGGCAGGGGAGAGCAAGCCAGCTCTCACCCTCAGACCCTTTGGATTTGTGTGGTATCTCTGTAAGACAAAGTCCAGCCTTGGAATCCATAGCAGCTAAGAAGTTAAAAGCTAGTGTCGGTGTTGATGCGAATTACTTGGCTGGCAAGGAGAAAAAAGACTTGCCAATATCTGTTAGCACAGAGGGCCCGCCCCATCAGCCAGTGAATTCTGTTAAGCAAGAGAAGTCAGGGTTTAATCCTGCAGGACAAGAAGGAAAGAGAAGACTGAATTTTGCAAAGGGAAGCCACAGGTTAACCCTAAAAGGCCCAAACTCCAATGGTATTGAGCCAAGGGTGTGGCATGACAAACATGTTTGTAAATGGACACTTGCAATCAATTTGTTGTTATTGCTAATGCTAAATTTTGTAACTAATGTGTTGCTATTGCCAAGAACTGTAACAATGTACAATGTGCCTAATCTTTTGGACAGTCCCTTAAACATGTTGAAAGGAATACATGAAAACACACTTTATGTTAAAGGGCCTTGCTATACTGATGTTTCACAGTTAATGCCTGTAAACAGTGTTGGAACTTTTCACAGGGGAAAATACATTCCAGACCTGATGTGCTGTATGAAAGGGGAAACTGAGGCACACTACCATATTGCTTTCATGGCTAAATGCCAAGAGTCCTGTACTGTGAACAACATCAATATCTACATTGGTTTAATGTTAATTGGGTTCAAAACATTGGCCAAAGCTGGTATGGATAAAGTAGCTGTTTTCTTTAGCTCTTGGCGAGATCACATGAAACATACAGGAACCATGCTGCAAAAGCTAACCAAGTTATACCTTAAGTTTGTAAAGAGATTCATTCATGTTATTGAACATGACTTTGATAAACCATTCCTCTAGTCCAACACTAGCTGTAGTGAGACAGACCAAAGGGGGCGGAGGGGGGCTCTTGGGATGCAGTCAGCGATGTTTTGTCATCCCTTCCTGCATCAATTTCGTTATTGATATAAATGGGGACCATATAGAACATGGGTTGCAACCAAGGTCCTGTAGTGGCACCAAATCTTAAGTGAAGGGGGTCATATAAGGTGTCTAAGACCAGGTTCTGGGTTGCTGGTTATGATTATGCTGTCTGTATGTCTGTATCATTTTGTAGTTGAAGTTATAAGTATTGGCTCTGTACTGTCTGTAGTTTGTATTATGCTCTGCTTCTGGGAAAGATCCCAGACAAGCTCATGTTAGCCCTGCCTAGCTGGCTTGATGGCCCATTAAGGGCCATCGGCTACACAATTGACCCATGGAGAGAAGGCAGACATGCCTTGTGACTCAGCAAAGTATGCAGGGACTGGCCCATGTGACTCCAGGCTCCATTTTGCTGTAATTTTCCACAGTGAAGACAAAGGGATTCTTACACCTGGAAAAGTCTATATAAGGCTAATGCCTCATCTCCATCTTGTCTTCAATCCTGCTTCTGACCTCTGGAGGGACTGTGCTACAAACTGAAGCTCTACACAAGGGACTGAATGACCCATCCCAGTGGGGGATGTATTCCAGAGACTCAATTTGAACCTGCAGTTTACTCCAGCACTGCTGCAAGCCTGAACTAAGAACTTTGCCATTGCTGTATGTAATTGATTCCATTTAACCAATTCTACCTCTCTTCTCTACCTTTTTCCCTTTGTAAATAAACCTTTAGATTTTAGATTCTAAAGGATTGGCAACAGCGTGATTTGTGGGTAAGATCTGATGTGTATATTGACCTGGGGCTGGGGCTTGGTCCTTTGGGATTGAGAGAATCTTTTTCTTTTATTGGGGTGTTGGTTTTCATAACCATTTATCCCCAGGATGAGTGCACTGGTGGTGATACTGGGAGACTGGAGTGTCTAAGGAAATTGCTTGTGTGACTTGTGGTTAGCCAGTGGGGTGAGACCAAAGTCCTTTTGTCTGGCTGGTTTGGTTTGCCTTAGAGGTGGAAAAACCCCAGCCTAGGGCTGTAACTGCCCTGTTTGAGCAATTGGTCCTGATTTGGCACTCTCAGTTGGGTCCCGCCAGAATCGCTCCGTCACAGGTTCTCAACCTTTTTCTTTCTGAGGCTCCCCCACCCCATGGTATAGAACAGAGGTGGCCAACCTGAGCCTGAGAAGGAGCCAGAATTTACCAATGTACATTGCCAAAGAGCCACAGTAATATGTCAGCAGCCCCCCTTCAGCTCTCCGCTCCCAGTGCCTCCCGCCTCCTGGCAGCTCCGCTGATCAGCGCCTCTCCCTGCCTCCCCGCACCTTGCTGTTTCTTGGCATTCAGGAGGCTCGGAGGGGGAGGGGGGAGGAGTGAGGGCACAGCAGGCTGAGTGGAGGGGGGGAGGGTTGGAGTCGGGGCAGGGCCTGTGGCAGAGTCAGGGGCTGAGCAGTGAGCAGAACCCTGGCACACTGGAAAGTTGGCTCCTGTAGCTCCAGCCCCAGAGTCAGTGCCTATACAAGGAGCCTCGTATTAACTTCTGAAGAGCCGCATGTGGCTCCGGAGCCACAGCTTGGTCACCCTTGCTAGAAACTCCATGGCCCAGCTGTGCCACAACAACTGTTTTTCTGCATATAAAAGCCAGGGCTGGCATTAGGGGGTAGCAAGGAGGGCAATTGCCTGGGATCCCATGCCACAGGGGGCATCGTGAAGCTAAGTTGCTCAGGCTTTGGCTTTGGCCCCAGGTGGTGGGGTTTGGGGCCCCAGGCTGCAGGCCTGCACAGCAGGGCTTTAGCTTTCTACCCTGGGCCCTAGCAAGTCTAACACCAGTCATGCTTGACAGACCCCTGAAACCTGCTCGTGGCTCCCCATGCGGCCCCGAACCCCTGGTTGAGAACCAGAGGCCTAGTGGTTTTAGCATGGAACCAAAGTTGAGGGGAAAGTCAGACAATTTGTGTTCTTTTCCCAGCTCTGCCTGTGACTTGCTGTGTGACCTTAGGCAAGTCCCCACCCTTCTGTGTGCCTCAGTTTCCCCATCTATAAATGGGGATAGTATTTCTCTCCAGGGGGCATTGTAAAGGTTAATGTGTGTAAATTGCTGACTATTAACCCATTTGAATTGGTAACATTGCAGCTAAAGGGAAAGGCAGGGTTGGCTGCAAGTGACAATTTTCTAATTTTTGTTCCCTGTGAAGTGCAGCAAATGCGAAGGTATTAAAATCAATAGAGGCTGTTGATCGCTCTTCCTGAGAGACTGGAGTGAGCGATGGATTGTTTGTCCCAAAGAGACTGGTGTGAGGGAGCTGGGGATGAGCTGAGAGAACCCTCTGTATGGTTCTAAGTGGATGTGATATAATTGATCATCTAAGAGGAGCTTCTGATCCCGAGTGGGCTGAGCTCAGACACAGCGCGTCTGTTCTCTCTGTTTTACATAAAGCTGGAATAAACAACTAGTTTTGCTTCCATTTCATAAATCCCCTAGGTGTAGTGAGGTGGCTAGGTCTTTGTTGGGGACCACTGCCCCACCCCCTGTGCAGTCCTTCAGATTCGTGCAGCATGGTACACCCTGGGTCTGCTTTCGCACCTCCTTTGCACCCATGTAAATCGCTGCCCATTGTGCAGGGCAGTGGCGAATCGGGCTGGTTGTCTCTGAAAAGTGCCAGCCATTTACAAAGCACTTTGCAGAAACAGAAAGGCACAGCCCCTGCACCTAAGAGCTTCCAGTTGGAATTAGGCAAATGCAGGGAGTGAAGATGGGAGCAAAGGAATGGGATGAATGGGTTACGGTTAATTTAAGAAAAAGGGCCTGATCCTGGCATGCTAAGGCAAATTTGTGCCACAACATTAAATTTGGTTTAGCCAGCTGTCTGGTGGATTCACCTGGCATAGGAAATCTCCAGATTGCATGCAGCTCATGTGTCAGCTCCAGTGGCCCCCATCTGTAGCCCAGGAGAAATGGGGAATGGCTAGGAGTGCTGCTGCACTTTGGCTGTCCTAGATTACTGGAACAGCTCTTTGCAGCTGGTGCAATTTAGAGCAGTCCTGAGGCTGCTCTAAGCTGGTCCTTAGGACCAGAGAGTCATAAAGGTCACTTACTGCCCATGTGTTGGCTGGCTCCGAGCTGCACTGGGGCAGTGCGGCTGGTGTGGGGCCCACTGTGGAGCTGCATCATGTTGTGACTGTAGCTTTTGCAATACTTGTTAAAAGTCAGACTCCAGGGGGACAAGAGGTGGGGGTAGAGAGCCCAGCAGTGGAGTCTGGCAGTGCAAGGCCCTAGGTGAGGAACTGGGAAGGGAAGGTGGGCAAGAGGCTGAGTGGGGCAGGAACTCCCCATAGATCTGTATCAAAACAACTGAATAAAGCTGCAGGATCAGTTGCACCAGCAGTGACCTCCTGCATCTGCTTAACCGTCCCCATGGTTGTGATTTCCCACATTTCTGACTCCTGTTTGGGTGGGTGGCCATGCAAGCTATCTCATTTCCCTGCATTCTGTGCGGTGGAAATGGAATCAGTGAGGTATCCATACAGGGCCGGTGCTTCCATTAGGCGACCCTAGGCAGTCGCCTAGGGCACCAAGATTCGGGGGGCGGCATTTTGTGCTGTTAGGGAAAAGTGATGACCCCCCGCAATGCTTTAGGCCTTTTTGCAAAGCTATGAAACTTAAGAGCTTCAGCCCTTCTGTACAAAGGGCATGTGGGGGCAGAAAGATGTGGACAGGGCCCCAAAAAGAGGAACTGGAATTGGATAAAGGGGAACCAGGAGATCTGTTAAGTTACAACAGCTGAGCTTGCTTTCGGGACTACAGAAAAGGTGTTAGTACTGTCAAACCACAAACTTGGCTAGGGATAACAATAACAGGAAAAACCGTATATGGAAAACTAATTACGGTATTAAGCTTGCTCTTGATTAACGTTGTATTCCAAATAAGGCAATTGAAAATGTATCGAGCGCGTTATGTGCTTGCGGTTTTAGCCTTTATAAGCTTGGTAAAATTTGTGGAGAGCAGTTTGCCTCTTGCGTGGGGCCATGCTGACTCTTACTGCATATATGCTTGTATAAAAAAGGAGGCTCAGGCTGTCTGATCTAAAATCAACCATGTGGTCAATTTTTCACAACAATTTGGGGGCTCGTCCGGGATCCACAGATGACTTCCCCAGACCGGAGGACCGCGGGCAGTCTCCCACCACGCCCTGGGCCCATCTGAAAGGTAAGAGACCTTTTGAAATCTCTATCGTGGGTTGTTGGTGGAGGACTGACCCATAGGCTCAGGGTTTGGGTGAGTTATAAGCTGGATCTGAACCTTTTTGTTATCAGACATGCCTGATGTCTTTTTGGCCTTGTTGTTGGAATTCCGTATTGGGTCCCGTGTGGTATCGGGATTGGCATTCCACAGAGGTCCCGTGTGGTATCAGGATCTGGTTCCCCGGGAAGAGCCATGGGAAGTGGCTGGGTAGGCCTTGGTCCAGCTCCTATCGGTCCATAGGTCTTGGTCCAGCTGTGATTGGCTGGATCCTGTCTTCCGCCCTGACGGCTGTGTCGGGATTTTGATTTACGTGCCTGTACGTGAGTGAAGGTCGTAAGATCGGTGTGAGTGATGGTTGTGGGAAGATGCCCTGAGCCTCCTGCGAAGCTAACAAGCTCATGACCAGGAGTGCCTCAAAAGCAAGCCCCACAACCACACCTTAGAAAGGTCGTGAGGACCTTGACTGGGACTAGGTCTCCTCTGAATGGCATGCCCGGCGAGGAACCTGTCCAGGTCTAGGCATGTGTGACCCTATCCTCTTATCCTTCACCCTAACCTCTTCCCTTTCCCTTCCGCTGCCTAGGGCAGTCTGAGAGCCACCGACGGGTCCTAGCATCTTAGCGCGGGTGTAGATAGTCATGGAGCCACTGATGGGTCCAAGCACCCCAGTTCAGGTGTAGATAGCCATGGCAACCTGAAACAAACATCTCTTGAGCGAAAGTGTGTTGATTGAAAATGGGGACCGGAGGGTCAAAGGGCATCCCAGTCCTGCCAAAAGGCACACCTGCTGCTTATATGTATTCAAACTATGGCCAGTCAACATGTAAATACTTAAAGAAATGGAATTGGTATACCAGGGATGATCCGAAACTGCAGTTTCCTCTGGAAGGAAGCTTCGACCTTGACAAGATTGTACACCTCAGGGGTGCACTCCTTGTCAACGCCGTGCCTCAAGAGCAATTTGATGTGTATTTTAATCGGTATGAAGAAAAAGAAAAATGGTACCGCACAATTAAAAGAGATAAATCCTTTCCAATTCCTGTGTTGTGAAGGTTGTTTTGTGTCTGTCATAGGTTCGGGGCGGGAACCCCTCCCCCTGAGGTAGGAGCCACTATGGACCCTGGGGAAGTGAGTCACCCCGGCGTGGCCCTAAAGATAAGGTTGGCCAAGGCTCCCATCAGCAATAGGCAGACAGTGGAGGGGCCATAAAACTAGCTGCCAGTAATTGGAGCTAAAAGCCCGTAGTGTGCCAGTGCTTGCAGTGAATGAGTGAGGGCTGCAGGGTCCCTTTCTCTTATTTTCCCCCCAGGAGCCTTAAGCTCCCTCCCCCACTCGGAGAGAGGGAAAGCCCCGGGAAACCGCCCGCCAACTCAGAGGCAGCAGAGTAACCGACACCGTTCTCTTTAAGACGGGCTGGTGCTCTGTGCTGAAGGAAGGCGTGTGGGGACCACAGTGTCTTTCTTCCCTGACCCCTTCCTGAACCGACCCTGTGACCGAGTTCCTGTCCCCGATTATCCCACTTGGAGCCTTGGGCTCCCTCCCCTGCTCAGAGAGAGGGTGAGTCCCAGGAATCCGCCCACCATCCCAGAGATACGAGGGTTGCTGACACCGTTCTCTTGAAGACGGGCCGGTGCTCTTCACCAGAAGGGGGTGTGCGGGGACCGCACCTTTATGTCCAAACCTTTTGGTGTGAATGCTGGAATGATTGAGAGTTACACCTCGACTGATGGTGACAGGAGGCGAAAGGGCACACGGTAAATGTGGTGTGTTTTGTTGTACGTTTTGTCCACTGTGCTAGCCTGTCTGTTAAGTGTTTTATATTTAGCCCTTTGAGGATGCCTGTCAGCTGGGTTGTAATTGTCTGCCAGGTATCCATAATGGGGGCAAGGGGGAATCTAAGCAGATTCCCATGCCAGAGAAGGGCACTCCTGTCACGTACATGTACTCAAATTATAGTCCTAGGAACTAGGCAGAAAGCTGCTGCCCAGCCCCCACCGGCCCCAAGGGTAAGGAATATCAAGTGCCCTAAGTATTAAAAGCCCTTACATGTATCCCTCAAACAGTGTCTCCCCATACTGAGGACATGTTCCCCTTGCGCCAATTCCCAGGCATTGGTGCTTCGGGTCAGGAGACCTTGGTGTCTGTGCATGCACCTTGGTCTCCCACAGAACTGTATAATTTAATTAATTTGGAAAAGTGAATGTCCCTACTGCCCTGGCTTCTCCACAAGCGGTAGAGGTGGGCAACGTTCTTGTGCCCCACCCCGTCTCTTTACCTCTGACCGTTTGTCGGTCCTCTGTCTAACTATTATGCTTTCCTCCTCAGTTCTTGTTTACTTGATGATCTTTTGGGAAAAGATTTGCTTTGTAAATTAAATTGTACAATCTGCTGTACCCCAAATGGTGTGTATCTGGATGTGCCTGATCCAACTCACAATGAGGTCCTGGCAGTTTTTCAGAAGGACACTCTAAAGGAGAAGACCGACCCCAGCCCTTCCTCATTGCAACAGGAACTGCTGGTTAAGGTCTCTCCCTCCCTGTGGGCATTGTGAGCCGATCATGCCAACCAGGTTGGGTGCATTGGGTCTGCCCAACGCATTAAGATTTGCCTAAACCCAGCAAGACCACTTCCAAAAATGCAGTGGAACCGTCTCTCAAACTAGACCGAGGAAGGAATTTAAACTGTAATTACCTTCTTAATTCAAGAAGTCATTGTTTCTATGGTCAGTAAGTGTGACTTCCCTATTTTACTGTGCTGTTCATGCTGTTGTTCTCCCTATCTTTCCCGTTGTCTGTAGCCCTGCTACTATCCTTTCTTACAATGCACCGGTGCTGAGGGGTTGTTACCACCGCAAGGGAAGATTGTATTAAGTCCGGACATAGAGAAAATGTTATTATTAAATAAGATGCATCTAGATGTAATGTGTGTATGTAAATAGGTGTGTATAAATAGATAAAGGGGGGTTAATCAAAAAGCCCACCCTCCTTGCTAAATTGGTAGTGAAACAATGCCTGTGCCCATGAAAAGAAATAATGCAGCAAGTAAAAAGGATTGGGCCCAAACAAGCAGGCAACCGCAGTTTTAGGAAGTTAAAAGAAAGAAAGTTAAACATTAACTCTGTAGTTATTGGAGGGAATTAAGCAGTAAAACTATGTACAAATGTTAGAAGGTGTTATGAAAAGAAAAATCTTGGTTTCTTTGGGAATGTCTGTAAATAATCAGCAAAAGGTTATTTAAGTAAAATCATTTGACTATGAAAAAGTTAGTCAAATTTGCTAAAGAACACTCTTGGTGTGTACAATCTTTGTTTTATAATAAATTGGTGTTTGGGGGTTGTAAAACCAAAAAAAACTTTTGCCAAACAAAAAGAAACTAGTGTTTAATTAAAAAAAAAACAAAAAAAAACCACACAAAAAAAACAGAGTTGTGGTTGCAACAGGGCTGTCAAAGCCAGGAGAATGGTAAAAAAAATTAAATCTGTTTTGGTAACAAATAGCAGATAGAAGCTGTAGTGAGTACCCCACACTAAGCCTTAAGGTGGCTCTGTGTAATCAACGGTCACATTGCCAAAGGGAAGCCAAAATGGATTGTGTTTTCCATTTCAAATCAATGTGTATTTAAAAGCAGAAGTTAAAAGGTAGAAGCCATTAAAGCCTGGCCTGCCTATAAAACAAAAACAGGAAAATATGAGGAGTAATTTGAGTAATTCCTCAGTTTTGCCTGCAATCAGTAAGGGTATTTATAAAGAAAGAAATATTCAGATTGATTTTATTCAAATGTTTAAATGTTGTAATTGTAAGTATGTGTTCGTTTTAGTAATGTATTTCCTTGTAAAAAGGCAAATGCCAAAACTGTTGTAAAACTTTGGCATACCTGTGAGTAGCAACAGTGATTGTGAACCTAATTGTACTGGACAAATTATAACAAGTTATGTGCAGCTTCACAGATCCAGTATGGCCAAATGCCCTTTGAGTGCCACTCCCAATTGAAAAACCGTACTCAGCCCTCATAAAATTTCTACCAGGGCACCCAATGCAACTACCGACAGTGCCCTGCTGGCTTTGGCTCAAATGGACATTCATTTAATAAATAACACAATGCTTAATTATTGCCAGGGACTAATGAAATGTGTTAGGTCTTTTTATATACAGTAGCTCTGCTGCTTGCTGAAACCAGAAGACTGGGTCTACATGGAGGTCCACCAGTGAGGAACTGCCCTGGCCCCATGCTGAAAGACCCTTATCAAATCCTGTTAATTACCAACACCGCTGTGAAGTGCCAAGAATTGACTACCTGCCCATGTTTCTCACTGTAATGGCTCTCCGACTGATGATCGGTCTATCTTTCCTTCGGGCGTTGTTGCTCCTTCTGGACAGCAGGAGTGAAGGACAAGGTAAAAGAGCTGGTAACCTCTCCTTTGTCTGCTGACAGACCCACTGAGCCTTTGAATTTTGCTAAGAAAACAACCTGTCCACCTGAGGACATAATAAAGCCTCCAAGCAAGCAAGGAGATTGTGCTAGTAACCTCTCCCTTGCTGCCTCACTGCCGGACAGCTAAGTGAATTAAGACTACGAAATCTCGAAGAATAGCTTGCAGAAGCTAGCCAAAACTACCTGAAAATGAAACTTTTAATGTTCCTCAGCCTCTCCTCCTTAACGAACTTAGGGTGGGATGGGAAAGTAATATTTTTCTAAATCTTAGCCAGTCAGTAGCCTCACTAGTAAATAATCAAACGTATACCCAAAGAGTCTGTTCTGCCACTGGAGATTTTACCTGTACTGAAAATTATTCCTGTAACTAATAATTTAACCTGTGCCATTCGGCTAGCACAGCAAAGGAACTGGGTTTCCCCTAGAGAGAAAAAAGTAAAAGAAACTTGGCTGAACACTTGTGGGATGGGGCTAATGGCGCAGCTGCAATTTGGAATATCTACAAATATCAACAGCATGATGAAAAATTAGGCCAATTGGAAAAGGCCGCCGGTCTTATTACTGGGGCGCAGATAAGCCAAGTACAGGCTGGAGTGGGTGAATTGCATGTTATCTCCTCCCTTAGTTCCCTGACCCAAGACTTACTGAGAAAAAATGATCTTAAGTACTGCTGAGGCTGGAAAGGCATTGCAGTGGGATCAGGCCTGTTCTGAGGTGCAGGATTTTTTGAATGACCAGCTAATGGACATTCGGAGTGATCTTGAGCACCAGGCTTGGCCCACCGCCCTTACAGATGCTTCAGGCGTGCCATCTGATTTGTGGCCCTGGAGGCACCCTTGGAAATTCTCTGGGTGGAAATGCTGGTGCTCACAGTGCTCCTTCCAGGCCTACGGGCCGGTTAAGGGAGTGTGGGCTCCCACATATTGAATCCTCCCAGGTCCTTGGGGGGATGTATGTGGGATTGGGTAATCCACCTGGATGTATGGGAGGTAAGGCCACTCAATATGCCTAACCGCTTTTTAATTGGCGCCCCGGAAATAACACCCGACATTTGGATAGGGCTAGGCAACCAGTGGATGTACTGGCCACTGGAACCCCCTCAGCTCCAGTGTATATGGAAACTGAAGCTGGGGGAAATTGTCACTGTTAATGACCGTATTTGCTGGGAGGGTTACGGACAAATAACCACCATTACGAAACAGCCACTTTTCCAAGCTAAAGATAGCTGTGTTTATGTCAATGCTACTATATTATGAGATGTACACTTTAATCTGGCCACTGGTACAGGTAACCATGTCATTTACTGGCCTGCTGATAAAACCGTACAGGTGGCCCTCTGGTTTCGGGTACCCTTTAATTGAACTGCACTTGTACCCAATCGGTTCCATAATTTGCTCTCGCTATTATCGGAGGTCCAACAGATCTCTGAGTTACAGGGGCAAATTCATCAGCTCCAAAACATATACCAAACCGAGAAAAATGCCTTTCAGACAGCCTATAGAGTCTCAACCCGGTGTACCAAGTATGATGCCTTATGCTTTGTAACCAAAACCCTCCAACAGCCCCAACCCCACTGCTTTATTGTATGGGGGGCAATACTAACCCTTTTATTAATCAGTGTGGGATTTTGCTATTGTTGCTGCAAAAGATGTTTCCCCTGCTGTGCACCCACTTTGAAAATTGCCTCAGAACAGGTGGCACTAATCCCTCTTAGAGAGTTGAACTGCAAATCGCCGGAGCCACAACCTTATGAGGAAATGCGAATTGCGGACGGGGAGCAGGCAACAATTAAGGAAATTAATAATTTGATGAACATCGAAGTGTAGATTGGAATGGTGCCAATAGGGCATCAAAGGAGGGAAATGTTAGGGAAAAGTGATGACCCCCCCCAATGCTTTAGGCCTTTTTGCAAAGCTATGAAACTTAAGAGCTTCAGCTAGGCTTGCTTTTCTGTACCAAAGGCATGCAGGGGCAGAAAGATATGGTCAGGGCCCCAAAAAGAGGAACTGGAATTGGATAAAGGGGAACCAGGAGATCTGTTAAGTTACAACAGCTGAGCTTGCTTTTGGGACTACAGAAAAGGTGTTAGAACTGTCAAACCACAATCTTGGCTAGGGATAACAATAACAGGAAAAACCGTATATGGAAAACTAATTATTAAGCTTGCTCTTGATTAACATTGTATTCCAAATAAGGCAATTGAAAATGTATCGAGCACATTACGTGCTTGCGGTTTTAGCCTTTATAAGCTTGGTAAAATTTGTGGAGAGCAGTTTGCCTCTTGCGTGGGACCATGCTGACTCTCCCTGCATATATGCTTGTATAAAATAAAGGAGCCTCAAGCTGTCTGATCTAAAATCAACCGTGTGGTCAATTTTCCACAACAGTGCGCTCCCCACAGGGCGCACGGGAGCTTCCGGTTCCGCTCCCGTCACACCGCCGAAGAAGGACCCTCCACCAACGTGCCGTGGAAAGCAGCGGCAGGCAATTGAGCAGCTCAATGACTGCCGCTGTCGCCTGCGGCATTTGGGCGGAGGGTCCTTCTTCGGCGGCGCGATGGGAGTGGAACCGGAAGCTCCCGTGTGCCCCGTGGGGAGCGCACAAAATACTGCCCCCCGAATTCTGCCTAGGGTGCCAGAAGCTCTGGCGCCACTCCTGTATCCATACACCCAGGATCTGTTTCCTGGTGGAGCAATAATTAGCTGTTCCTCCCTCTCCTAGTGTGCTGATGCTTTCCCTGACTTGTGCAGTTTGGGGACTGTCCTGCTCTGTCTGGCCTCAGCCTCCCTAACCACAGGCAGGTGGTAGGAAGGTGGGTGGCAGCGTCTTGGCCATTAAACCAATCTGGGGTGGAAAGAAAAAAACTATCAGCTAGCTCTCACCTAGTTTTTGGAGGCCAGTTATACCGATTGGTGTGTGTGAGAGATAGAAGTCTAAATTCCCTCCCCCCACGCAGAACACAAACATGCTCCACCTGACAGTGCCCCTCCTCCTAGCTGACGAGAATGGGACACAGCTTCATCAGTGCAGTTCCAAGCCCCAGCCCCAGGGTGCATTCCACCGGCTGGGGTCTGTGTGCTACCATGAGCTTGAGAGATCAGGCTGGACACGGGGCTGTGAATGCAGATTCTTCAAGGGGCCAACTGTTCTGTTAGGCACACAGGATCTTATACACAGAAATAGAGGGACTTAAAATTAAATGAACCCAAACTATTCAGCCATCAGTAGCTTAGGGTCCCCCTGGCAGAGATTCCTATTAAAGGGGCCCATGTTAAGTCAGTTTAGGGCCCAAATTGAAATGGGGACAAATAAATAAACCAATCCCAGTCTCTGACAAAATCTATCCTTATCTGAAAGGGTTTCTATGGGTCTCTCTAAAAGACAACCTCAAAGGGGTAGGGATGGAGTGTACGGGGATGGCTTTGGGTGGACTTCTTGGGGATTTGACCCTTCAGTTAAATGTGGGGGTAGGGAGGATTTTCTTGGAGGGGTGGGATGTGTTTTTTTTTAATTTGGATTTTTATGCCTTGTGCTTGGTGGGGTGGGGCAGAACATTAGGAGCAGGAAACTGACTATAAACTGAAATGTAACTGACTGGTTTAGTTTCACTGGCCAAGGGGGCGAAAGTGTAAAAGGGAAACAAAGGGTGACCAGGCCATAACCAGGAAACGTGTCCCTTTCCCTGTAAGGCTCCACTATTTGCAAGCCTAAAGATAATGTTACCCCGAATAAGTGACTGTCCTTTGTTGTTTAACAAACATTGATTTCTCTCCTGGTTCTGAATCCAGCTGAATTAACAAAGCTGTTTTTGTTTGAACAACAACAATTTATCTAATGTCGTATTGTGCCAAGTCATCTTACTTAGCGGATCAGCATCTGGGAATAATGATTTCCACTTTAATTTCGGTGACAAAATAAGAACAGCGACTCACTACCATTTTGGTAGGTCCTTCAAAAATACTGGCTATTTCTCTTAATTTCTCTGCAATAAACTGGTTGATTTAAATAGAACAAGGGAAGGGGAAGTGATGTAGATATTTAGAATGAGGAGGATTTTCACATTTACGTTTCACAGATCATAGGGCACTTTAAAAGGTGAAAATTGAGGCCTAAATTGTTGGAAAGTCTTTGTGTGTAATTTAATTGAACACAGTGACATACCAAGTGGAGTCTAGTACACGACTTTGAAGGCAGTTGGCTTCACAGGTAAAGGTATAGCCCACCTTCCCAGATGTAGCATTTTGGGTGGGATTTACCTATGATAATCTTGCTTGCATGCTGTGTATGGTTTCCATTGACAGTTCAAGCTGGTTCAGTGGTTAGAGCAGGGGACTGAATGCCAGCATTCTAATCTAAGGGCTAATCTACACTAGCAATGTTAAAGCGCTGCCACAGCAGCACTTTAACGTGGCTTGTGTAGTTGTGGCAGACCACTGGGAGGGAGCGCCCAGTGCTCTGAAAA
Organism: Mauremys reevesii; assembly: GCF_016161935.1. NCBI lineage: Eukaryota > Metazoa > Chordata > Testudines > Geoemydidae > Mauremys > Mauremys reevesii. The sequence goes on along the minus strand of NC_052632.1, from coordinate 50,710,520 downwards.
ACCCACCTCCACGAGGGGCGTAGCTCCCAGTGCTGGTGCATAGTCTACATTGGCACTTTACAGTACTGAATCTTGCATTGCTCGGGGGTGGTGGGTTTCACACCCGAGCGAGAAAGTTGCAGTGCTGTAAAGTGCCTGTGTAGACAAGCCCTAAGTGTAGCTACCTCATCGAAAATGCCTATCACTGCAGTGTCAAAGGCTCCAACCCTTGTGCATTGACAATGCTTGCAATTTTATCACAAGTCTCCATATTTGGTGTCTTCTTGAAGCGCTCCTGCAGCTCCTTGGTGCTTCTAGAGTCAGGTGACTGTGAGAATCTAAGCTATCCTTTTTTAAAAAGGAAGTTTCTAGCCTTCACAGTTGTGGAGAAAAGCTTGAAAACATGACCCTTACAGGCTCAAAAGACAGAACGCAAATAAAAAGAACGCATATTTATTTCTAAAAAAAAGTCTCATGACTTTTTGAAGGGCCTGACTTGTGATGTTTGAATGCCTGGAGCTGGCACGACTGAGCTCATTGCAAAAGTGGGGCCGAAATACAGAGAATCTTGGATTCTGCTAAGAAATTGCTCTGGCCTTGGGCAAGTTGCTTACCTTTTCTGTAAATAAAAATTGGATAACAACTTTCAGCTCCCTGGCAGGAGGTAGTCTGTAAAGTGCTTTGGAATCTGATTAAAGATGCAGCAAAGTTGCAAAGTCTTATTATTTTGCATTGATTTTTTTCAAAGTATAAACTGCATGCAAAGCGGAGGCTCTTGCCTTGGGACAGGATTGAATTGGGCCCCTCCTGGCACTCCATTGTTTTTTCCTGACTCCACACAGTCCAATGAATTGAGGAGAGAATTTCTACAGCTTCCTGTCTTAAACTGTGGTCCAGGTGCTGTGTTCCAGCCCAGAGGTAGCTGCACTTCAGCAGTGAATTAAGTGATTCCTCTAGGTATTGGGTGTGGGTTGCGTTGAAAGGCAGCATGGTCTAGTGGTTATGAGACTTGGCGCTAGGACTCCTGAGTCCCATTGTTGGTTCTGACACTCCCTGTGCATTGGCTCTCTCCAGCTGTAGAATGGGGGTGAGGGATGCCTAACTTTGTAAAGCCCTTGGAGCTATGCAGGTGGAATGGGCTAGGCTAGTGCTGAGTGTCTGGGATTTCAGGTGCTGTAGAAGTGTAGGGTCACATCTGGCTCAGCATCTGCGATGCAGTCAGGGTGACTAGGCCATAACCGGGACACGTGTCCAGGGCCGCCCAGAGGGGGGGCAAGAGGGGCAATTTGCCCCAGGCCCCGAGCCCCACAGGGGCCCCCACGAGAGTTTTTCGGAGCCCCTGGAGCGGGGTCCCTCACTCGCTCCGGGGGGCCCGGAAAACTCTTGCGGGGCCGGGCGCAGGAGCTTCTTCGCTCCCTGTCTTCACTGGCGGGGGGTTCTTCCGCCCCAGAAGGACCCCCCGCTGGCGAATTACCGCCGAAGACGGAGCGGGACCCGCCGCCGAAGGTCAGCTCGGTCTTCGGCGGTAATTCGGCGGCGGGGGGGCCCTTCCCTTCCAGGACCTGCCGGCGAAGTGTCCCAAAGACCCGGGGGCCCCCGCCGCCGAATTACCGCCGAAGTCCGGGCTGCACTTCGGCGGCGGGTCCCGCTTCGGCGGTAATTCGGCGGCGGGGGGGAGGGGGGCCCGCCGCGGGTCTTCGGGGCAGGGCCCCCCGCCGCCAAAGACCCCGGGCCCCCGGAATCCTCTGGGCGGCCCTGCACGTGTCCCTTTCCCCCGGCACAGTTATGCAGCCACCGCTGCCACCTTCTCTCCTTCCCTGCCTGTTCCTCATCCCAGGACCCCCCCGCCCCCCGAACCCCCCTCTGTGCTGGCGATTCCCCAGTGCAAGTCGCTCTGCTGCTGCACCTCAGCCCTGGTGTCTGGGGTCAGCGCCCAATGGCTCCATCGCCGGACCCCCTGTGATCGGGGCGAGCCGGCTCCAAGGGCCGCGTGGGCGCTGAGCCGCCGGACTCTGCAGCGCCCACTGCCGGCGGTGGGCGGCGCTGCAGGCCGCTCGTGGCCAACTGCGGGCGGCAGCAGCCCCAGGTGAGTGCACGGGGACGGGCTAGGAAGCGGCATACCAAGCGCAGAGCACCATGGGACTTGTAGTTCCCACCTTCGAGTCCCTCTGCCCTCCGGCCCCCATTCTCGCGCCTCATCCCCAGTACCTCAGGCCAATGGACCGCCCCGGTCAGAAGGCCTCCCTGGATTCGGCGCTGTAGCCGCGGCCTCAACACACCCACTGTCAGGGGTGTCAGTGTGCCCGAAGGGACTACAATTCCCACAATGCTTCGCTTTCCCCACCGGCTTCCGCTCCGGCTTCGCAAAGCCCCCCGGGGCTTGTAGTCTCCCTGAGCGATTCACCGCGGCTCTTACGCTGTTTCCGCGACGTAGCCCCTTTGGTCCTCTATAGGTCGCTGCGCTGCGGAGTTGGCGTAAGGCCGGGTTTCTGGACTCCTGGGCAGGCTCTGCTTGAGCTTCTCATTGAAGGGAGAGGAAACAGTTTCCGAAGCAGCTGGGAGCCGTGAAGGGAGGGGGTCAAAGTTACTCTGCCCGGGGGAAAGTGAGGGGCCCGGGGGACGCGAGCAGCAGCCCAGCCGCCTCTCGCCAAAGGTAAGTGCCACCCGCGGGGGAGGGGCGCAGGGGCCGGGGAGCCCCTCTCCATGGAGCGGGGAGGGCGAGGGGCCGGGGAGCCCCTTCTGTGGAGCCGGCCCGAGGATCCCCCTGTGGAGCCGGGCGGGAGGGACGACGAGGCGCTAGGGAGCCCCCCACTCCATGGAGCCAGGCGGTGCAGTCCCCGCTCCTCAGGGAGCCGGGCGAGTTTGGAGGGTGGGCAAGGGTGGGGGCAGGGAGTTCTCTCCCCAGGGAGCTTCCTACAGCTGGAAAAGGGGGATCCTTTCTGTAAAACCATTGGCTAAAAGGAGGGAGTGGTCAGCAAATGGGGGGCAGCCCGTCTACAGCCTATCGAGCTTGCTGAGCCCAGCTATAAAAGGGGGGGTCCCCCAGCATTCCTACCCAGGTAGGAATAACCAGGAGAGAAGAGTGGAGCTGTATCTTGCTCTGAGCCTATCTAGGAGTGCCCCCCCGCATGTCTAACTGGGAATGGAGAGTGAAGGGAAAAGGGGGGTGTGTGTGTAGGTATGTGTGTAGGGGGTGGGTGGGTAGTCCTGTTCTGGCTGAGAATGGGTCCAGTGGGTGTAGGGGGCAGTGGTATAGCTGGGGTGTCAGGTTGGATCATTATAGACAGGACAATAGAGACTCTCTCCTCTTGTTGAAATAAGGTAAAAGCTAAATGAACTGGGAGAGAGGAGGTTTCAGGATGAGTGAGATGTTTGCTGCTTGAAACCCGCTGACTCTCTTAATCACCCTCTCAGAAGCATTTTAAAGCCCTCTGGAAGGTTGGGACTGAAAATCTTGGCTTTCGTTGGCTGTTTCTAATTCACACTCAACTGATACCTTGTCAGGCCCCGTGGTTTTTGTGCTTTTTATTCCTCAGGGTATTTTGCTGTGCTTTGTTCCGCCTCTTGTAAATAACAACCACTCCCTTACCTGCCCAACCTCACCTGTCACTGCTCAGGGACCTGGCCCTGATGTGCTGTGTAGTAAGGGGAGTGCTCTTTGTAACAAACCACAAGGTAGGCAGAGCCACTGGGCTCTCTTCTACTAACACCTGGTCACCTTGCATGAAGAGGAATTTTTAGCTGGATTGGCAAAGTAGATCCATTCTGAAAGCTGGACTGTCTCAGATCGGTGGGAAGAGCTTCTTAATAGCCAGGATAAAATATGGATTAGAAAATCTGGATGCAGTCCTATATAGGAATATAGTCCAGTAAATATGGAATCAACAGGCAGCATGGCTGAGGTTGTAATTATTGTCCATAATAGTGCATATGATGAGCCTAAAATTATGCCTATCCCCTTAATATCTCTGACTTTATTTAAAATTGGAGCCAGGTTGCTTAAAAAAAAGATGCCATGGAACCTTAGTGAATCCCTCCTACTATAATTAATTTATTTATTAATGCTTTGTACTTCTGCGGTGCATTCCAGTCCCTGAGTGCATCAGAAACAGGGATGAATTTAGCCTCCCAATCTCACTGAGAAATGGGGAAGTATTGTTCATGTCAGGTTATATCAAGGAAATGGAAATACAGTGTAGTTAAATGACTGCCTGGAGGTTGAACAGTGAATCTGTGGCAGAGCTAGGAAAAGAACCCAGAAATCTTGCCTCCCACTTGTGTGATCTAACCGCTAGAACAGGACTCCTGTCACTATCTGAAGCAGGGTCATGTGTTCAAGTGTTTAGGTGCTATTGCCTGTTTGTTGTATCCACCTGTTGTCACCTGTCTCTCACTGTAAGCTCTTCAGGGATCTAGAACAGTCTCTGTGACCCCTCGGTGTTACTGTACTACAAATAAGACTTAAATACATCACTGTAAGTCTGATACAGGGCATGTAATGGGCTCTTTCCTCTAACCAAAGCCTCTGTTATTTAAATAACTTTCATATGCCCTTCTTGCATTCAGACAATTGAGTTTTACGTTTCCTCCACCTTGCTAAGCCTGAAAGCAAATTCCATGGAATGATTGTCCTGTTATACTAACTGGTAGACAAGATTACACATGTGTGTTTAAAAATGCCTTTTTTTTTAAATTTCTACAACAGGAGAATACATTTGTGCTTGATATTCTGTAGGCTTTTCTCCACGATATGCGCTAGTGCCTGTGCATAGCCAAACATAATGAATGGTTTTCCTTAATGTACCTACTGCACATGCACAGGGATGTTATCCACTGATGGTGGGAGATAGTAATGGTTTGTTCAGGAGTTACCAGAGGCCCTGCTATTAATGTGCTGAGACTTAAGGCTAGGTTGGGCAAAGTGTAGACCACAGCTGCCTTTTAATACAGACTGGGTGGCCCCAAGAGTCTTAAGCATCCTAGAATACAATGCTACTTATTAATCTGAGTGACCAGATCACAGTGTAGCAGTGCATGTTGGGACCTGTAGTTCCTAGGGGTTGCCTGTTGTGTTAAAGGCAAATCTGGTTGCCATCTGTTCATTGTATGCATTAGGTGTGGCGTTTTGTAAATGGTAACAGAAATCTGTAAGGCCAGGAAATCATTCGCCTTTCATCTTGAGACATGCTGGGGACCAGCTGCACTGAGTCTGCTGGATGACTTCCTTTGCTGCTGCATTGTGGGACCCACTGGCACGATAAACAGCAGTAATCAATTAGCTCATGTCTGAGCGTGATCCCGCATCGTTCAAGCCAATGGGAGTTTTCCCATTGACTGACATGGGACCAGGATCGAGTCCAGTTTGTGATGTTAAGAGATCAAAAGTCTAGTAGCGTACTGGGCAAAGTGATTTGCATCACCCAGCTTCATTTGGGATGTAAACGTTACCCTGTATTGAACTGATATGTGGAATCCCTGAGTACATATGAGATCCTAATGATCCTTATGAGTAAAAGTCTCATGCTTCACTCAACCTCTGTCAGAGCCTCAATCTCTTGCCTTTTGGGACACAAGGGATGGCCCACGGTCCCCCACCACTTCCCAGATGTTTGGGGGCTGAGAGGCCTTTGATTGCAGTCGTAGGTTTTTATGTATTTGTATGTGTGTTCGGGGGTGTCAATTCATTGGGGTGGGAAGAGCAGTCTTCCCTATTCTGATGACTTATTGTGCAGTTAGGGAGGGAGTCCAGGATGTGCCAGGCGTATGTTGTCTTTGTAAATCCAAATAAATATTAAGCCCTGGAAAAGTTTGAAGTACCACTAAAAGGGTCTGGCATCCTGCTAAAGCTTGGGGCTGGCCCTGTGTTACTGAGGTGCTGGACTGACCCATGTAGGGAGCCAGGTATCCCTAGCGCACAGACAGGCGTGAGTGATGGTACGTGCTGGATCGTGTGCGCACTGGGGCGTCCTGAGGACACCATTTATCTTTGCTCTGAATTCCTCCTACTTTGGGAGTTTAAGCCCAGCCCTCGGCGTTACCTCAGCACTGTTTGTCCTTGTGGCAGGCTGGAGTATGTATGGTATAATCGGCTTTGTCATGTGGAAAAGACTTCACTGGGTTTTGTCAAGAGGGCTTTGAGCAAGTTTGCTGGGTTGCTCCTCTGTGTGTCTGTTGATAACGAGACTGTTGAAATCATTGGGAAGGGATATCCTGGTAGGAGTTGCCAGTGCCTCTCCCCTGAGTTATTGGCACCTATAAGCACAAGTCATATTCATATCCAAGAGAGAGAGAGATCAGGCCAGATCTGTAGCTGCTGCAAATTGGCATAGGTCCACTGAAGTCAGTAGAGCAATGCTAACTCTCACTCACTAAGGATCTGGCCTCTTGATTTTGGGGCATGTGGTTATTTTAAGTTAGGCTAGAACAAAATGAATAGACATTTTTCCTCTCTTCCTTTCCATCTAAACCCTGTTCCCTTCTCTGCTTAGTCCCATGTCCCATCATGAACTCTTGCCGTGCATGGGGGGAGATGGGACCATTCTGAGTTGCTAGCATCAGAGCCCAGTGTCACTTGGGAGGAGAGGGAAAGGAATGGAGTTCAGGAGGTTGATTGCTCTAAGCTAGTAGCGTTGGGTGGTAGCAGTAGCTAATATCTGGTTGATGGAACTAGGGGCACCGTAGCTCTGACAAGGATGTGTGAACATGGCCCAGCTTTGAGAATCCCCCTGGACAAAGCAGATCCTGCTTGTAATGTAGTTCAGGCAGATGAGTAAAGGTATCCTCCTTGGCTTTCTTTCACTAATCCGCCTCCTTCCCCCTGCCATCCCAAATGTAGCTCCATGGGATGTACTTCTGTGAGGCTGGAGTGTATTGTATATGGCTATCAGGTTTATATTATATATGTGAGTTTTTATCTTTGCCTTGGACTAGAAGGGGTGGGGTGGGGGTGGAGCAGAACAGGCTACCAGTACATTGAGTCCTGGGTAGTCTGGAATGCCTTTGCTTGTCTAGTGTTTGGTGATCACTATTGAGGAAGCAAAGGCAGGGATAGGGGCCTGTGCATAACTCTTGCCTCCCCCAACCTCTCCCACGTATTAGAGGCTCTTGCCTTAGTGGATGGAAAATGCCACAGTGGCTCCCTAAAGCTGCTTGTTGTTCCTGAGTTAAAGGATGGCGAGGATGGGGTGTGTGTCTTTCCTCACTGTCCAGGGAAGAGCAGCTGCCTCTCTTTTTGGGTTGGAGGAGGGGAATTGAATCCAATCCAGAGAAGTGGGTCACCAGCGGCAAGAGGGATTTTTCCCCCTGCCTTTACATCACAGAGGATTGCTGTCCTGTCAATGGAGCTGATGTTTGACAGCCCAGATAATGCTTTTATATTGATGTAATTAGCAGGCCCTGGGGTTTGTTGTTTGTCTCAGGGGCACCCTGCTTTTCACTCTAAATCTCCTAAATACAACAGTAGGGACTGGAGAGCTGCTCCCGGGGGACAGGAACGTGTCTGCGGCCTTTCCAGCACCATTCGAGCTTTTGGAAGGTCAAGTCCATCGCCACGGAGACTTCCTGGTGGGTTTCTTATTGGCATGCATCCTGGGCCTTCGGGAGGAGAACAGCATCTTGCTTCTTTTGGGACTGGCAGGCTGTTTCTGAAAAGCTTGAGATGATCACGTTTCACCTCTGAAATCTCAAGCTGAACATTGGACCTTTCTATCTACATTTCAAAGTAATGATGATCAGCACTGTGTATGGTCATTCCCATCCAAATGGATCCTGCAGCACTTTGCTGATGTTGTGTGGCTGTGACGTGTATACATCAAGATATAAATTGCTTTGTTCACCATTGAAATGCAGGTGATTCTGGGACAACACGTAACACCTGGTTAATGGTGCGCAGCAAAACTGCGTGAGCCTTTGGATGGGATGTGAGGAATACTGTATCCATGTGAAAATTCAGGCAGGCCAAATTGAATGGTCCAGGCTGGAATTGTGCCAGGACAGTGGGATTAATGGTTCTCTTCTTAAAAAACTGCAGTGGAATCAGCAAAGACCACAAATGGCCAGGACCTCTGTTTTTACTCCCTTTGTGAAAGAGCACCCCCTAACACCTGCCAGCAACATAACTGACTGGGAGGGAAGAGTGCCACCTACTGAAACCCAGCCAGCACTTCCTGCAATACCTAGACATCTTGCATCTAAGGCCTGGTCTACACTGGGTGGGGGATCGATCTAACGGTACATCCAGACTACCCGCCGTATGGGTGGGTAGCGATCGATTTTTTGGGGGATCGATATATCCCGTCTCATCTAGACGCAATATATCGATCCCCGAACGCGCTCCCGTCGACTCCAGAACTCCACCGGAGCGAGCGGCGGTAGCGGAGTCAACACAGGGAGCCACGGACGTCGATCCCGCGCCGTGAGGACCCGAGGTAAATCGATCTAAGATACTTCGACTTCAGCTACGCTATTCATGTAGCTGAAGTTGCGTATCTTAGATCGATACCCCGCCCCCCCGTGTAGACCAGCCCTAAGATACGCAACTTCAGCTATGAGAAAGGCATAGCTGAAGTCGTCGATCTAAGATACGCCTTAGAATCACTTACTTCGCGTCCTCGTGGCGTGGGATCGATGGCCACTGCTCCCCCGTCAACTCCGCTTCCGTCTCTCGCCGTGGTGGAGTTCCAGAGTTGATGGCAGAGTGATCGGGGATCAATTTTTATCGCGTCTGGTGTAGATGTGAAATATTGATCCCCAATAGATCGATCACTACTCGCCGATCTGGTAGATGTACTCTAAGTATCAGCCCAGCCCAGTCCTGCTTAGCCTACTGAGAGCTGACAAGATCATAGCAGGCCTCACCACTTTGTTTTCAGCCACACTGTTTTCCTGCCTGCTGAAAATCTGTCCATCCTATAAAATAAGGGTTTACATGGAAGCTAAATCATTAAATGCTCTGTCAGGTGACATATTAACTAGCTTGTGTTTGTGCAGCGCTGTTAAGATATGAAGCCCTATTATTCAACCTGAGGCAATTGGTTTCCTTGTGGTGGCAGGCAAGACCGTTGCGCTGTGCTGTGCACTTCTCTCCCTGTCAGCTCTGTTTTCCCAAACGTCTGGAGAATTGAAATGGACAAGGATCTTGCTCTCAAATTCTTGTCCATATCAGTCTCCTGCCTGCTTGTAAGATCAGAGCAGACAGGCAGAGTAGCGAGACTGTGACATACCCACGTGCAACCCCCTGCGCCCAAGCACAGTTAGGAGGTGCGTATGTGCACACACGCTTTCAAAAGTGATGTGGAGCCCTCTATCCCGATATCATCACTTATGCTGCATATTATCATCGGGCATCAATCTGAAAATGTCTCATTAACTGTGAGTTAGTGGCTATCTTCATGAGAAACAGAAATGAATAGTTTTGGAGCTTGAGTTGGTATGGCCTGTATATCTGGCTGTCTTATAAAAGATACACTCTAGGTTAGCCAGAAGATACTGGGATTGCTTCAAGAATCACTGGATGACATTCTATGGCCTGTGCAAGAGATCAGGCTAAGATTCATAGATTCTAGGACTGGAAGGGACCTCGAGAGGTCATTGAGTCAAGTCCCCTGCACTCATGTTCGCAATGGTCCCTTCCAGCCTTAATCTATGAACTTGTACTGGGCCTCAAAGTCTAGAGGAGTTTCTTGCCTGCTCAGCATCACTTTTAGTATATCTCATAGACTGCTGGTTAGATGCTATTAGCAGTACCTACATCCAGCTTGAATTCATGCGGTGGGTCTGATTCTCCATTGCCTTGGCATCTGGCATCCCATGTGCCTGTGCAAAGTATCCGCAAAACACTACGAAATAAAATTCTCTGCTTGCCTGCGCTGATGGTTGCCCACTTTGCACAGGTGTAACTGATAGCACAAGGTGGAAGGCAGGTGCAGAAACATGCCTGTAATTTTAAAGATAAACTGTTGTAAAGTTTTGAGAGGTGTTTTTAACCGCCCTGTACGATTCACAAAGTATATACATAAAAGTATGTAGCCTTGTGGTTTTAACTTTTATTCACTCCGCAGACCCTGAGCTGCAGCTGTTCTAGTGTGTCTGTGGGACACTGGCCACTCTGAAATGTAGATTAAAAGAGCCAAACAATTACAAACAGGGGTTCTTCGTGACTTTGTCACAGGGGTTATAATTTCTCATATGGTGTCTCAGCCCAAAGGAGACTGGGAGCGGGGCTGGGATAGGAGGGTGGGTTTTATTAAAATCATTTGAGCTGGTTTAGAGATTTGAGAACATGAGGGAAATGCATCTTTTTTAAAATAGCTGTTTTTTGCAGTAGGATAACAAAAATTAACCTTTAAACTTCAAAGCTTAACAAGCGCATTTAACCTATTCAGAGGAATCTTTGTTCATACATTTCTAGTAGATGCAATTGCTAATGACACATTGGCCATACAGAATAATTGTCTGTTACTGTATTTGAACACGCAGGCAGTGGGACCATCCGGAGAGCCTGGTGGGCACGTACGGATCCCTCCAGAGATCCTGTCCCTATTGCTGATTGTAGGAAGCTGCCCAGAGTCCGTACTGTTAGGATCCTGCTGAGTTTTCTAGGTGTCAAAGAGCCCTCACTGAGCGAATGGTAGCAGAAATGGTAACAGAACAATGAGGCGACAGCCCGTTCTGAACAGAGACCAAAAGTCTCTGTGTAACCCCTAACCACAATAGATAGGCTCCTGTTTCCAGGCAGCTTCAAACGCTGATGCTGTAAGAAGCCCCAAAGCCTTCTGGGAGTTGTAGTTCTGAAGAATCCACAAGCATGGTGAGTGACTTAAAAATAAGGAGTGTATTGTATGCATTGGTGAGGTGCTCATCAGCATGGTATCTCAACAATTGTTTATTCATATTCGTTTTCCCTCCATTCACCGACTCTACACCACTGTCAGTTGGTGCCGATCCTAGCAGACGGTAGCTGTCATTTAAGCAGCATGCCAGATCCTCAGCTGGTGTATCTGACATGCATTGATTAAGGTGGCACTTTGCTGGCTTACACCAGCTGAGGATCTGGCCTATAGAGTGGAAACCAAGACCCAAGCCACTGGTTCACAATCCTTTTCTATTCTTATCATGGAGGGCAGGAGGGGTTCTGTCCTTTCTCTCCCCATCCTCCACATCCCTTTTCCCCAGTACAGTCTGCACTGCCTCCCCTTTTCCCTGTCTGTTTTCTGGCTTTCTCCCTTTCACTCTTTGGTAATTCTCCCTCCGTGTATCAGAAGGCTCTGTGCTGCTGGGGCTGGGTTGCGTGTGCTCTTGTGACGAAAGCGGTGTTGCAACAGCGGAGGAGAGAACCTTGGCCCAGTGGGATGATGGCCTGAGCTTTGCAGCCTTATAAACTGGAGCTGCCCAGGCAGTTGGCTGTGTCAGAGGCCATCTCCAGAACCGGGAGGGCAAGCAACAGCAGATGTGATATTTCCAGCTTGGGGAGCAGGGCCCACCGGTGGGACAGCGATGCGAAGTGGAAGGGGAAGATGGATCCAGGGTAATGCAGCTCTTAATGCTCCTTTTCTCCGCCCAAGGAGTGGAGGTGGGTGTGTTTGGGCCGGATTTGCGCCTTCGGGTTGGCTTGGCTGCTCTTTCTCTAGAGGACTTCTTTCTTGGCCAGCCTCACATCCCAGTGAACTAGGAACATGGCTAAGTTGGGCTTATTCTGATCTTCCCTTGCAAGGATCCCTTGCCTTCAGGCCCTGTGTTGGGGGCAGACCATTTTCAGGGCCTGAAAGCTTTACTCTGGATGCTGTCAGCTTGTCAAAGAGGGGAAGCCTCCAAGATACCTGGAGCTTTGTAGCTAAGAACCAGGACCTTGAACTGGCTTTGGAATCAAATGGGGGAGCTGTCAGACTGCAAGGGGTACCTGTGTGAGATGCTCTCACCAAGTCAGCCCACTGCATGGACAGGGTGGAGTCTTCATGTGGCCTTGGCATCCAGCTTCAGGTGAAGAGTTGGGGTGATTCAGCCTGGGTCACTAAGACCAGCTTTGGGGTATAATCTCCTGGCCACTTACAGGCATCTTTCACTACAGCTGTCTGAGGAGCAGTGATGACCTGGAGGCTGTGCACTGCCTTCACAAAAGGTGGGCAGGTGCCCTTGGAGGGTGAGGTCAGCCCCCCCCCCCCACATGTTGCCTCTGGGTCAGTGACTTGGCTAGTTCCTGACATACCCCCTTCTAGTCTACTGCTTGCACCCCGTGCCAGTGTGCCCCTTGGGCTACTGCACAGACCCAGCTGTGTGGTCTCCTTGCAACGCATGCAGCAGCCTCTGTGATCACCTTCTGTTTGGTGTGAGTTGCAAACTCAACTCTTGTGTTGTGACTCCCATGCCTTATTGTCATACAACTTGTTTTCCAGAGTGAAACTCTTCTGCCTGTCACTGGGTGTGGCGGCCGCTACGGTGAGAGAGAGGGGGCTGAGACAAGGAACTACTAGTGGAGTGATGCAGAATGACTGCATGTCTAACCAGGCACCTGAGTGTGACATCTGCAGCAGGTGATCTCTGAGCTGCTCTCTTAAAGGCACTCTGAGAATCTAGGGGGTTGGTCTTGGAGTAATTGTGGATTCCTTCCCCACCCACTTCACAGGGGTCAGCTGCTGGTCACCTCTGTATTGTGTGTTTCTCTTAGAGGGAGACCCTAGCTATAGTACAATGCCATTGCTCATGCTCTGGTCTGGATAGCCACGCCCACTCCCTGAAAGCCTCCATGTTATTTTGAAGTCTTGCCTTTTAGGAAGTCATCTGTTCCCCATATGACTGTTTTCTTTGTTCATTGCTGCTGTGCTGGTTAAATGCTGCTAAGGCTTTGTCTAAACACACCAGTTATACTGGTGTTGTTAAAGTGGCACAACTCCTGAAGGGTGGATACAGTTACACCAGTATAAAAGTGGTTACATTCCCTGTATAGCTATTCCCATTTGGGAAGGGGAATAAACTGCATTAGTATACAGCCGTTTTATACTGGTATAACTGCATCCACACCAGGGATTGTACCTGTATACCTATTTCATTAAGAAATCACTAAGAACTGAAATAGTTACACCAATATAAAATCTGTGTACTGGTCTACAGTGGTGTAGACCAGACTCTTTTTGTACTTTATAAAGAGAGGGCTGGTGTCTGGGTGTGTGTGTGTATAGACACTTGAGCAGGTCTCAGTTATTCCGATATCTTTCTTTTTTTGGTTTGTTTCTAATGCAAATACCAAATAACAACCTACTGCCTGTTGACGCTCATCCGACCTCTCCACCTGCTTGAGGCCAGTTCCGAAACACTGGCCCTCCAAAACTTAGGACAGTGAATTGGAAATTAGGACACAGTAAATGACTAGTTCAGGGAAACTCCAAACCCTGTAACCCGGAGGAAGGGTTCTTGGTAACTTTAGCTGGCTAACTTAACTTCTGTAAGTCTTTCATTCCCTGTGTCATGAAAGGAGGCTTGATAAAGCACCGCAAGGGCTTAAGAGCGGCTGTGTAGAGGGCAGGGATGCAGTACGGATGCTGTGCGTAGCCCTTGTCTCTCACATCGCAGGATACGTTCTGTAGGTCAGATATTGCTACCTAGCTACCACAGGATTTTCTATAGAACCCATCACACTGGCATCCAAATGTTTCCCAGATGAACTAGAACTAGATCTAGATCTGTATTGCCTAAGGGATAGTATCAGAGGGTGGGATGCCTACTTCTTCCTGCTCCAAGATCTGGCTCTTCCAGTCCCTGCCTGATGCAGCCTCCCTCTGGTGACTGTGGAACTCCGCATCTTATAGCAGCTCTTGGCCATGTCCTGTGTTGATGGGCCAGCCCTTCATACACTTATCTCTGTGGCTTAGCTGGCATGCAATTAACATACACTCCCTTTACCCTGTGGAATATCTTGAGTTTTGTACAGTGCCATGGAGTGCAATGTGCTTTAAAACCTTCACTGAAATACAAACCGTACTTGGGATCATTCTACTCACCATGGGGTGGCCTATTAGATGGGTTAGAGGAGGGGTGGGGAAATAGATGATGCTGTATAAAATGTAGCTAAGATTTGCTCATCTCATTGATGGGGGTGATCCTCGACTCGGGACTTCACTTCCCCCACTGACTGTCGGGGCACAGAGAAAGGTGTGGTTCTTTATTCTTTCTTTATTCTGTTCTTTCACATAGTTTTCCGGTGAGTTATGGTTCATGGTTATTTCCAAACGTCATGGCATTAAATGACCGTAAGAGCAGTCAGTTCAGAGAGGGCACATAGTTTGTAAATGGCAATAAATACAGATGCTCTGTCTTCGTTTTAGCATCACTTTCATCTGGCTTTGCCTCATTATTGCTCTAGCTGCTCGCCCGTTGGTGCTGCCGTACGGAAAGATGGCGTCAGAAGCAGTCATCGCACTGAATCACGGAGATCCCATAAAGCGGATGGAGTGAGGAGACAGTGCCTTGTTCTTACTCATGTTTATCTCTAGCTGTGAATGTCCAATAACAACAATCCTACCCTGCACAGGCTGGCACAGCCTCAGACGGGAGGATCAGCACTTGACCAATCAACACCCAACTGTAGCAGAAAAGAGAAACTGTTTGTTTTCTGGCTGCGGGGGAAATTCAGAGTTAGGATAAACCTGTCTAAAAACAGAGGAAACTTGTGTGTGCATCATCCAAGAAGTGTTACCCTGGTGAGAGTCTCGCATGCTTTCCTTCCATGGAATCTTCTTGTTAGACTCTGATGCCTATTAAATATATAGCACGTTTGTAGCACACAACTTAAAGCTTCGTGCTTATAATGCAACTGTTCTCAGTAGGCAGACTGTAAAGGTGAGGCAAACCGCTGGGTGGACCGAGATGATAAAGGGTCTATTGCAAGGATTATAAACACAGAGGGGGAAAGGTTCTGAAAATTTAGACCTTCTCATAAATGCTTGCAGAGATTGGATGCTGTGGCCTGGCTTGTCTTTCTCCTCCTCCCCCCACCACATGAGGCACCTGTTTAAACTACTGCTGTGTTGCTAATGAGACCAGCCATGCCAGTTCACATGCTATTGTTAACTCTGTGTTTAAAATCTATCCACAATTGGCTAATAAACTGGAAAATATGAGCAGCCCTATTGCACCTCATTGAAGTAATGTTAATTGGCTTAGTAGAGCACCGGGCTTCCATAGTGTTTGTTTTTTGAAATTTGTGTACACTCAGCCCTGCTTAATCGCAGTTGGCTTGCGATCTCGGTGCTTATTCAGATAAAATGAACTTCCTGCTCATAAATCAATGACAGAAATGGGTGCTGGGATTAGTTGCCACTTAAAAGGACACAGTCAGTCGCTTTTTTGTAGCTTTTAATTAGGATTTTGATTTCCCTTTCAAATCTGTATAATCCCCTGTCTTGAAGTTTGTTTGGCATGATAGATTTACTGTACCTGATCAGACAGTTGCTGTCTAGCCCTGGTGTCCTGCTTCCAGCTGTGGTCATTACTTGACTTTTCTTCTGTCTACAGCATGGTGAAGTGGAAACTTCTTTGACCTTAGCAGCAATGAGTTGATGCCATGAAGCTGGCTTGAAACTGCTGTTCCTATTGCTTGTGACCTTTTTGTGTGTGTCATACTCTGATTCCACTCCCTCTGTGTGAATGTATTAGGAAGTGGTATTCAATGGAGCTCAAGCCAGCCTGGCTCTTGGCTTGCGTGTCCCCCCCCCCCCCCCCCCAAGGTAGTCCAGAAACAAATCCCCATGATCCCAGGTTACAGGGAGTTCAGATGTGGAACTGAGAGATGTGGCTTTATTTGGTGGCATGTGTGTAGCTCCTATGATGTTAAAGGAATGGTTTTAAGTATGTGGCTCTGGTAATTGCCATTCAGTGACCCCCACATTTGATGTACTCTGTAAAAAGGATCTTTCCTGGTAACAGGGACCTGAGCGCTCTCTTCTTGGCACATCACCACCAGTAATAGATTCTGCAGGGCAAATTTTACCCTCCTTTACAGCTCTCTACAAGAGGTACTTATCTGCCCCCCATTACTGTATTATCTGAGCACCTCAAAATCTTTACTGTATTTATCCTTGCCCTGCCTCCCAGGGATGTTGCAGTTCTGTTGTCATCCTCTCTGTGCCTTAGTTCCCCCTCTAAGTGACTTGCCAGGAGCACACAGGAAGTTTGTGGCAGAGCACGGAATTGAACTTTGGTCTCTCAAGTCCCAGGCTGGTATCCTAGCCATGGGGCCATCCTGTCTCACAACCATATTGATGTCCCAAAGGTTGTATGGGCTGTGAGGGGGTTTGCACAGCTTTGTAACTGATCAGAAACTATCAACAGCCTTGTTTACTGATGTACAGTGATCTGGAGTCTGTCCTTTCCCTAGCTGTGCTGGCTCTGCAGGACTAACAGGAGGAAAGGGCAGTGAAAATGTTGTTTTTTGTCACCAAGGCAGCAGTTACACACAGGGCACTGACTGTACAAGGAAGTGTCAATTTCTACCTGGCCACTTTTCAATTGAACCGCCCTTAAGCTGCTGCAGCTGCCAGCAGGGAAGCCCACGGGGCCACCTATTGTACTGCAGGACCATTCAGACTGGTGGCTGCATGCTGTCACGACCATGGAGTCTCAGGGCCTTATTTCAGCCTCAAAATATAGGGAGGAGAGGGTTTTGTTGCTTAAACACCTAGGGAGGCTGTTTGCTTTCTCAGTCCAGCAGCTGTGACTCCCTAAAGGCATCTGAGGATGGAAAGGAACGTAGTTGTTTCCTCCTCCCACCACAGTGTAGCTTCTTATTGAAGTCCTATCCACATCCTCTGGAAAGCACACGCTGCTTCGCACCCATGTGGCATCTTTCAGCCCTGGCCCAATGGAGCCGAACACCTACTTATTTTATTTACATTTCCCCCTTCCCATCGCTCCCCTACACACAGATACACACATACATCACATGCCTCTGTAACATCCCCTTGATCGCTGTGTGTGACCCTCTCCTTACCTCTATGATCCTCTTACATTAACACACATGCCACTGTGTTACTCTTACAGTCATACAACCCTGCTTACACATACACCCCCTGTAGCTATACACACAGCACTGGATGACTCCATTACACAAACACTCTTTTGTGTAGCTATACACAGCCCATCACACACATTACTGTGACCCCCTTACATGCACATCCCCAGTAGCTGTGCACTCCCTTATACCCCTCACTCTGACCCCCCTTCCACACACACACCCTGTAACTATATACACATCAGTGTGTGACCTCCCCTTTCAGTATACCCAGGAGAGGATTTACCATGAAACAGTGCAGTGGCATGGGGCCCCCAACAACCGGGGGCCTCCCAAAATGCAGGACAAATATCTGACAACCTGTCCTCAAGTCCCAGCCGGTGGCGCAGGAGGGCGCAGGCAGGCTGCCTGCATGCCGTGGCTGCTGGGCCCACGCTGCTCCCGGAACCGGCCAGCTTCTGGCACGCAGGCAGCCTGCCTGAGCCCTGCTGCGCCTTATTTCACTAGGAGGGCGGTGAAGCACTGGAATGGGTTACCTAGGGAGGTGGTGGAATCTCTATCCTTAGAGGTTTTTAAGGCCCAGCTTGACAAAGCCTTGGCTGGGATGATTTAGTTGGGTTTGGTCCTGCTTTGAGCAGAGGATTGGATTAGATGACCTCCTGAGGTCTCTTCCAACTCTAATATTCTATGTCTCTGTGCACCCCTGGTGGGGAGGAGGCGGTTGCTCCATGCGCTGCCCCCGCCCCGGGCAGCGCATGGAGACTCGCTGCCTCCCTCCCCACAAGGGGTGTGCAGAGATGTGCCAGCAGCAGGGCTAAGGCAGCTCCCTGCCCACTCTGCTTCCCTCCCTCCCTCTGTGCCACTTTGTTCCCGGAAGTGGCCGGCATGTCCTTGCGGCCCCTGGGGTGTGCGTGTGTGTCTCTCCGTGTGCTGCCCTCTCCCCTTCCCGAGTGCCGACTCTGCAGCTCCCATTGGCTGGGAACTGCGGCCAATGGGAGCTGCGGGGGTGGTGCCTGTGGGCAGTGGCACGTGGAGGCCCCCTGCCTAGGAGCCGCTGCCGGAGGGCTGTGTGTGTTGGTTGCTTTGGGAGCCATGTCACCCGAGGTAAGCGCGGCCCCCCAAACCTCTGCCCCAGCCCAGAGCCTGAACCCCACCCTCCAACCCAGAGCCTGCCCCCTGCACCTCCACCTGCACCCCCGCCCCAATCAAGGTACCTCACTTTATTTTAATTTATTTCCCATTACTTATAATAGAGGAGGAGGATGAAGGGGGGGGGGAAATGGGGAGGGAGGGGAGAGAATGTTCTTTCTTGGCTGAGTCCTGAGGGGGGCCCCTGAAATAAAGCTGGGTGTAGGGTCCCACTAACTCTAAATCTCCCCCTGAGCACACCCCCAGTAGCTGTGCACATCTTTACATCCATCCCTGTGTGACTCCCCTTGCAGCACACCCCTGGTAGCTGTGCACTCCCTTACACCCCTCACTGTGTGACATTCAATTGTGCAGGCCTGAAATACACCCCCTCGACGCCCCCCGCACCACGCTTTGTTTCCAGAGTGGTGCACAGCTGGCCCTGGGGTTGGGCGCATCTGCTCGGGGCTGGGAAGCACTGTGCGAGCTGTGAGCCATCCGCACCCTGGGCTCAGCCTGCGAGCACCCCGTTGTGGGGCCAGCCCGATGCTCTCCCGTTTCCTCCTGCCGGGAGCGAGTGTCCGGCGCTGTACGCTGCTCTTCCTGGGAGAGGAGTAGACGGCTGGGGGATCTCTCGTGCGGGGCGAGGTGGCCGAGCAATTGCAGCTGCCATCCCCGAGGCTCCACCTCCCCCGGCTGGCACACAGTTTGGGGGGAAGAGGGTGCACACCCTGTGGCCCCGCCGGCTCGGAGCGGCTGCAGCCGAAAGCCGGGTGAGCGGAGCCACCCCACCCGGGCTGGGCAGCGGCGGGGCGAGCGAGGCGGGGGTCAGTGCGGACCACGCCGGCTGTTGCGTTGCCCCGGGCGCGCTGTCTCCCTAGCGGGGCCACTCTTCGCTGCGAGCCCTGGAGCCCTACCAGCTGCCCACCAGTAGCTCCGGAGCCCGCTTCGCTTTCCTTCCCCCGAGCCACAGTGTGAGCGAGAAGCGGAGCCTCGTGCATGGCTTGTCTGGATCGGCTTCGCAGTGGTGTGACCCCGGAGCGGGCACTGCTGCAGCGATCCTGCTGATCTGCTCTGCTCTTAGGGAGGCTGCTGCTGGTGGCTTTGGGGAGGGATGTGTGAGGGGGTGGTGATAGGTGGGTGATGGGGTAATTTACTTCCAAAAATCAAATCAGTTTGTTTTGAAAACAGTATTTCAGGAGCAATTAACTTCACCACTCCAAACCTAGTAATTACTGCACTTTAAAACCCTCAAAGAAAACACATAGGTGCTTAACTATTCATTTCTACTAGCTAACCTTCCCCCCCCCCCCAATCTGTTCTTCCTTGTGTTGCCCCTGTGTCAAGGGGCAAATTAAATCAATACAAGCAGTGCCTTCTTCCCTAGGAGGAGAAATCTGCTGTCCCCCAGCTCCAGCTGTCCAGGAATTTCCTAACTAGGGAGTGGGAGCCTGTGTTTGTTTTTTCTCCCCTTTACCTGTGTGAAGTTTTCTGTGCTTGCCATATCACTTGCTAAATATATTTAACACACATTATTTACCCATCTGTGTGTCCTTTCCACCTTCGGAGTTTTACAAATCACTGAATGCAAGACCCTTAATAATAATACTCAACACTTATATTGCACTTTTTCACAGTGCTGCCAAGAATTAACTAATCCCGGCTAAATACCCATGTGAAGTAGCATGTAATTATTAGAACTTGCATTCATTTTTTTTTTTTAAAACATCACTTATTTTTCTGAAGGGCAAACGGTGGGTTGGATTATTAAGCCATTCCCTGACCAACTCTGTTCTAGGCATGGGAGCAGGCATGAGTTCTGCATAAAGTTGAAATGAGGAGGCATCCAACGCTGACACTGCTGACACTGTTCTTGCTTGTTTGCAAACTGGATCTTAATAATGGGGGGCTCCTGTTGGTTAAAGGGAGGGCCATTCTTAGTGCTGAGGGGTCCAGCCCAAGATGAGGGATTTAATGCTTTGCCCAAAGCAATCCGATTTCACAGTGCTGACAGAAAAGTAGCCCAAATAGAGTTGGAGACAGCTACAGCTTAGCTAGGTTATCCTGCCCCTATTTATAGATTCCTTCCTTCACCCAACTCCACCCACCGCAGAGGTTTACTGAGTAGTATTAAACCAGGATTCCATCATCTCTGTTTCCCAAAATACATTTGCATTCAGGGTGGCTGATCAGACTTCCTGTAACAGACCTAGAGAGACAGGGGAGGAGGAATGGGACAGGGCAGCAGTAATATGCTGGATGCCAGCTGCTTGCATCATTGCTAACTTGTCTTCCACCTAGCAGAGTCTGAGGAGTTAAAACTTGCATGTCCCTGAAGCTTTGTCTTCTAGAAGGGGTAAGAGGAGTGGCTTTGGCCTTTTCAGCTTGGGTGAGTTGCTGAGGAAATGGTTTCAAACGAGACTGTTGAGTTACTTTATCTGGTTGTGCAATTCTTTGCTCGGAAAGATTTTTAACATTAGATTTCCTTCCCATCCTTTGCTTGTGTTTTAATTTGGTGAATCATTAGTATCTGCATTTTTCTGATCTCGATTTCCCTCTTGCCTGTTAAAATTTGAATCTTGGAGGGGAAAAAAGTTTCAGCCTACCAGCCCTGTTGGTCATATGCCAAACGCTTCTCAGTCTCTTCAGCTGTTTAGCCAAACTGGCTGCTGGAACATATTAGGAGAGTGGCACTGGTGAAGTTATCAAAGGCTTAGGCAGAAGAAGGTTAAGGCTTTTTATAGATGCAAAACAGACCATGTCTCAAATCTGACCTACCTTTACAATTATAATAAACTTAGGAGAAATGTCCTCTGGATGTTAAGTATCTTTCTTTTTTTTTTTAAAATTCCACCTTTTTCCCCCCTCTAGCAAGGAAAATATAACTTCTTACAACTTACTCAGATGGCAGGAAAAAACAAGGGACCATTTTTGCCAGTCCCCCAATAATCAATGAGTTCCTTGTGTTGGCTCTGTGATGGTGGCATCGTACCAGATGCACAGAATCTGTGTTGGCTGATTAGGGAGACAAAATCAAGGAAGGGCAAAGAAATAATTATTCTTGGACTTTTTTTTTTAACTGATCATTACAGACCATAGAGAATAAAAAAGAAACCATTTAAAAGGTAGTTAATAATGTCCATTTAATAACTAATATATTGAGTTTTGGTGCTAAGCTCCTAGCAAAACTGCACCTGTTGCAAGAGCTCCAGTGTTTTGGGGTCTGCTATCCACCGAGACCTTTCTTGATCCCCTGAAACAATCCCAGGAATGAAAAACTGTGTTTTACAGTCTTTGTTTCAGTCTTTTATTGTACTAAGCAGCTTCTTCATGAAGGTCTTCCTACAATTCATTCGTCTCTGCAAATCCTGGTGGGTAATTGAATAAGCTCTGCTGTGAAATTTTTTCCCCTCCTTGTTTCTTCTTCTTTTTTTTTTTACTCTGATAAATGTTCCCTTGATCCTTTTCCTTCTTACACAAATCCAGACTGTAAGATCTTTATTTTTCCTTAAGAAAAGGGGTGTGTGTGTGTGTGTGTGTGTAAGTAATATAGTATTTGAAGATCAAAGGAAAGTAAATGTTCCTGTACTTCTGGTTTGTGGAAGTTTGATGCAGTAAATTGTGAAAATTGGAAGAACAAGAAAGAATAAGGGATTCCCTTTTTGTTGTTGTTGAATGTTTGTTAGAAATCTAGTCTGCCTGAAAGGGTGTAAACGTTTCACATTTCATTCCATATGCAAAATGGTTGTGGAAAATTTACCAGCCGAGGCACAAAATCTGCCTGTCATCCCTTTTACTAGGATGATGCTGAAAAAAAAGAATGAAGCATTATTCCTTTTAAAAAACAAACAAAAAAAACAAACAAAACCCTCCTTGACCTAGACCAGGGGTTCTCAAACTGTGGGGGTCAGGACCCTCAGGGAGTCACGAGGCTATTACATGGGGGGCGGGGTTCGCAAGCTGTCAGCCTCCACCCCAAACCCCGCTTTGCCTCCAGCATTTATAATGGTGTTAAATTAAAAACACATTTTAATATATTTATAAGGGAGAGTTGCACTCAGAGGCTTGCTATGTGAAAGGGGTCACCAGTAAAAAAGTTTAAGAACCACTGCCCTAGACAAACAGACAAGTCCTACTTTTCAGGGTTGACTTAATTGGCTCGTCAGATTTTTAGAGTTTGGGGCCTTCAGAAAACCCCTTCTGTGCTAGTCGTTCCCAAGTGCTGGTGCTTCAGGCATTGTGATTGAGACTCTACAGTTTATCCTTAGACTCCTTTATCTTAATGACAGTCCTCTGTGCTTGGCTCTGCTGGGTCATCTTCCACCAGCTGCGCTTCCTGGTGGGTTGGGAACAGTTGACTAGGCGGCTACAGGCATTGCCAATCACACCCAAGGTCTTAGGTTGGTAAACTGGTACAGCTGCCCCCTGAAGTTAGGGAGCTAGGGGTCTATGGTGTTTAACCAGAGGAAGCCTCTGTGAAACCACCCTGTGTCTCCCACCTCCAGACTGGGATGGACTGGCCTGTTAAAACAAAACCTCCCCATCCCCTGGTAAACTCTGGAACTGTCTTGTTCAGAGAGTTCATTAGCAGGTTTTGGGAACCCCAGTGGTGGTGATCTATATCATACCTTGTTTCTTTCTCTTCTTTTCCTTTCCCTTTTTTTTTTCCTTCTTTTGATCAGAACCGACCTCCCTTTCTACAGTGTTGGGATCTTTACGCCAGTCCATGCCGCAGCACCTCGCCCCTTTCCACTGGCTCGGACCTAACCTAGGATAAATCTTGGCGTAATCTGGGTAGGGGGGAACCATGGGGAGCTCTGCTTCATCGCTGGCCGCAGAGACGGAGTCGGACCATGGCTTCACTAGCCCACCCTACCCGGGGCACCCGGTTGCGAGCTGGTATAGGAGTAGGCACAGTGGCCCTGTTTGGGAAAGTGCCCTTATAACACGGCAGCATCAGCACTTACAGCACCGGGCACGAAGGTAAGAAAGAGGGAAAGAAGCCTGATCGCATACCTCTCAGCTGTGCCCTGAACCCAGGACAGTACACTTTGGGGCTAAATTACCTTCTGCCCTGCTTGGCCATGGTCAGCTTTACTGCGGCCAGATCTTGGTCCAGTTGAAATCTGGGGTCAAATTCCTATTGACATCAGTAGGGCCAGGCTGTGTCCTTTTGTAGAGCAGCTGATGTCTCAAAGAAAACCTCCTGCGTGTCTATCCCAAATTTCCCTGCTCCGTTTAAAAGCAGAGCTGCCTTCATGAGAATGGACTCTTGATTCCTTTAAGCATTGGCCCTGGTCCTGCTGCTTATTGCCCCTCTTCTTTCTTGTGACCTCCCAACTGGTTGCTATAGAAGTGATGACAGTATCACAAATGGAGGGTTATGATGCCAGGTTGGTGGGGATAAACAGCAAGAGTCTATGAACTCCTAAGAGCGAGATATGGTGTTTTCATGCTAATGCCCTTGGCAAGAAATAACAAGAGGAAAATAAAAATCACATGCCAAAAACCAAACAGGCCTCAGAGACAATTACCTCCAAGGGGAACACTAATCCCCCCTTCTCCGGTGAGATCTGCAGATCAAACTGCAGCTGAAGCACTATACGTCCCACTATCTTTTTCTCCCTGCGAGCTGCTCGCA
Organism: Mauremys reevesii; assembly: GCF_016161935.1. Lineage (NCBI taxonomy): Eukaryota > Metazoa > Chordata > Testudines > Geoemydidae > Mauremys > Mauremys reevesii. Next base: position 50,686,773 of record NC_052632.1, on the reverse strand, counting down.
ATTAAGATTTTTCCTCCTATTAGGTGGCTGGTGTCCTATATTTAGTCTCTTGCAGGTTGAGAGGTATGTTGAAAGCATCTAACAGTGTGCTGCCCGGGGGGGCTTGGCTATAAAGGCTGCTCTGTTTTGCGCTAATAATATTTGAGCCTCTGGTTAATGCTTGCTTTTTATAGCTTCTCGGCTTGTAGGGTGACTGTACCTGCCTGAGTCTGTATAGAGCCTGTAGGAGTAGCAGCTTGCTGCCAAGCGTCTCTGAGCTGTTATGGCTTCACTCTGAAAGCATTTGCTGTGATGACAGTGTTTGTGTATGTCGTGTACCAGTCTTTTGCCCACTGCTGTAAATCCCAGTGAGTTTTTTTTGCCCTGCTTCATGGCATCTGGGTCTTGCTGGCACAGACACGGGGAGACCCTGGGGCAAACAATTTCATGCTGTGCTCCTTCGCAGCTCTGCCTTGGGTTTCCTGTAAAACCGGCAACTGTGTAATTTAATCAGTTGTTACATTTGCTCTCAGTCATGTGACCAGATTCCCAGCAATACTCCAGGGGGCTTTAAAAAGGCCATGTCATGTAGTTTGTGCCATTCTAGCTGTGCCACCAGCCTCTGGGACTGGCCCCTTGTTAACGAGTGTAGATCTCAAGTGTGTACCTTCTATGTCTGTGCAACAGTTGTTCTCCTCCCAGTTTAAATGCTTGCTTCTCATCTAGGGTGGCCAGACAGCAAATGTGAAAAAACGGGACGGGGTGGGGGTGGGGGTTAATAGGAGCCTATATAAGAAAAAGACCCAAAAATCAGGACTGTCCCTATAAAACTGGGACATCTGGTCACCCTATTCTCATCTGTACTGCACATCAGGGTTCTGAAACTGAATTTCCAAACCTCCCACCGGGGAGAGAAACAATGGCACAAACAACTGTTCCTCCTCTGGCTGAAATGTCTGAGCAGCATACGCTGGAGAGGCAGGAGCCAGGGTCTGCAGGGCTGAGCCAGGGAGCTGCTCGTGGGCCTGCGTGATACCAAAAGGCAATGTGTGCTACTCTTGCAGAAGATCTGACTGATCTAATTCAGTGCAGCATTTGGTTCGGATTTTGGAGGACTTGAGAACCTGTGTGGTGAGATGGTGCATTGTGGGATACTGGAGCATGGATGTAAGTTTCCTAACTGGTCAGCCTCCATGGTGGAAAAGGTGTGATGGATGTGGTGCTCAAGAGGAGGAACAACTGGTTTCCGAGCAGATAAAGCCGGTGTCTTGTTAGGGGAGCTATATGAGAGCTGTGTGTTTCCCACTAGAGCGGGAGTACAGAAATAATCTCCCCCCCCCCCCCCCCCAAAGTAGACTGTGGCTCTAGTAGGCAGGATGATTTCCAGTTGTGATTCACCAAAGAGTTCTTATGTGGGAAGAATTTGCTTTTAGGCAGCAGTTCCAGAGCCCAATGAAATTAGACAGTCTTTCACACCATACATCAAAGTACCCACAGTTCCCAGCTCGAGGCCTGTGGAACAACAATATTAAGCAAAGACAAGTAATCTGTATCCAGAGCAGGGTGGATGAGTACGCGCTTCTGAAAAAAATAAATAAATAAAACAAATCCGAGCAGACGGCGTCGGCTCTTGCCTTTGAATGTCCTGTCCCCTGGAGCCCAGCAGAGCAGGAAGGAAGTACAGTACTGCACAGTCAATCTGAGACTGGAGTGAAGTTCTAGGATTGACTTGACTTTGCCTGCTGATTTCCTGCCTGGGCACAGCCAGCTTCTGAGCTAATAATGCATTGGTCTGTGTAGTCCAGTGCAGAGCAAAGGACTCTAGCCAGCTTGCGTATTCTGAATGAACACTGATCTGTTTACTCAAAGAAAATGGCTTGGTAGGTGGTGGTTGTGAGTAGAGTGTGGGGGGGAGCAGAGACTTGCAGCGTGGTGGGGAGGGAGGAAAAGGTGCCTTCCCTCTTTAGGGGTTTATAGCCTGGAATGAGGCAGGCAATGTGTTTGAAGATACTGCAGACTGGGTAGGCCTCATGTTTGGCATTTGGTAGCTCTTATGTTCAGGACGGAAGGATCTGGGGGAAAGAAAGGGGTGCCCAGTGGTTAGGGCACTGGCTTAGAATGTGGGAGAAGGCTCTGCTCTGCGTAAATTTCCTGTGTGACGGACAAATCAGTTAGCCTCTCTGGGCCTCAGTTCCCCATCATGGAGAGGGGATAACAGCACTGCCCTGCCTCCCTGGGAGTTGTGAGGCTGTGTATTGCTAAAGGTTAGGGTGACCAGATGTCCCTATTTTTATAGGACAGTCCTGATTTTTCAGTCTTTTTCTTATATAGGCTCCTATTACCCCCTCCCCCACCCCTTTCCTGATTTTTCATGTTTGCTGTCTGGTCACCCTACTAAAGCTAGTGAGGTGCTGTGGTGCTGGGAGCTACCTAAGTGCCTTCTATAGAGTGGGAACCCCTGGGTTTTGAGGTTATTGTTCTGTTGTTGAAATCTCTGATTAGCCTGGAGTCGCCTTTGCTTGTGATTTCATCACATCTTTGCAGCTAAATGGAGTCAGGCTGAGTCAGTCCTTGGATGAGAGCTTTCTATGGACCATTTAGGTCAGAGGTGAGCAAATTACGGTCCGCGGGCCACATCTGGAGGCTAGCCCCCAGCCCCTCCCCTGCTGTCCCCACCCCCTTTCCCCGCAGCCTCAGCTCACCATGCTGCCAACGCTCTGGATGGCGGGGCTGCAAGCTCCTGCATGGCAGTGTGGCTGCTAGTCCTGCCGCTCTGAGCAGCATGGTAAGGGGGCAGGGGACAGGGAGCGAGGGGTTGGCTAAGGGGCAGGGGATTCTGGGGAGCAGTCAGGGGATGGGGAGCAGGGGGTGGTCGGATGGGGTGGAAGTTCAGGGAGGGGGCCGTCAGGGGACGGGGAACGGCAGGGTTGGATAGCCGTGGGAGTCCCGGGGGACCTGTCGGGGCGGGGTTGTGGATAGGGGTCAGGGCAGTCCGGGGACAGGGAGCAGGGGAGGTTGGATGGGCATAGGGCCTGCGGGGATGGTTAGGGGCGGGAGGTCCCAGGAGGGGGCAGTCAGAGGACAAGGGGGGGAGGGGGACTTGGATGGGTCGGGGGTTCTGTGGGGAGCAGTAAGGGGATGGGAAGTGGGAGGGGGGCGGAGGCCTGGCTGTTTGGGGAGTCACAGCCTTCCCTACCTGGCCCTCCATACAGTTTTGGAATCCCGATGTGGCCCTCAAGCCAAAAAGTTTGCCCACCCCAGATTTAGGTGCTGGTGTTAGTGTCTCGTTAGAGTGCACTGTTCCATCAGTATTGAACTAGGGTTGGCGTTAGAGGGCTCTGGGCTGTCTTTGCAGTGAGACTTGAAAGAGGTTGTGGTTGCTTGTCATGAATTCTCATGGCATTTTTCACAAGCAAAGAGCGGTAAAAAAAAATTCTTGCCCAGTTCAATCTTGAGTAATTGCATTCTGCCTCTCTGAATTCCCCCCTGTAATTGCAGACTGATATGGTACCTTCTGTACTCATCTGTTGTGTTGCCATGCGCTGTTAAATAGCTGCTGTGTTATACCCCAGAGATGACTGCATTTTAATGGTTTACCAGTGGCTCCTGTGTGTAGACACCTCGTGAAGCAGTTTGGATGGAATTTGCTGTGAAAATGCATTTAATTTAACACTGAAATTTTTTTTGTCACCTGTGTTGCCAATCTTCCTCTTTTGAGGAAGGTTGTAGTGAGACAACTCCCAGCTGAATCTGGGTTTTTCTGGTTTTCTTGACTGCAGACAGTTTTGTTCCAGCCCATAGCCCCATGGTCTCTGTAAAAAGCTGGAGCTGAATTCTGCAGCACAGTCTCTTGACTTTTCCAGCACTGTTGAAATTCTCAAAATTCTGCTGCAGCATCAAATACATTTAAAAAAGGCTTTTATTAAATTAAATATTGCTGGGCCCCAATCACTGTAGGGAGTGGAGCATGACTTCTGCTGAATTTTTGGCTCAAAAGACATTAGTCGTCAGAGCACCCTCGCAAGGGAGGTGGTATTCTTCCCATTTTACAGATGGGGAAACTGAGGCACGGGAGTGGGGGTGGTGGGAGAAAGTGATTTGTTCACAGACTGGTTCTGCTAAAGCCAGGATTAAAATACAGGAGCACTCCTGCACTTTGTCCACTAGACAACACCATCCCTCCTTATGGCCAGTGATCATGCTGTCTGCTCGGCAAGGAGCTGGCTTAGCTGTTGGTAGCTGGCTGAGAGCCAGCGACCTCTGCTCCTGCCAGCAGTGGCCTGGGCAATGCTGCCACCTAGAGCCACAAGCTGCTTCGGGGTTCTCTCCAGTCCTGCAGAGATCAGCATGGCCATCACCAAATCTGGAGCAGCCACAGCGGCCTGGCTAGCATTGGACAATTGGCTCTCCTGGGTGGGATTCTGCAGGCTCCATGCTTTGGCCGTGGCTGCCCAGCGTGCCTACAAGGCCATTGGGAGTATTAACAAGTGGGGAAGGATGGCTGTAAACTCTCCTGATTTCTTAATTTGCACATGGTGCCATTAGCTGATCATTGATCTCAGTTGTGTTCTGCATATTAACCGGGGGAAGGCAGCCAAATCTCTGGTCCCCTCCTATCCTCTGGTGTCCCAGCACATCTCCATGCACAGGGTTACCGGGTGGTTTTATTTAGGGAGATTAGCAGAACTGATATTTGTCATTATCGAAGCAGGTGGGCTGCTCCTGCACATGTCATCCAAGGTAGAGGCTTGGGGGCTTGAACTTTACAGATGTAAATGGCTTTACCCCGAAAGGGCGCTGGGAGGATTGGCTGGTCACACTATTCACACTTTATATTTGAGGCAGAGAGGGGAAGTGACTTGCTCAAAGTCACGGTAAGGAGTTAGTGGCAGAGTCTGCGTCAGTCTTATGAGTTTCCTGGCTTCCAGCCTGTTTGCTCAGACCTTGGGCTGTGTCTCTGTGTAGGTAAAAATGATACGATCGCTAGTTTGGGACAGTTTCTCCAGGTCTTGTGTAAATAAGTTTATATGGGAAATTTGGCTCTAACCGGTGTTTTTGTAGGGGAATTTTTGTATGGAGTTCTGAGGATCCCTCAGTCTCTCTAGCAGCCCAGTTAATTCTGGCCCAACTCAAACAGAGCTGACTACCTCATTCCCAGAGGCCACAACTGCCTGCTGGGTGGCTCATGTTTTTGAGAGCTCCCTCACCTCAATTATACACCGAGCAGGGTTAGATCTACCAGAAACTTTTTTATTATTTCCCCTCTGCTCTTTACCCTCTAAACTCCCCTCTTCTCATCTCGTTCTCTGAGCCATTTAATTTGAACGGTACAAACCAGGGACCGTGCTCTGAGATGGGAGGTTCAGTTAGGGATGTCAGGGGTGTATTCCCAGAGTGTCTGGATATGAGTGGAGCAACTTCTGTGCAGCGCCAGCCAGCCAAAACTGGCTTCTGCGCATGGGGATTCTGGAATTGGCAAACTGCTTCCAGGTCTCTCAGACTGGGCTCAAAGAGGCCCCCGGCTAAGGTGCGGCTAGAGAAGACCTGGCTCTGGTTTGACTCATGATGTGTCTGAGTTGCAGCAGATTATGCTGCTTGTTTCCATGTGTGGAGCAGGGAAGAGAGACCCTGTCTCCCAAACCGTAATGGTATAGACCTGGCCTGTGTGTCTCGGGGTGCACTTCCTGCTCATGCTAGACATGGGTCCAGGGTTCCCCTGGTCTCCCCTTCTTCTCTGCTTCCCTCTGGGCTGTCATCTGACTGGGATCCCTCTGTAATGCCAATACTGGGACCCCCAGCAGCGGGTGCTATGGTAGCACTGAGGTGGGCATGTCTGGCTTAGCTCTGTGCGCTTCGCTGTTATTCCCTCTGGGAGTCACCATGATGTTGAACTTCAGCTGGGACTTGGTGGAGTAAGACTGTTGCTCGTTGCCACGGATACCGTCTGCCTGGGAATGCTGGGTTGTAACTCTCTGTGTGCCAGGTCTCTCTGAAACACATGGTGCTCGGGGTGATATCCTGGCTTCCTCGTGACCCCCCAGCTGCTCCTGAGACATCCCCAGCCTTTCAGTAGCACCTGTATGTTTAGCACACAGGCAGCTTGACCTGGGCACTGGTGTGCAAAGCCTCTCTCTCGGTTGTTTACATTGTTGCTATTTTGAACACGTTGCTCTGGAGCTGTGGAGAGCTCAGAGGACTTACTTGTGGGGAGGGGCAGGTTGTGGAGTCCATGCATGTGCACCTTAGTGCTGGAGACTAGGGGTGGCGTGGTAGCTCTGAAGACTGATGCGCTCAGTTTGCCCACAAACAGGTAGCAGCAGTAGCACCACCAGGACAAGCTTCCCCCTTGTGCTGCTCTTGCAATTAGCCTGGGACAAAAAGGGAGTCTGGTGTCTCAGGCCCATGCAGGCCCTGGCTTCGCTATTGATGATGGGGTGAATTCTGGGAGGGCGGATGCTTGTTCACTGGGGCCTGGCCTGAGCCACATGCAGGTCACTTATCAGCCCTCCAGTGGTAATGGAGTTCGGGCCCTACCAACCTGGGCTGGATTCCAAGCCAGGACCTAGAAGTGAAAGGCTCCGTATCCTCTTTCCAGGGCAATGGAAGGGTTTTATAACTTTTCTTTCCTGTGGCCCTCCCCAGGAATCTGCATGTGGACTCAGAACTTGCATGGCAAGGGCCAGCCCAGTGCGAAATCTAATGGCTGCATTTAGAGCCGTGGATTGGATTTCGAATGCAAATACTGAGACCCTTTGCCTGGGCTGTGGCAGCACAGAGCTGTGCTATAGTGCAGCAGAGAAAGCACAGCTGGCCTGTGTTTTAAATAGCGTTAATGTCAAGATGCTCACCATTGGCATAGCAAGAGACCAGTGGCCTTGCCACTTCCTCTAGGTTCTTGCTGCACCCATCGTTGTGATATCTGAGCATTCTGATACTCCCCAGGTGCATGTGCATACAGATCTGTGGCTGTCTCCCAGTCTGCAAGGGCCTTGATGGTTTTGCTTTACAGAAGCAGGTTAGCGTTTTGCTGTGAATACACTCAGGTCCACGGTCCTGTCCTCATGATCCCAGGGCTGTGGGCTGGTTGCCAAGGAAGCAGTCTTGTGTGTGTGAAGGCTGCTCTGGCAGCTGGTGGGTCCCCCATGCCACTGGAACTGCTTGCTGTAGCCCCTAGGGGAGAGGTCTGGAAATGGGTTTGGAGCATTCTGGATGCATTTCTCCTCGTTGATGCCTGGACAAAAGTCCTTGGGGGGTAGGGAAGGGAGAGGGGATTGGCGGTTGGGGGCAGAGCAAGCACTGTAAAAAGAGAGCTCCGTTGAGTCTCCCCTGAACAGCTCTATCAGCTTCACTGCAAACTCCTCTGCTGCCTGAAAGGAAACAGGTTTGGGGTGGAAGTGTGGGCCAGCGTTTCAGGGCAGATCACCCCAAGGAGCTCTGGGGCTGCCGAGAGGCATCGTGCACAGCTGCCTCCCAGAAGTAACTATGGAATTAATATGCTGGCAGCAGGAAGGGGGAACCTGCTGAGCTCCCAGGCACGGCTCAGCCACTTCAAGAAAGGCAAAGGTAGGAAGATTCCCCAGGGGTCATGCTAGGGGCTGGGGAAATGAGAGAGCCAATATTGCAACTGCGGAGTGCTGGGGGACTTCTGCCCCTCTGAGAAACTGGCAGTGTTAACCCCTGCACTCCCACTGCAGTGTGTCCCAGCAGCCAAGGGTAAGGGTGACCAAATCCTGGGCTTTGAGGTGACAGCTGATCACAGCAGGGGTCAGGCAGGAAGCTTCTTGGATTGTTGGGTTGTTGTTTTTGCTTTGCTTTGAAGCATCAGGTATGGGCTGCTGCAGGAGGCAGGATGCTGGATTTGAGCGTGATTTGCTCTGACACCACCTACGCTCCTACAGAATGGAAAGTCAGATCTTGGTTAACAAGATGGTTCAGAAGCCAACAGAAGAACAGTTAAAAGGTAGTGATTTTTCCCCGCCCCTGAGTCCCTGGGCAGCTCATGGAGTGGGATAGAAGGGCTCTGTCAGAGCTGTATTCATCTCTTTGGGGAGGAGGGATAGCTCAGTGGTTTGAGCATTGGCCTGCTAAACCCAGGGTTGTGAGCTCAATCCTTGAGGGGGCCATCTAGGGATTTGGGGATTGGTCCTGCTTTGAGCAGGGGGTTGGACTAGATGATCTACTGAGGTCCCTTCCGACCCTAATAATCTATGATTCTATGATCTCATCTCAAATGGAAGCTTATTTGCTGTACTTGGGGGAAACAGACTTCTGGAAGCCATGTCCATTGCAAGTGGTCCACCTGAATCCACGGTGAGGTGGCCAATGTGATGGGGAGAGCGACTGTTCTGGGGTTGGGGGTATGACAAGAGAATTAATCAGGACTGGGAGAATGAGGTGTCAGTGCTGTTGGAATGTAAAAGTCCTTGGGCTGTAGATTACATTGTGCTCTGCTCTGAGTAAGGCCTTGCTGCTGCATTGTTCCAGCCTTCTTCCCTCTAGTGCGTGGCCTTCCCAATAACTGCTAGGGCACCTTCCCCCAGGACTACAGCTGCCCAGTGACCCACTGCAAGCCTTACTAGGCCTCCAGGCATAGTACTAGTAGAGCACAAATAATGCAGCTGGCAAGGAATAGCTAACAGAACATCCCGTCATTCATGCCAGAAACAGTCTCTGTCTGCATCCTGGGGAGTGGAACTGAAGTCGGCAATGACGAGTTATGAAGAAACCAGCTGAAGGGAGGAAAAAGAGCCTGTGTTACAGATGGCCTGTACTAGATGGAAGCTCTTCTCTGGTACAGCAGGTTATTAAATCCAGCAGCAAACTGCCTGCAGCCCCTGGCTGGAATGTTACGCACACATTCACATGCAGTGTGTAGGCCTTTGGGGTCTGCGCCTTTGCTGGGTGGTTCAGCCCTTAATCTGTACAGGGTGTAGCCCTGGTGTTTCAGGGTGTACCCTATGCGCCTCCTTCCCCAGCCATTTACCTCCCTCCCACGCCCAGACATACTGACAGAGCTTCACAGAAAGGTACAGCTGTGGGATGGGTGTCAGAACCAGGCAAAGTTTGCCCTGTGGAGGGCCAGCCTGACAACCTGCTGGGAGCCCGAGGGCTGCCTCTGCCTTGTGTACAATGGATCAGATTGCAGCCCCCCTCATCTTCAATGCAGTGAGTCAGACCCTGGAGACTACAGCTCCCAGCATGCAGTGCTCAGAGTGGCAGTGCTTACTGGGCCCTGTAGTTTCCACAGGACCATGCCTTTGTATTAAAGACAATGGGTGCATCAGTATCACTTTGGTGTCTCACTCCCATTGACGGTCAATGAGAATTTGTGTCTTCGAAAATCTTTCCGAATGGCTATTGTGGTCCCCCTTAGAGCCTGGTGTGAGCGATGCATTGGTCCGCCCACGTTGAGTTGTGATGCAAGCAGTTTCTTTCCAGCTGACCCTTGGCACGATGAGACTGCCTCCAGATAGCCATGCAGGCCAAAAGCAGGCTGGCAGGAAAGCAGCAGCTTCTTTCCCCTGAGCCAGAGGAGGCGGCATCTCCATTCAGAATGCATTTAGGGGACCGAGGTTATTTGCACAGGCAATTCTGTGCTTGTTCTGGTCCCTGTGCTGAGGGTCACCTACTCTCCACGCAGCCTTGGCTGGGGTAGGGGATCTCATCAGACCGTAGCTGCTTGTTGTAGCGAGTGGGTTGTCGTTAACATGCTAGGAAGCTGAGCGAAAAGTCTTTCACAGCTGCGTTGCCTGGTGGCTTTAGTGTGTCTCTGCAGAGAGGACTGGATTTAGCACATAATGCTTCTGGGGGTGTTTAAAAAAAAATAGCATGAGCCTTGGGATTCTATCCATCCTCTGGCATGACAGCCTGATCATCAGCACCACCAACGTATTGACAGCAGCTTCCCCGGCCCCCAGGTGCCATGGCAATGGGTGAATTAGGCATGACGCAGAGCACGTGGACAGTACAGAATCTCCTAATGAGCAAATAAAATTGGGTCACGATGCTCTGGTTCACTGCAGTCATGTAGACGTTTCACTCCTTTGGAGTGCTAGCATGGGCTCTGGAGCCAGCCATGGGGGAGGAGGCGAGTGTCTCAGCTTGCTCTGTGTGTTTAATAGGCTGTCTGCGAGTGCACTGTCCATAGTAAGGTGGCTGAGCGGTCACAGCGGCCGACAAGCCCCATCTGTCATGTGTAGTGTTAAGTCTCTTGCGGGCAGAATGCTGACTCTCTTTCTCCTTCATCTGTGACCCACGGGCTGGCAGTGGTGCTGCTTAGCCTTCCTTCCCTCCCCTCGGAGTGTGCACATGTCAGCTTGTGCCAAGATTAGTCAGGAGGGGGAAGTCCTTGGCAGGAGGGGCTGGAGATGTGCGTTTAAACAGGCTGCAGAATTTGACCTGCCTTAACCCCTTAATCACGGAACTTTAAAAAAAAATAATCCAAGAATGATGATGTGCCTGGATTTATTTAGCAGCTGTGTGCATGGAGGATGGGATGGGAAGGAGGACTGTAGGGTTGGAGGAGAGCTGGAGCTGTGGGGGGGGGTGGTGGTAGAGAGTGGAAAATGCAGTGATCTGGGGAGCCCAGAGTGATGGCAGGCCGGTCAGTACACCACACACAGCTGCCTGTGGCTACCATTCAGCCGGGAGAGTGGATTGGGAGCTGCAGGTGAGGGGAGCAGGCATTGTATAGTGAAGGATGTAGTGCAGTGGGATTGCCTGGGAATCAGGTTGTTCCTGGTGTGCTGTTTCTGTGGCACTTGGCAATTAAGGGGTTAATTGGTTATGGTTGGACAGTGACCAGCCTCTGGATTCTAGCTATTTAGCCGCTAACTTGAGCAGTCATACTCTGAAGGAGGCAGTAAACAGTATGTTGGGCTAAATAAAGTCTGAGTCCAAAGTCTTCCAGGGTACAGTATAATTCGTAGGTGCTTCACTGGTAATTACTGTCTGACTGAAATGTCACAGGAGTGAGTACTTCAGAGGTGTGGCTGGGGCAAGTGAAGGTTTTCTCCTTCTGGGTAGATACCCTGGGAGGCCAAGGCAGCCATCTTTGCTGTGGGCATCTGGTGCTGATGTCCCAGAAGGAGAACTGGAGGGTAGGAACATGTGTACTGTCAACAATGCTGTTGAGTTTGTCCCTGCTGTCCTTTCTGGTCCAGTGTAATCCTTTAAATTCACCTTGCTGTGCCCGAGAAGCCAAAAGAGTGACGGTTTTATAGATGAACCACACAGCAAAGCTGAACAGCCTGGATTTCTGTGCAGAATGTTCCCCTGAATGCGCAGGCACCAAGGAAGTCAGGTTTCCCCATATTATAAGGTACACTTCCACCCCATGACATCCTCTTGGTGCTTCCTGGCTCACTGATGATATCCCATAATGCAGCATCCGGTGACATCACAAATACCACGGACAGCAGCAAGAGTCCTGGCATTTTATGATGCATTCTGCTGCCCTCTTTAGTGAAGCAGGAAGTCCAGAGAGAGTTTCTGTCTGGCAGGCCCTTGGATCGCATAGACTAGTGTGTCCCCTCTTTACTGTGCAGGGTGCTCTGTGGAGCAGATACAGCTGAGGTGAATTTCTGTCTCGGCTTTGCAACTCACTAGTCAGCACCTCTAGCCCAAAGCAATATTTCATATTCTTGCACTGGCCCATTAGGACCAGGTAGCATGCTGGCCCCAGAGCTGCTGTCATCGGCACAGGGAAGAGAGGAAGCACCACAACCTGGGGTCTGTTTAAACACCTCCAGGAGACGCACGAGGAGGAGAGGGGAAGGAATGTTGGCTGATTAGCAAAGGATGAGACCAGTATGGATAGAAGCGTTTATCCTTTGAGCTTCTCAGAGGCTGTCACCAATATAAGAGGTAGCCAAAGAGATGAACAATATCCAGTGGGCAGGAGTGTCACAGATATAGGAATTAAATCACCTTTATGGAGCAGCTGTGTGTATGAACTGATCCAGATCTAGTGAGCTGCTGTCTGCAGATCCTATCCACTGCTGTGATCCCATCTGACCGCCCAGGCTAAATGGGATTGGGCCTGGTCGGTAGTTGGGTGGCACACTTCAAGGAGGTGCTTCAGGAAATAGTACTTGTAAGCTCACAGGTGCCCTTGGAGTTGGTCCCTAGCCACATCTACCAGCTTGGTAGTGGGTCTGGGTCTGATGAGATGTGAAACTGTGGCCCTGACCGCTCGTGGTCCTTAAAGATCACACAGCACTTCTGGGAGCTGGGATGTTGAGCCTCAGTGAGCTGATTACAGTCTAATAGGGGTAATTACTTTCTCCCTGAATTTTGTTTGGTGCTGTCAGACAGGCTGCCTCAGAGCAGGCTGAATTTCACTGATGGGGAAGGGATGCAGCTACCATTGAAGTCCAATGGAAATTTTGCTGTTTCAGTGGGAATGTGACAGAGTTTAATTCTGCAGCATGCAGTGAATGTTCCATAGGATCTGCTGAGTGCCCTCGACAATGGTTGACTTCTACCCAGGAGACACTCCCTGGGAGTTACTTGGCACCTTGCAGGATTGTGCCCTCAAGTACCTTGCTGAACTAAGGCCTAAATATGTGTTTAGCTTTGCTTGCTTCTGTGGGGCTGTTCATGTGCGTTAGTACCTTTCTGCATCAGGGCCTTAGTTCACATGTCAGTTAGTTTGTAGAGCCCTTTGCCATGCTCCTCTGCAATCCCTAGGAGAAGCATGCCGATGGGTGATGGAGAGATGTTGGCGGAATTGCCCCTCGCCTGATGCAAGGAGCCTGGGAAACATTGTACAAATCTGGGCAGCCCCATGGCAGTTGCTTGCATTCCCCGTGAGTCTGACCCCTGGAATGCAGTAGAGGCAGGGAGGCTTCCTGTTCGAGGTACCCTGTGTGCGTTTCCATGCCAAGTGAAGCCAGGTATTAGCATTTCAGGCACTGGAGGCTGGAGCCCAACAGCTTGAAGTGCCTTGTGATTCACTGAATGGAGATGTGAGTGATGGGAGCTTTGGAGCCTTGCTGCCACCGCTGACCCATTCACCCCCATCCCTCCTTTTTCTTTGCTGACTTTATTTAGCAGTGCTACAAATTGCAGCATAAATCCCAGCTCAGCAGCAGTCCAAATGGGCAGCCACCAGTAAATCTCCTCCTCGCCCTCTACACTGGAGAACTGTCGCTGGGAATGGAGGCTGTGGTGAGCACCTCAGCTGGTTCTGATTCCATAGGGAATAGAAACTCCTGCGTCTGCCTCATTATCCCAACAGCTTTCCTCTGATTCTCCCCTCTGTGGGCCATTGAGCCCCCATAACCTTGTCTCATGACTGTCTGCACAAGCTGTGAAATTCTTCCCCCTCAAATAAGATGCCTGTGAGGTGCTGTCCCCAGTGGGAAAGATCCTGCATGTCTGGAATTGACGATGGACTCCTAACATGATGGCACCTTCCATCTCAGGATCTTAAAGCACTACACAAACATACATCTTCATCACAGCTTTCTTTGGAGGTAGCTAAGCATCATTAGGCATGTTTTACTGAGGAGGAAATTGAGGTTCTGGGTAACCTGCAAAGGAGCTTGGGAAAAGCACGTGTTTGTGTGCTCCCTTTGTTTCTTTAAGAGGAATGAAGAATGGTGGAAAGCGGTGTGCGAGTGAGAGAGCTTTAATAGTCATGCTATTAAGCATAGAAACACCATGCTGGGCACATCTGGCTGTCCCCAGTTTTGCAGCGGGACTTCTTCAGCTCTGCAGAGTGTTTACTGAGGCTGGCTAGACAGCGCAGCAGCAGGCGCTGCAACACCCCTCTCTGCAGCCACTGCAAATGCGGCTGCAGCGCGCAGCGCAGTGTGTAGTCCCAGCCAGCCAGAGAGGCCGCCCCCAGCGCTCCGTTATTATTCCCAGGATGGGATGTGGAGGACAGCGCTGGGAGTTTTTTTCTCCCAGCGCTGGCGCGCACCGCTACGCTTTCAGCGCCAGCCAGCGCAGCGCGCGCGCGGCAGCGCTTTGAAATGCAAGTGTAGCCAAAGCCTTACAACGTTACCCTAACCGAAGTAGCAGTGTTCATACTTGAATATGAAGCATTCTGGCTCCAAATCTGTAGTCATCCAGGATAGATGAGACCTACATGTCTAATTAAAAAATGAACAAACCACAACCCTTCACACATTTTTGACTCCCTACTGGAGTCAATTCATAAAGAAGCAGAAAAGGGCATGAACCCAGTTTCTTTCCTCTCTGCAGGCCACTTTTTAAGTGACTTGCCCAAAGATGCATGGCAAGTCAGTGGCAGTGCTAGGAAGAGAGCCCAAGGCTCCGACTCCTCGCACTAACCGCAAGACCATCCTTCCTCTCTGAGCCAACTCACCCTTTCGGTTCCCTAGTTAAATTCAGTGTTGCCAACTCCACATTTCAGGGTTTGTCTGGTGACTTCCTGCTAAGTCACTAGATGTAGCTGTTTAAGCACTCAAAGGAGTAAAAAATGTAACTGAAGAAAACTTCCATTCACAAGCAGCTCTTCCATGCTCTTCTTACTACATTCGGGTGCACATCAGAAGCAACTACAACAGTACGCTGTTATAATCAGGAGGTGCCCTCTGCTTATTGGGAAGGGCGCTCTGAACACTGTAGCCCAGGCTGGCTGGTGTTGGTTAATTTCAGCTGAGCCTCCCTTTCTTGCCAGCCTGGATTTGAGCCGACAGGTGAGTGAAAGGGAGAGCCCAGAGCCAGAGTGAAGAAGGCATTCTCCTGACCTGAGCTTGGTGCTGCAGGGAGCCAAGAAAGTAGATTTAAAAACAAAAATCTGCTAGCCGGACCCCTTCCACACGCTTCCAAGGTTTGATTTCTGAGAACAGCTGGGCAGCTAACCACAGGCCAAGCCAGAGGAAGGAATAAAGGGCAACTGAAATCAAGCTAGCTCCACCTTTGATCCTGTAGTAAGGGCTTCGTTCTTGGAGGCACGGTGCCGCCATCCCATTGGGGTACATGGCTATGTCTCATCCCACCCCACCTTCCATCCGTGTGGCTCTCCTCACTGGCTAACCTGCCTCTCCTGCCCTGCCCGCTTCATTAGCCATCTTTCCCTGCATCACAGGCTGTGCTACCTACTATGGTGCATCGAGAAGGAACACACGTGAGTAAAAACAAGCCCTGGCTAATGTGCTGCTCTCTCCAAAGTGCACCTGGCTTTAGCAAACTATTTAATTAGCCTCCACTTCTTTTCCTCACCTACAGATTATAGTGATCTCAGCCCAAGAAGCCCTGGAATGTGATTCCTTCTGAGGACATGCCTCATTGAGATGCAATGTCATTGACTTGGTGTGCAATAGAAGAGCATGGAATTGATTTTTATTAACACTATTGACTGCTTTGAATGATTTTGTGACTATAGATATTGGTGACTTTTTTTCTCTGAATGTCACTGTAATTGGCTGTGAAATTTGCTAGATTTGTCACTGGTCACTTTGACACTTATTTTCTCTCTGGGGAAACCAAAAAGTCACTAAATCTAGTGACAAAGCCACTAAGTTGGCAACACTGAATGGGATGGGTTCATTTCAGCTGTTTTGCTCTTGGTCCTTTCTGCCCCTGTGGGCTCTCATCGCTGTGCCTCCCTCTCCCCCCCCCCCCCCCCCCGCACTCCAGGAGGAGGGAACAAGTTCAGATCCTGTTTGGATCCCCCTGGAAATGTATCTGAAGATCAGCCTGCGGTACCACTGCCCAGTGGCTGCTCGTGGGCAGAGCTGAAGCCCTTTGAGGGCTCTTTTGAAAAGGCTTTTCAGTGGGATTGCTGGCTTCCCCCATGGAGCTCACTGTTGGAAAGTGCGCCGCACAGTTTGGGTCAGTAGAGCAGCTGGCCCTGTATGGATCCTCTGTCTCCAGAGAAAGCTTTTCCCTGCTCGATTGCCAGCTGTTAATGACACATGGCCCTGGGACGGAGAGGGAAGCGTACTGCTGCTCTGTGCTAGTCTGATGCACCCGCCAAGTCTGCCATGCTATGCATGGTACTGCCATCAGTCTGTGGGGTGATGAAAAGATCCTCTGCGTGGAAGGCTGCCTCAGGATGCTGAAGTCTGGGGGTCTCTGTTGCTTGAGGTTGCCCCCGGTTTCCCTAAACAGGGCCTCGCTCTGCTGCAGGCTGCAAGCTTAGGTATGAGGGGGCATGGAGTTCATAGTAAGGCCTAGCTGCTTGTAGCGAGATGGTGCACAGCATGCTGGGATTTGTGGCCATAATAAAACTGGGGCTTGGGATGTGTAGATTTGCCCAGGGTGGCTGATTCAGCCTTGGATCAGACCCCATTTGTCTGCCCTCTGTCTCAGGCTCTGACCACTCTTGTCCTCCCAGCATCTCAGTGTGAGCGCAGCCACTTCTCTACATTGTAGGACCACAGAGCTCTATGGAGAAGTAGCTGCTATAGCTGACGATGGGAGGAAGCCCATGGCAGTGCCACAAATAGCAGTTTGCTGGTGTGAATCTCCCTGGAGGGTCGTGTCTGAAGCAGGCCAAGGCCTGGAAGAGGGTCCACCAGTCTCTGTTCTAATGCGCTAGGCCCATCCTCCCAGGTCCTGCTGCCTACAGTGCTAAAGGGTGCTTGGAGGTCACACAGCCCCTCGCATGCAGAAGCAGTTTGGTGGTTTGTCCTTTTAAAATCCCTCCTCCTCCCCGCTGCCCTCCTTAATTGCAGTAATATACCATATGCCCATGTGATTTAAATAAAGTTGGATAGGCCACCCCGGAGCATCCGGAACTTCACTGCCCATGGAAAATTGGCAATAAAAGGAGTCGTGTATCTGGCAGGGTACGGGGAAAGCCCATAAAGGCAGTGTCAGTGGAATGAGGGGAGTGCTCTTAGGTCTTTCATCTTCCTGTTCCTGAGGTGAGGTGCTCTCAGACCCACTGAGGCATGGTGGCTGCCAGCTGGCTGGCTGGGCCGCCAGCGAGCCGAGGAAAAGCTGGGAAGGCAGGATGTGACTTTAGTGCTATGGAAAGGTGCCTGACTGACAGCCCTGCTGTGTCTAGGAAGCCTTGGCAGCAGCGATGCAGGCTCCCTGTGCGGGTCTGCCAGAGATTCCAGTGCTGACAAGGCAGAGCTGCACCACCCAGGGCGAGTGGAGAGTTCAGGCTCCATGGCCCATCTAATCCTCGCTGTTTGCCGATTGAAAACAGGGGCAGTGGCGCATCAGTTGTATTTGTGGTTTGAGGATGTGGATGTCTGCCCACGAGGGCAGGAGGAAGGATGGCCTTGTGGGTAAGGCACGGGCCTGAGAGCCCAGAGATCTGCCTTTGGTTCTTGGCTCTGCCACAAACACCGTTTGGCCTTGGGCACATCCTGTGGTTTCTTGGTGCCCACCTGTAAAATGGGGTAACACCAACCTGCCTGTGAGGCTGAATTCAGGGATGTTTGTGAGGCTCTCGGATACTGCCAGGATACAGGGGTATGGGCATAGCCCACTGGCTCTTTTCCTGCTGTGGAGGAGAAGGGGACATGGCAGCCAGAGGCCTTATGGTGTGGGAGGGGGAGTGGGAAATTCAGTCCCATTGCTGTGTTCAGTCTGTTCTGCTGCCGCATCCCCTTGGTTTGTGAGCTAGTCTGGCATTACAAATCAAGCAGTGTCCAGCCATCTCAGCATTTTGATGGTAGACTCGCTATCAGGGGATACTCGGTGGTGGTGGTGGTGGTGGTGTTGCTTCATAGGTAGCTGGTGTCTGCATCTGCTCTGAATCAATAGTCCATCACAACGCTGTGGGGTGCTATATAGCTGGCATGAAACCTGACCATGGGGGGCCTGACCAGCTGTGGCCATTAAAGGTTCCATGATGCATTTCCTAAGAGTTAAATGTGTTAGGCTGCCTGGAACTTGGTCAGGACACCAGGACTATGTCACCTTCCCTGCAGGTTTGATTAGGTGTGGTGTTCATCCCTTCCTGTCCTGAGCTGCTGTGCAGTGTTGCTGCAGTGCCTCACTCTAGAGGGGGTTGCATTTAAGGACCGAAGTAATTCCACAGTGCACACCTCAGATGCTTGGGGATGAAAATCACTAACCCATTTATCACTTAGCTATGTTGCTGTTCTCGGCAGCAGCGTCCTAACAGTGCTGACTGACGGCATCTCAGGACAAGCACGCATGTACAGTCAGCCAACCTGCCGTCCTGGAGCTGAGTTTTGCTGTTGCAGTGGCTGGCTGGCATGTGTTACACTGGCAGTGCCACCATAAATCCAGGTCTAGAAGCTACTTGCCTCTTCACATTGGGTTTACTGGAGGAGGCAGAATTACTAATGAGTGCTGCAAGGCCAGGGCATGGAGAGCTGTTGTATTAATGTCAATGGAATATTTGGGCCCAAAGAGTCAAAGATGATAACCTTGTGTGAAACAAGGTTCAGGGGTTGGCATACAGAGAGCTCAGCCTGGTTAGTACTGGCACAAACACTGCTACCAAGCCTTTTAACCCATTATTGAAGATCTGGAAAAACAGTGAAAGCATTGAAATGTGAAGTGTTAAGGAAGGGTTTTACTTTAACAGCGTCCCTTGCTCCCTTTCCCTTAGCTAGAGCATATCTTTAGAGGGGAAAACCCCCTTGCTTGACAGTCGATTAGATGGTATTAAAAATAGTGATAAGTCCTTTTTGCCAAAGAGAGTGAGTTAGCCGAGATGGGCTGGAGCTGTTGTCATTGCTCTTGCTGTTAAACTCCCATCCCATTCCCTGACCAAACAAGCCAAAAGCACGCACGAGGGAAAAGGAAAGAACAGCAAGGATAGAAAATGCCTCATTGCTGGAAAAACATGCTCTGAGGCCTGGCAAACTTGTACTAGTGTCTAGCTCTTTAGGGCATTGCTTGTAGGTGCCTTTCTGGCCACAGGCTGACAGCAGTGTTGTGGCATATACAGTTTTGGCCAGGTAAGCCAGACTCTTACTAGGCAAAAGGAGAGGGATAGGAAAGAGAACACACACGGGGGAGTGAGGTGGGGTGGCAGTCTCACATCCTGGGTGGTGGCCGGGATTTAGCCAAAGTCTGTGGAGGTAACAACGTGATCTGGGTCCCTTTTTTGGCCCAGCCTGGTCAGAAAGAGGATCAGGATGATGAAGGCCCAGTGATGTCACGTTAGATTCCAGGCTCCCAGGAGAAAGTGGGGGTGGAAGCCCTGATGGTAAAGCTCTCTGTAGCAGTTGTTGGCAGACAGCTGCTTCTGCTAATGTCCCCTACAAAAGTCTTCTCTTGTTAAGAGCTGCAAAAGAGAGTGGTGGGCAGAATAGCCCATCCCCTCACTATTTTGTTCGCCAATTAGACCTAATTTCCAACATTTGGTTTGGACTGATTCAGTCTCTGTCTCCCTTTTTACCTTTTCCTGTCAGCATTTATTGTTCTAGGTTGTTGTGACCTTTTGTGAACATCCACTTGCTTGGTAAATTTGTAGGCCCAGATATCGCAACACAGCCACCAATGTAAGGATGTTGTCAGTTCAGTCCCCACTGGGGGACAGTTTTTTGTGCAAAAGGGGGTTGGGTTTATATTTTTTTCTTTTGTTCATGATTCTTTTCTCTTCTCTCTTAATAATGGGTGAAGTTACATTGCTTACCCAGCGCAGCATTTGGCCCAGTGGCTTCTGCCCCTCCTGCTTTCTGTTTGTCGTGGTAGAAGTGCATAGGGTCTGTGGAGGACTGGACTTGTGGCAGTAGCTTTTGTCAGAGAAGACCGAGTCTGAAACAGGGTTTAGCCATTTGTCGAAGTGAATTACTTCCCAACCTCCCGTGGGTGGGAAAATGTTGTGCCGAGTTTGCACAGCGTCTGCAGCAGCTGCATGGCCCCCTCCCTGCCCCCTTCAGTCTGTGGGGAAGGCAGAGGCTGTCGGATGGATGCCATGTGGCAGCAGCAGACAATTTTGCACTTTGTTGCACTTGTCTGCTAGTCCTGAAACACCTTGGGAAGGGACAGAGGAAGGAAGATCCAGGAGAGAGGAGGTGGGGACTGGAGAGGTAGGGGATGCTGTGAGGCTAATGGGATCTGTCATTGCTCAAAACACTGAAGTCCCTTGGAGGTCAGGCAGCCCCAACAATCTTCCCTGTATAGACACAAAGTAAGGCTACAGTTCCCTTCACTCAGTTGCCAGGTCAGGCAGACCCATGGACACCTGGTTCCCCTATCCAGCAGTATAAACCATATCTCCTGGCACAGCTCTTTCCTAGCAGCTGATGGCAAATGTGAGCTTGTTCTAATGCTGTGTCCTGTGGAAGGGGATAGGGTATATGTGTGTGACAGAGAGCCCCTGTACCTAGTTACATTACGTACGATGGCGTGAGCATGGTCTAGGAATACTCATATTGTGAGCCCTACACTGCAATTGCAGTTTCCTGATGGGGTCACTACTCCCCTGCTCATGATGGCTACACATAGAAATGCACATCCAGTGCATCCTGGAGGGACACTGTTCTCATCTGCTCTGGGATCACTTCCCTTGAAAGCAGCAGAGCCAGAGCCACTCCAGTGATGACATCCATAGAGACCACAGACATGTCAGCAGAACCCCATGATCGGTGGCATCAAAGGCAGCTGGCTGCTTGCAGAGAATTGCCATGAACACCTGACCCTTGTCCATCACTAGAAGATCATCTACTGGAGCACTAGTACAGTTTGTTTAATGTACCCCAGTCAGAAACCAGATCAACTGGACTCAGGGGAACCTGGGGATGTCAGACACCACCAGAGTCAGCAGCCCGCTCAGCGGTCTCTTCCCTAAAAGAGAATTGCCAATATCTGCAGCAAGAGATGGTGTCCTGAGTGGATGCCTTGCTGTAGCTTCCTTTAGGACAGCTGGCCCTCTTGGAGGGAGGCACTGACCATCTCCACCTGCCCCAGGCCCAGTGCTTCCCCTGCAGGCCTTCTCCAGCTGGAAGGTCCCAGGTCCTGCTCATGTGTTGCCCCTGAGAGCACCACCAGTTGTGGCAAAGGCATAACATTGCTCTTCTTGAGTCACCAACCTGCCCCGAGGAGGCAGATGGCACTGCCTGGATCAGAGTCACTCTTGGTCCGCAGTTCCTCCCAGCAAGAGAGAGCCTGTTTCCACAGGGACAACATTGCTGCTGTCACCAGCGGGAAGTGTGTCTGGCAGACTCCTTGTGGGAGGGGAGCAGTCTGATGGGAGGTGGCCCATGTCGTGCAAGTGTTCTGGAATCTCAGCCTGGGAGCTGGAAGCACAAGATGGTGGGCTGAGAGATCTGGCTTCTGTTCCCTTCTCTGCTGTTGACTTGCCTTGTAGCCATGGGCCGGTCCCATTCTCACTTGATTAGACTCTAACCCCACAGCTGGGCCAAGCCTATTGGACAAATTAAGAACCCTGCCTTGTGGAGCTTGCTGCCTGTGAGGTCAAGGCCAGTAAGAGCGGCAGGCTGAGAGAAGGGCATGAGAAGGAGGAAGACTAATGTGGAAGATGGAGAGAGGGGCTTGGCCATGCATGCCTGTCTGTGCCTCAGTTTCCTCATCTGTGCAATGGGTCTCATTCCCCTGGCTTTTGAGGCCTGACTTTCTTAGGGCTTTGTAAAGCGCTCTGGGTAGGCCAGATGTGTGTGTTGCAGGCCCCCCGGATGCGGGGTTCAAGAACCAGAGGATTCTCTATTGCTCGGGGACAAAACTGGGGCTAGGGAATGGCACAGCTCTCCACATCAGGTCAAGGCAGAAGCAAATGGAAAGGGAGATGTTAGTTAAGTCTTATGTGGTGGTGGGAGCTGTGAAGCTTTGTGCCCACTGTGCAGAACAGCTACTCCCAGCAGGGGCGTAGGGGGGCTGCTCTGTAGAGCATCAGACACAGCAGGATTCCTTAAACACAAAAGTATTTGTCTTTCAGGCCTCAAAGGCAGCAAATAACTTTGAATGTCCATTTCGCCTTGGGAAGAAGGAGTTTAATGTCTTAAATCAGGGGCAGTGTTTTGCCCCTCAAAGTGAGGGGCTGTTAGTGCAGGCTACATTCAGGCCGGGTTCTGCAGTTTCCTGCACAGAGCTCTGCCGAGGCCCAGTTCTGTCCAGTGCACCTCTCCCCTGAGCAGCTCCTGCTACTCTGTCCCGTTGCTCCCACACCCAGCTCTATTACTGCCCTCAATCCTGATAAACAGCATTCCCTTCTATTCCAAACGTGGGCCTCTCTCGAGCTTTTACCATCAACTGTGTCCAAATGATAGGGAAGTCTTGTGTTGTTGCTCCGAGATCCACTAGGAAAAAGCTGAGACCTTTTCATTTAATTATGTCTAAATCCAGCATTGACCTTGTGGTTCTAGAAGTGACATCTACATCCTATCACATCCATTGGCTGATGCAGCAAGTTTATGTACAGGGCTGGTATATACCAGGTGCCATATCTGGGTAGCTGGGAGGAGAGGTGAGTGTGCATCTGGAGAAGAGCCAGCTCAGTGACTCTCGAAGGTAAAAGGTTAAGATAGGCAATTGAGGAAAACGTGCAGGAAAAAGCCATGCGTCCCCCACCACCAAGATACGCAGGCCCACGCTAAGGGGAGGAGTTGCATCCTGGGCCGGAGTGGAAAGGACACCTCTCCTTGCTGTACCGACTTCCCATGGAGCTCAGCTATAAATCGGAGCTGATGGAGTCTCCCTGATGGGCCTGTCCTGGCATGAATGAAGGGCTCAGAAAGCAGTGCTGAAACCTCAGCCAGCGAGAGTGATACCCTTCAGCACCCCCAAGCTATTCGTAATGCTGTTCTGAGAGGAGCTAGCCACACCAGTAGTCTTCACTCCTCTCCTGGTTGTGCCAGGCTCTGTGGTGCTGTTCCTGAGGTTTGTGCCCTCTTAGAAGGACAAAATTTTTTGATTTTAAAAAGCTAAGATGTAGAGTTAATTACTGTAATTAACTTCCCAGCTCTGAGAGGATGCCCACAACATATTCCATGCTGGTATTGATTTCCGCTGGCTTCTAGTACGTCACATTGTAGCTTAGCCATAGCCAGTATGTGGAACTGCTCCCTTCCTCTTAGTGCAAACTTTCCTGATGCCTGGCAGGGCTGCTTTTACTCCACTACCCTGCCTGGACCAGAGACCCGGATTCCAGTTACCATGGCTGTGTCAATGGGCAAGAAAGATGGTCCTAGCTGTTGTGTCGTGTAGGGGGTGTGAGAAGTAGGTGTGTGTGAGGGGGGGGAGGGGGTTGCAGTACTCGAAGTGGGAGATGCTGAGAGGTAATCAGTGGGACATGAAGGACTTGGGAGGTAGGGGCTTTGTGGCAGGAGAGGGCAGAGGGGAGTGGAGGGATTTGACAGGGGAGAAGGGGACTGGCGGGGGTGGAGAAGACATGGATGTTGTCTGATCAAAAAGCTTGGAAGAGGGGCGAGCGGATGGTGCTGAGGGAGATGAGGTGATGGGTAGAGAGAAGGTGATGGTGGAGAGACTGATGGCAGGAGCAATATTTAGCAAAGACAAGGACAGCCAATTCCACGGTTAGGAGAACTGATCGGGGTGAAGTTCAAATGAGGTGGCAAGGGAGAGGACATTGCAGGCACTGGGGATGAGGGTGGGAGAGCCAAGTGTCTGTCAGAGAGGAAGGCTGCCAGGAAGGGTCAGCAGGGCACTGCCTCAATGGGGAGGCGATAGGACTTTGGGGGTGGTGTTTGAGGAGGTGCTGGAAGAGACTGGAACTCCAGGTGTAGGAGAAGCCATCAAGAAACCGAGTGGTGTCAGTGGCTGAAGAGTGAGGGCTAGGTGTTATCCACTTCTCGCTGCAGTACTGCCAGTGTCTCAGCCTGGTGCAGCGTGGGCTGGGTTGCCTGAGGACGACAGAGCAGGGTATTTGGGGGGTAAGAGGAGGGAGGAACGTTCAACATATCTCTAGATTTTCTTGTACCTCGACTCTGGGATCTCCAGATCTTTTCTGGAGCCTTGGGGACTCTCCCCATTTTTCATGCATACTAACCAGCCTCTCTGGCCCCGTTGAGCCCCTGCATCTCAATGCCCTTTGGTGCCAGTCAATCCTCTGGAAGTACTAGGTGCTGAGCGGTGCGAGCATTTCAGCCCCTGGGGCTCTGCATGTGCCGGCTCTGCAGCACTCCCGATGCCCACTGGAGCCCAGGAGCACAAATCCCTGGTGTGCCGTTGTAGCTGGCTGCCTTTGAGCACAGCCTGCTTTACTTTGTGGCTACCAAGCTGCAGATCCCTTCGTGCTGACTTCCCCCTCCACTCTGCCGGCTGCTTACTGGCATGGGTACGAGGCGGGAGGAATGTGTTGACTGACTCACTGGATCTTGTATTAGTTGTGTGCTTCAAAGGTGATTTGAGGAGGCAGAGGATCTACAGTGCGGTGAGAGAACAATTAAACCCCATCAGCGCCAAAACTTCCTTCAGACAAGAGCATCAGCATCCCACGCCCCAGCTTCAAGCCAATACACTCTCCAAACCCATCAGCCTTTGGGGGTGTTTTGGTAAAATTCTGCATGGCTGTTCTGGGGAGTTTCATCAGCTACAAGATTGTCCAGACTTACTCTGTGCTTGGGTAACTGGCAGCTAGTTCTCAGAACTCTCTCTGACTGTGACCTGTGAAATTACAACGTTCGGAAGTCGCACAGCATACCAACCTGCTGCCAACAGCAATAGTGGACTGCATGTGGAGCGCCAGAGATGTCCCCTTGTGCACAGGCAGCCCATGCTATACTCCAGCCCGAGGCCCCTGCTGTAACCAGTATCTTCCTGTACTTGGAACAGGAGATGCTGGTGTGCTGCGATTGGGGCTTGATCTGAATCCTATTGAAATCAGTGGGAGTCTTATCATTGACTTTGGTGGGCTTTGGGTCCAGTCCTTGGCCCTGCAGTGGCAGAGCCGTGGAGTTTTTAGTGGTGCCTTCTTCGTTTGGAAGTCCCTACCCTGAAATAAGTCTGGGGCTGTTGTTTAACATTCTCCAAGTGTGCCCTTGAACATACAGTCCCATGTGTAAAACACTTCTCAGAATTTGCTTGATCCTACAGGCCCCAGGAAGGGAAAGGCTCCCTCTGATGTACTTTGGAGTGAGACTGCCTCAGGACTCGGGGGATGTGGACATTTCACCATGTTGTGGAATATCCTACTCCCATCACACACTCCAACAAAGCGCATCACATGGAGGTGGAAAATGTGATCAAGCTCCGTTTTCTTTTTATCCCCCTGCCCCCCCACCAAAATAAAAAAGTCAACCCTTCACAAAGCAATTCAATGCAAAAAGCCCATTATGGCTCCCACAGCAGCCATAACTTGGCAAAGTGGCACCTATGTATCAAGGTTTTAAACTGAAATAGTGATGTAGTGCTACCCAGTAGGGTAACCCGTAGGGGCCTGAGGCCAAGTTACAGTTGCTGTAGTAAAATCGCTTTGCATCTCTTGACTTTATGGACTAGCTTCTCAGCTGGTGAAAGTCAGCCCAGGTCCTTTGAAATCCAGTGGAGCTATCCTGTTTTACAGCTGGCTGAGAATCTGGCCCCTCGTGTTTTCAAATCTCAGCTGTAACGGTGAATCAGCGCATGTCCTTTTTTAATCTAACACACGTGCTGCTGTTGGCTCTCATAGTTAGGGCTCAGATCTTCATTTTCAACCCTGGGAGCTGTCTTACCTATTTTATCTAATGATATTTCTGGAGCACCAGTCACCACAGGATCTAGCAAGGGAGTTCTGCCCTCCCTCGTAATCCTCCCTGTTTTCAGTTGCTCATAAATTTATCAGATAAATTCCTTTTGGGCTGAAATTTTCCATGCCTCTTCTCAGGCCAAATATTTGAATTTTCTTTCTTTAAAATATAAACATAACAAGCTGAACCTACTTTCTCCCAACTTTCTAAATAAACAAAACAACTTTTCCCCTTGTGTTCTGACTGGAATTTTTGCTCTTCCATTACAAATGGAACAAAACCTGAAGCTAAAAATATCCAACTTGTTCTGTAGTCTGCATTGTGGGCCCCATTCTCTCAGGTGCCAAGTGCCCTCTAATCCCATTGGCTCCAGTTGGATTTAAGGTTGCTTGGAACCTTGTAAGATCAGGACAGTGGAAATTGTTCAAGTTTTGGTGCCTTGGTTATGGTCATTCTAAAGTTGTCAACTCCTGAATTCACATGCACTAGGTTTTCTATAGGATTTCTTTTTCCAGGTGCCTTTTGAAGAACTATCCTCAGGGATGCATGTGTTTAAGGGTCTACATCAGGGGTGACCAACCTGAGCCTGAGAAGGACCAGAATTTACCAATGTACATTGCCAAAGAGCCACAGTAATACATCAGAAGCCCATATCAGCTCCTCCCCCAGTGCCTCCCACCCACCAGGAGCCCCGCTGATCAGCACCTCCCGCTCCCTCCCCACACCTCCTGATCAGCTCTTTTGTGGCATGTAGGAGGCTCTGGGGGAGGAGCGAAGGCAGGCTCAGGGGAGGGGGCGGGAGCAGGGCCTGTGGCAGAGCCAGGGGTTGAGCAGTGAGCACCCCCTGGCACATTGGAAAGTTGGAGCCGGTAGCTTCAGCCCAGGAGTCGGTGCCTATACAAGGAGCTGCATATGAACTTCTGAAGAGCTGCATGTGGCTCCGGAGCCACAGGTTGGCCACCCCGGTCTACATTTTAGGTGCTTTTGCAGAGCCAGAGACTCTTTAGAGAGATTTAGGCCCTGTCTATGCCCCAAAGTTGCACTGATTCAACTAAATTGGTGAAGAAACTGATGTAGTTAAATGAGGTTCTAATCCTGGCTCTGCTGGGTGACCTTGGGCAAATCACTTCACCTTTCTGAGCCTAAATTTCCCTGTCTGAAAAATGGAGATGATAATCCCCCCCACTCCTTTTGTAGGTGCTTGGAGATCTACTGATGAAAAGCACTAGGTAGGAGTTGGTGGTGGTCAGTGCAATCTGCTGGTGTGCGCACTCATAAAAGGCTTTACAGTTAGTTCCTCACTGATTGAAGCTAACTCTCTATATAAGGTGCTGTTGAACCCATTTATGAAAATGCAGCCCCCTGCTATGCACAATTTGACCACATCAGTTTGTGTCCCAGATGAGTTAAATTGGTGCAATTTTTGGATGTAAACAGGCCTTTAATAGTGCTTTCTCCTCCCCCCCCCCGCCCCACAAAAAAACCTTTAGGGAAATTAAATGCAAAAAACCTTGTGCTAATGCATTATTGAGCTTGAGAAATCAAGTATGTGGAGTCCAAAAATGACTGAACTTACACAGCAATGTTAACTTGGCCACACTTAAAAGCTGTTAGGCTGTAGCTCTGGCTGCAGAAATGTCTTTCTCAGACCGAGGGAGTGAGGTTTAGTTTATTCATTTTATCAATTGAATATAATTGGTCTTGCATGCATTTTTAAAAAATATTGTAACTAGAAAGGCTCAAGGCTCTAGAGCCTGACTGCAAGTCTCCCCAGAACTGTTATGATTTGGGATCTTGATGCAGATGCTTTAATCATGGGAGAGATTTCTGACTGTGCCCCTGTTACAGGGTGGTCACAGGCTCTCCCACTTTTATGCCTGCACCCTGTGTTTAGGCTGGTTTAATAAAGAGCGTTCACTCCCTCTTTTGTTGACTCACCCCAGTGTCTTTATTTACAGTGCTCGTGCAGTGCCCAGATCCCCCAACAGTTAGTGCCCCACAGACCCTCCGCAGGGTCTTCTGGCCCTTGAGGCTTCCTTAGTGGCAAGGAGACAGAGATACTGCCCTCCTGTCTCCTCCCAGGCTAGCCTCCCCACTGAGGGTTGCCCAAGGCTTTTACAGCCTTCTCCTGCCTCAGCCCAGCTGTCGCTACTTAGCCCAGCAGGTTCGTCTGAGCCAGCCCTCATTAGGGCTTGCAGCTGGGCTCCCTGCTGAGTACCTGCATCTCTCCCCTTGGCCTACCAGCCAGAGAGCAGGCTGTAGCCAGCATTTTGGCAGGGCTTTAAAGGGGTTTTACCCCTGCCCTGCCACGCCACAGCACCCCCTCCCCCTTTCCATTTCATATGAAGCTTATTGCATCTGTCAATGGTTCCAGTGAAGAATGTTTGAAATCTCTCTCTATTAAAAGAAAAACATGGAATCCGGATCCCCAAATCAGACTCTCTCTCTGAGGTACAGCCCCTATTACAGCAGTATCTACGCACCTCACAATCTTTAATGTGTCTCTCGTCCACCCACCTGTGTGGTAGGGCAGGGCTCTTGTCCCTCTTATACAGATGGGGAATCAGGCAGAGCGAGACTAAGTGATTTGCGCAAGGTCACACAGCAAGTCTGTGGTAGAGCAGGGAATTGAACCCAGGTTTTAGACTCTTCCCCACTCGGCATTGTTAACATCTGCCACGCCCTCTTATGTTGCATCCAGGAGCGCAGGTGGGGTGGGTGAAATGACTTTCCCTTTGTGTTAAGAAGAGAATTCTTCACCATAGGATTTTAAGCCCAGATTTTATATAATCTGTGACAAGACCAATTTAGCGGAGGACGGACTGCTGACTTTGCACACCTCCTTGAAATAATTTCTGGGCTGTCTTCATTCCTTTCATACCCCTTGAGATTTTACCAATTGCCCAGATGGAGAACTGGGTAACCTTTTCACTTGTGAGTGAGCCTTTGAAGATTACAGTGTCTCGACATGTCTGTAACTGCACAGCTCACTGCTAGCCAAACCGGTTTCCTCCCGAAAGGTAATTGCTTCAGTGTCCTGAGATATTAAGACCAATTAAAGGCTAACGATGCACATCCTAGTTTTTCTCATCAGGCAGACCTTAAAAATTGAGATCCCGCTTTGATGATTTTATGGGAGAAATAATAAAGTCCTGGGTCTCCTCTGTGTTAGCTGTTAGGTAGGAACATCAGAGGCTGTGCAATATGCTAGAGCTACAGGGTATAGGGAGGTCGCAGGAGAGTCCCCTTTCTGGACACTTAAAACTTGGTGCCAGGCTTAGAACTCCAAGGGCTGTATTTTCAGATGCACTGTAACCTCTACTAGATCCTGCCCCCCTCCCTCCACCTGCAGTGCAGAGCTTAACTGGCTCGTAAGGGATTTCCTAAGTTGGCCGCTCATTCTGGCCCTGGTGCAGAGGCCATAGCTGGGAAAAGGCAGTGTGGTTGAAACTCTGCTATCCTCTGCGTGTCACTGCCTGGCTGAATGGGTCCTTGGGGTGAAGTGAGAGGCTGCTGCCTGGCAGTGCAACTTAGAGCAACCCTTGGGCTGCTCTGACTTGTGCCAGGGCAAGTGCTTGGTCACAGCTGAGGACTCACCCGCTAGTCTCTAGAATGGCATCTCCAGTTTTGATGGGCAATGTTTGTACCTGCAGTTTTGTGGATACAAATAAGTCATCTTTAAACATCTGCTGTCACCAATCCAGGAGCTAGACATAGAATCATAGAATATCAGGGTTGGAAGGGACCTCAGGAGGTCATCTAGTCCAACCCCCTGCTCAAAGCAGGACCAATCCCCAACTAAATCATCCCAGCCAGGGCTTTGTCAAGCCTGTCCTTAATAACCTCTAAGGAAGGAGATTCCTCCACCTCCCTAGGTAACCCATTCCAGTGCTTCACCACCTTCCTAGTGAAAAAGTTTTTCCTAATATCCTACCTAGACCTCCCCCACTTCAACTTGAGACCATTACTCCTTGTTCTGTCATCTGGTACCACTGAGAACAGTGTAGATCCATCCTCTTTGGAACCCCCTTTCAGGTAGTTGAAAGCAGCTATCAAATCCCCCCTCATTCTTCTCTTCTGCAGAATAAACAATCCCAGTTCCCTCAGCCTCTCCTCATAAGTCATGTGCTCCAGCCCCCTAATCATTTTTGTTGCCCTCCGCTGGACTCTTTCCAATTTTTCCACATCCTTCTTGTAGTGTGGGGCCCAAAATTGGACACAGTACTCCAGATGAGGCCTCACCAATGTCGAATAGAGGGGAATGATCACGTCCTTCGATCTGCTGGCAATGCCCCTACTTATACAGCCCAAAATCCCGTTAGCCTTCTTGGCAACAAGTGCACACTGTTGACCGGGGTCTCAAACTCAAATGACCATGAGGGCCACATGCCCTACCAGAACAGTGTACTGGGACCTAAGTATAACTGAGCATCCCGCCCTAGATTCTATCACTTACAAAGCTGCAGGCACCCAGGAAAGGCAGAGTTAGAAAATGTTGCTCTAAAGGTCTGATCCAGCTAAGCCACAGTAGCTGGATTTCAGAGTGGTAGCCGTGTTAGTCTGTGTCAGCAAAAAGAACGAGGAGTACTTATGGAATCTTGGAGACTAACAAATTTATTTGAGCATAACCTTTCGTGGGCTAAAACCCACTTCATTGGATTCATGTAGTGGAAAATACACTAGGAAGATATATATGCACAGAGAACATGAAAAAATGGGTGTTGCCATATTAACTATAATGAGAGTAATCAATTAAGGTGGGCTATTATCAGCTGGAGGAAAAAAAACCTTCATTTTGTTCCATATTGCAGCAGAGTGCTTTCCAAAGCCCCCAGCTTTCCTGTTTGATCAGAAGAATGGCGAGTTAAAGGTGTAGGATGTGTAAGAAATGCTTTATGAAATACATCAACTGATGTAAATTGGTGCCCAAAACACTGCAGTTTATCATGGGTTCTGTGCATTATTTTGCTAGTGCCAAAGTGTCCTGTAAAATAAACTCCCTGTTTTCTGAGTCTGTTCTTGTTACAGGGTTCTCACTGATTGGGTTCTTATATTTTGACTAAAAACCTTTGCTTAAAAGTCACAGTCGTCTGTATCCTCCAGTCGGGCACATTTTCTGGGATTCCACAGTATATTTACTGATGCGTGTGCTACGATAGAGCTAGTAGAACTAACCCTACTAGGGCAGGAAGGCTGTTGAACTGAAGCTGTGGAGGGATTGATACACGATCTCGAGTTGGGCCGTTTGTATCTGTTGGGGGTGTGTGTGAGAGAGAGAGAGAGCCATGAATGCATTAATGGTCCTCTTAACACCGCTGCCCCCTCTGATAGTTTGCCCTCCAATCATACACCTTTGCCCATTCTGTAGCTGCAGAATTGGATTTCTTACACTTTTATATTTTGATGAATAACCCTCCTCCTCCCATGTCCTTATTAAACTCTGCAAATACAGTCCTCATGCTTCAACTCATTCACAAGTTATTACCAGTGGAAAGTGCCATTTTCAGCACAAATGCACTCGCACTGCTTCAATAAATGGCCCATAACTCTGAGTCTGCTGCGTTCAGGGGAGTGAAACTTCTGGAAGGACGGGGGCTGGCTGGATGAGAGTTTGGCATGAAGGACTAATGACCTGATCCCTGGTAAATTTCTTCCCCTTCTGAGCGGCTTTCCTGGGAGCTGGTGTCTGGTTTGGCCTAGGCTGACTCCAAAGAGCAGGCAGGCGTTGGAGAAGGTATAAATTTATAATAAAGCTCTGGAGCACTCAATTAATATTTCAGGAACAAGACGCTTTTATTTCATCAAAAGGATCAACAAGAGAATGGATTTTGTACCCCTCCCCCCTTTCTACTGGACCAAGGGAACCAAGGAGTAGCCTAGGTTTGCAGTGGTTCAAACTGCAGCCCCATCCCTGCTTGCGGTTGGTGCGGTCACACACAGTGAGACTGCGGTTTCATGAAACAGGCGTTTCAGCAGCACGGCTTTTGGCACATCTGCCCAGAGCATCTGCTTGTTGGGCGCAGTTGTACCAATGCATGCTGGATTCCTGCAGTGTCTGCTCCAGGGTACCCAGGCACAGTGGCTTGAGCAAGTGTTGGGACTGATGGGTAACTTCCAAACTCAAGGTGCTGTGCTGTAGGGTGGAGTAGGATCGGCCAGACTATTGGATCTGCAACATTTGTTGGCTTCCTGCATGGACCAGAGAGCAGCTACTGTAAACAGTGGAGGACCTGAGTTAAACCTGGCAGTCCAGAGGTTACAAACAGTGCCTTAAAACCCCCTGGGATAACAGGGGGTGTGCGCTGTGAGCTCAAGGCATTCCAGCCCCAATGGCTTTTCACCCGGTGTACACAGAATCTGTACCTCAATGGGCCTGAGTCTCTCTCCACCTGAGGGACAGGTAAATTACTATCCCTGTTTTGCATGGGGAAATCGAGGTACATGCAAGCAGAGTGACTTGCCCAGGGTCAGTAGCAGAGATGGGAGCTGATCTCCAGTCATTGGCTTTAGTGCCCTTTCCCTGATGAAGTCTGTATGTTTCTAAAAGACCATGAGGCTTTACACTCTATTAAATTCCTTTGCACAAGCACACTACTGCTTTAGAGGAAGGGGGAGCACTTGACTTGGCTGGTGGCTCAGGAGTCAACTCTAGGAGCTTCAGGCCCTGGAGTGCTTTCCAGGGGATGAGGATGGCTCGGGATGATGCTGAGGTTGAGAGAGACTCAGTAGGACCCTGCTAGAAAGCCTGGTGCCTCCATCCCTGGTGGATAAAGCAGAGCTGATCTCTGAAGTCAACGGAGATGTGGGGAAGTCTGAGTACAGTGACGCCAAAGAGTAGCTGGAAATGCAGCTTGTGCAGAGGAAACTCTTCTGGCTCAAGGTGGGTGGGTCACCCATGTACGAAGCAGCGCTTGTGACATCACAATGGGTCCTCCTGGAGAAGCAGGATGGCATTGTTCAGCTGCTGACCTAGAAGACCGGCTCCTCTTGAGAAATGGGCTCCCCTGTCTGGATCTAGCATGAACAGCTGTATTCAGGCAGCGGTGACTGGCTTCACAGCAAGTCCCCAGCACAGCTGGGGACACGGGGTAGGAGGTGAGTTGGGTGTGGAGAGTTGAAAGGAAAAAGGAACAGCTCTCTTACATTTGGGTGGTTCTTTCCATGTTGGGCAGCCCTGGCTGTCAGTGCCTACTTCTGACTAGGGCTGGGTGGTTGGATGTCTGGAACAGGCTTGGAAGTGTTGGGATAATGGTCAGACTCTTCCTGTCTGTACTGTAATTCACCAGGATTTGATGAGGGTCCCCGCTTGGGACCTGTCTCATTTAGACAGCTATCTTTTTCTCGTCAGGTGTTGGGGTCACGGCAGGAAGGGTATAAAATACTTGCCAAACCATGTTTTGTGACATGCTAGCGGTGGGTGAACACGCTGGCATTTCACCCTGAAGACAGGAGGGTTAACTCTGCATTAGATTATAAGTGATGTGAATTTTTTAATCTGTTTTGATGCCTAGGGCATGGCCAAAGTGTGGCCTGCACTTCAGTCCTGACCTCAAGCCGCCTATTTCCAATCTTGGGTGCATAGGCAGCTCTGTCAATGCAGCATGGTTTGTTACCTGATTGACAACATCTCCTGCTTTTACAATTATGGGGCATCTCTCAAGAACATAAGAACATAAGAAAGGCCGTACCGGGTCAGACCAAAGGTCCATCTAGCCCAGTATCTGTCTACCGACAGTGGCCAATGCCAGGTGCCCCTGAGGGAGTGAATCTAACAGGCAATGATCAAGTGATCTCTCTCCTGCCATCCGTCTCCATCCTCTGACGAACAGAGGCTAGGGACACCATTCTTACCCATCCTGGCTAATAGCCATTTATGGACTTAGCCACCATGAATTTATCCAGTCCCCTTTTAAACATTGTTATAGTCCTAGCCTTCACAACCTCCTCAGGTAAGGAGTTCCACAAGTTGACTGTGCGCTGCGTGAAGAAGAACTTCCTTTTATTTGTTTTAAACCTGCTGCCTATTAATTTCATTTGGTGACCCCTAGTTCTTGTATTATGGGAATAAGTAAATAACTTTTCCTTATCCACTTTCTCAACATCACTCATGATTTTATATACCTCTATCATGTCCCCCCCTTAGTCTCCTCTTTTCCAAACTGAAGAGTCCTAGCCTCTTTAATCTTTCCTCATATGGGACCCTCTCTAAACCCCTAATCATTTTAGTTGCTCTTTTCTGAACCTTTTCTAGTGCTAGAATATCTTTTTTGAGGTGAGGAGACCACATCTGTACACAGTATTCGAGATGTGGGCGTACCATGGATTTATATAAGGGCAATAATATATTCTCAGTCTTATTCTCTATCCCCTTTCTAATGATTCCTAACATCCTGTTTGCTTTTTTGACCGCCTCTGCACACTGCGTGGACATCTTCAGAGAACTATCCACGATAACGCCAAGATCTTTTTCCTGACTCGTTGTAGCTAAATTAGCCCCCATCATGTTGTATGTATAGTTGGGGTTATTTTTTCCAATGTGCATTACTTTACATTTATCCACATTAAATTTCATTTGCCATTTTGTTGCCCAATCACTTAGTTTTGTGAGATCTTTTTGAAGTTCTTCACAATCTGCTTTGGTCTTAACTATCTTGAGTAGTTTAGTGTCATCTGCAAACTTTGCCACCTCACTGTTTACCCCTTTCTCTAGATCATTTATGAATAAATTGAATAGGATTGGTCCTAGGACTGACCCTTGGGGAACACCACTAGTTACCCCTCTCCATTCTGAGAATTTACCATTAATTCCTACCCTTTGTTCCCTGTCCTTTAACCAGTTCTCAATCCATGAAAGGACCTTTCCTTTTATCCCATGACAGCTTAATTTACGTAAGATCCTTTGGTGAGGGACCTTGTCAAAGGCTTTCTGGAAATCTAAGTACACTATGTCCACCGGATCCCCCTTGTCCACATGTTTGTTGACCCCTTCAAAGAACTCTAATAGATTAGTAAGACACGATTTCCTTTACAGAAACCATGTTGACTATTGCTCAAGAGTTTGTTTTTCTATGTGTCTGACAATTTTATTCTTTACTATTGTTTCAACTAATTTGCCCGGTACCGACGTTAGACTTACCGGTCTGTAATTGCCAGGATCACCCCTTGAGCCCTTTTTAAATATTGGCGTTACATTAGCTAACTTCCAGTCATTGGGTACCGCGATTTAAAGGACAGGTTACAAACCTTGGTTAATAGTTCCGCATAACTTCACATTTGAGTTCTTTCAGAACTCTTGGGTGAATGCCATCTGGTCCCGGTGACTTGTTAATGTTGAGTTTATCAATTAATTCCAAAACCTCCTCTAGTGACACTTCAATCTGTGACAGTTCCTCAGATTTGTCACCTACAAAAGCCAGCTCAGGTTTGGGAATCTCCCTAACATCCTCAGCCGTGAAGACTGAAGCAAAGAATCCATTTAGTTTCTCCGCAATGACTTTATCATCTTTAAGCGCTCCTTTTGTATTTTCATCGTCAAGGGGCCCCACTGGTTGTTTAGCAGGCTTCCTGCTTCTGATGTACTTAAAAAACATTTTGTTATTACCTTTGGAGTTTTTGGCTAGCCGTTCTTCAAACTCCTCTTTGGCTTTTCTTATTACACTCTTGCACTTAAGTTGGCAGTGTTTGTGCTCCTTTCTATTTGCCTCACTGGGATTTGACTTCCACTTTTTAAGGGAAGTCTTTTTATCTCTCACTGCTTCTTTTACATGGTTGTTAAGCCATGGTGGCTCTTTTTTAGTTCTTTTACTGTTTTTCTTAATTTGGGGTATACATTGAAGTTGGGCCTCTATTATGGTGTCTTTAAAAAGGGCCCACGCAACTTGCAGGGATTTCACTTTAGTCACTGTACCTTTTAACTTTTGTCTAACTAACCCCCTCATTTTTGTATAGTTCCCCCTTTTGAAATTAAAGGCCACAGTGTTGGGCAGTTGAGATGTTCTTCCCACCACAGGGATGTTGAATGCTATTGTAAGAAGAGAAGAGACTGTCTCTTGGGCCTCCTGGGTGGAGCTTTTGTGAAACAGCCGTGGGGCCACACTGAGATCCACATGCCACAGAGCTGTCCATGCTACCATTGTGGAGCAATGTCTGAGATCAGAAATATCAGCAAATGCTGAAGGGTTGTTCTGGGGAAAGGGGAAGTGATTTGTTGCTAGAGGAAAATCAAGCCAGATAGCTTCTGTAAAGAAGCGTAGTGCTTTTCTTGTGTTGTCAAGCAGGAAGATTTGGCTGGAATATATTGTGTATTAGAGAATTCCGAGTTTGCACCTTGTTAACAAGAACAATTGATTTTTCCACTAGAGAGAACTGAGACAACAGGTTTAAAGGCTTTAGCTCTTTTGGAAGAATTTTCTGTAGAGAAAGGACCTGATTCTGGTGACCTTTGAGCAGCTGTAGATGGTGAATAACTCTGTTCCAGTCAATGCAGTCGCTCTGAGGTAATGGGGACCATTGTGTTTTCACTCTGATGCTTGGATCTCCTCTCTCTCTCTCATCACACTGTACCAAAACTCCTTTAACCTGCAAGCAGAGGGCACTTCTAGATGGGGGTGGGACATGGCTAGCACCCTTCACCCAGGAGAAGCCAGTATGCATCTGCGCCATAATACATATCTGGGTGGCAGTGTGCCAGCCCCTGGCTTGCTCATTTCCTTGCAAAGTGGCGGTATAACGAAGCAGTCCCCTACTTCACCTTGTTTCTTGCTCTTTTTGATCCCTGTTCTAGTTAGGCCTCCAGTCTCACTGTGCTGTAAGTACCCAGGGAAGGGCCCTGTCATCTGTCCCTTGCCTGCTGGATGTTGTCACAGAATAGGGATGGTTAGTGCAGGGGTGGATGCTGCCCCTTCAAGAGAGTAAGAATCCACGTCCCTCTCCCATCTGACCTGTTGGCCTCCTCTTTTTAGAGTAGATCAATGTGGTGGATTGGGTAGCAAGGGCTGTGTAAGCATGTGGACTCACCCCTGCAGCGCCTCCTGCTGGTTTCTTCTGGGAATTAGCTCTGCCAGCCTTGGAGCGCCCTCTGCAGGCCAGTATCCCACTGCCGCTTGCCCCCCGTGTCCCTCCCTGAACTCCAGTGCCCCGTTATCTGGGGTGCTGCCCCTTGGCCATACACCCCTCAGTCTCAGGATCTCCCCTCCCCCAGGAAACCTCCACCCCCTGTCCCCACCTTGCTTCAGTCGTAGCCTGCTGCCAGCCCTCAACTTGCCCCCGTGCCCGGGGGCAGATTGCAGTGTCAGCCGCTCATCATAGGCAAGGTTGGGTCTGGACCTGTTGCCTCTCTCTGCAACCCAGTGCTTCTGTGGGGCCTTGGACAAGGCCCTGCAGCCTGGGGAGTTGCCAGCCTGGAGCTCCCCAGCCCCTCTGGCTGCTCTCCAGCTCTGCCTCACTCTAGGCACCCCGAGCTTCCCAGCAGCCAGGCCCCCCTCTCTCTGAAAGCAGAGAGAGACTCTGCTCCTGGCTTCCCTGGCCTTTATAGGGCCAGCTGGGTCTGTTTGGGGCGTGGCCACAGCTGAGGCTGTTTCCCCAATCAGCCCAGCTTTTCACCCTGCCCCAGCCAGCCAGGGCTGTTTTAAGCCCTTCCAGGCAAGAGTGGGTGACCACCCCGCTACAGGCTGGAAACAGCTGATGTGCCCGCTGATCCCACACAGCCCTGCCAATGCCCCTCACTTGTGAGCTGCAGGGGGTGGGGACTGCTGTTCCAGGGTCCCCCCTCCCAATCCTGCCAGTAGCCATCAGTACTAGCCGGATGCTGCTATTCTAGTCCTGCACCACTCCCCTAACTCTGTCTCACCAGCAGCCCCCTGGCTTATTCCAGCCCTGGGCCTCTCTCACAAGCAGGCCAAAGGTGGTGGTGGGCAAATATTCACTGCCAGCTCAGCTGAGGCCACCAAACTCACCACAGCCGAGAGCTGGTCAGGATGGGAGCCCAGCACTCCAAAGGGGACTGGCTAGTGCTTTCCCCTCTGCACCATCTAGCCCGAGTCACCTTGTCCCATTTAGTTAAGGGACAGATCAGCAGAGGAACAATTGTATCTCTGTAATGGGCTCTCCTTTCTCTCCATCTGTCTCTCCTTGTACATCAGGGAATGCTCCAGACTGCCTCTTGCATGGGGAGAGGGTGGTGCTCAGCTGGAAAATTCCAACTGCAGCGGCCTTCTGACATATCTGTGCCCTTGGAAATGTTATCGGAAGGGAAGTCTCCCTGAGGCAATGCCGCGCAGTTTTCCCTCCAGTCCCATGTCCTGGAGCTTCCACAAGGAGCCTCTGCCCCTTGAGGCAGGTTCAGTCTCATGGTTCCTTTTCCTTTGCTGCTATGAATGCCCCACACTTTCTGCCGTGCCCCTTCTGATCTGAGACTCGTATCCCTTTCGCTCTCTCCCCCAGCATTGCTTGAAATCTGCCCCTGTGAAGGCTCTGAACAGCAGCTCTCAGACCGTAGTCGTTCATGTACTGCTGCTTTACAGCCGGATTGTGACGTGGGTGGGTGGAACTCGAGCTCACACCACCTGCACCCGGCAGATTAGGAACTCGAGGCGGTGTAAAGCACTGCAGCAGTTGAGTTTTCTCAGGCCTGTTCTACACTTAAAGATCGGGCACCCTGAGCGCAGTGGTTAGGTCGCCGAACCCTCAGCATAGGGAAGCTAGAATTTTTCTGTTGACCTAGCAACCATCTCTCAGAGAGGTGAGCTCATGTCATTGAGTGGAATGCACTAGAGTGGCCAGACTGGATCAGACCGATGGTTCATCTAGCCCAGTATCCTGTCTGCCGACAGTGGCCAATGCCAGAGACTTCAAAGGGAATGAACAGACCAGGGTGATTATCAAGTGATACATCCCCTGTTGTCCAGTCCCAGCTTCTGGCAGTCAGAGGCTAGGGACACCCAGAGCATGGGGTTGCTAACAGCCATTTATGGACCTGTCCTCCATGCAAGTTGGGAAGTTGTGTGGTAAAACTGAGTCAGCTTGGGGGTGTGACTCCCAAGCACCTTCATACCAGTGTAAGTGCATTTGCACGAGGGGGTTGTGTTGGTTAAGCTCTGCGGGTGTAGTTAAAGTGGTACAACTGTCTGGTGTAGGCCAGGCCTTTGCGTGTAGCTTAGTGGTTCCCCAGCTGTCCCATGGGGCCTTTTGTGCATTCTCGACCGTGCCACAGGACGTGGGCTGCACCTGCTCACCAGAGCAGTGGCTGGAGCACAGGGTTGGCAGCGGGCTGGTTTTTTTTACTGCCTTGCCAGTTGCCAATGAAATGTGCTGGTTCCTTGCCCTCCCCCTTCCTTGCAAGCTGTGCATACACATGTCCACGCCAGTGGCCATGGAGCAATTTTGTAAGTGCCGTGTGCCCCTGTGCATGCTGGACTCTTGGTGCGCTGAAACCACGATGCCTGGGGCTCCGGCTCCTCTCGGTGCCAGGGAAGTTGGGTGAATAGACCTGAGGCTCACCAGCAGGGCAGGGTAAGGAGCAGGGACTGGGGTGTGGGAGGCAGGAATACCTAGGAGGGGATGGTTTTGGGGGGCTCCCTCAAGGGCATGCTCCTGGGAGGGGTGGGTGTAGGAACTCCTGGGCTAGGGGGTCAGGCTGATTGGGGGGGCTTAGAGGGGAAGAGGAGGGTCAGGCTGGGGTGGGGGATGGGAACAGCAGCTGGTTTCTCTGTGACTTGGAGAGCAGGGTGGGCATCAAGGAGGACTGGTAGAGTGGGTCAGTGTGTGTACGGGCTGAATCAGAGACAGACAGGGTGGCCCAGGGCAGAGGCTCATAATTAAGATCTCCCTGCAAAGTGCTGATGCCCTCAGCTCCCATTGGAAGCCGCTAGGTGGAGCATCCCCCAGTTTGTCTGTGATTTAGTGGAGCAGGAATTGGTTCATCTGATCCCCACCTCCCCAACTTAAGCAGGTCAGCTTTTGCAATGGGCACTGGGCTTCTGGGTGGCTCAGTCAGTATTACCTGATGCTACTGATGCCCATTCCCCATCCTTCTTGGCTCATGTCATAAGCGAATGGGCATTGCCCACCTGGTCGATGTGAATTTGCTGAGGGCTGCCGGCATGGTGAATACACCATCAGTGAGTTTTTAGATACATGTTCCCTTTTCTGAGCCAGGCCCCTTGTGATGAAGAGGGGAGTGGACTTGGCTGTAGTGTAAATATAAAGGGGATTGTTTTTTAATTGAGAGGACAGACCTGTTGAGTCCTGTGATTTAGATGGGAGGTCTGCATGGTGTGAGGGATCTGTTCAAATCTTTTCCTGCACCGGTGCCCATGTTCACAGAGTCTAGCAGGCTGCTGTTCTCCTTGAAGCAGTAATAATAATGTATTACAGTGCCAAAGGATCGCAAAGCACTTTGCCAAATGTCTAGAAAAGGCTAATTCTGTCCACCACTGAAATGCAGCCAGCTCTGGGGTGAAACTTCATGGCTGGTTAACACCCCCCAGCAGTATTACACAATAGTATAAGGCAGGAAGAGAAGAATACCGCCTTCAATCAAAACTGCAGTGGGGACTTCAGGCACAAGAAGCAGAACCTGGGGTAACCCAGAGTGAAGTTTACTTAGGGCATCAGGGCTTCTAGCCCTGTTCTTCCAAGAAGTTCCATAGGCTCCTGTTCCTAGTTAGAGTCCCTGCATTTATATCCCACCCGTGTCCCCTATCACGCACAAGTCTGGGTTCAGTCCTGAGCTGGTGTGAGAAAAGGGCGGTCTACTGATCATGAACCCCACTGGCTTTCCTTGAAGGCCTACTATCAAAGTACGACCCTGCAGCACGTGAGGGGCACGCCCCATACTTACCCAGGTGAAGAGCAAAGGTAAAAGTTCCTCTGGGCCTGCAACACGCTCGTGAGATGGGGTTGTTTGTGGTTTAGCATCTCGGGGCTGCTAATGGCCCAGCACCAGAGCTCGGCTGTGGGCCAGCCTGGGCCCTGTAATGCAGATGCTGACAGATGTGGGATGCTGCCCCATTTTGGGCACGGGGGGGTGTTGAGGTGACTAATCTGTCCATGGCCAGTATATGATGATATCCATGCGGATTCCTCTTCTCCTTCCCCCCGCCTGACACTTGATGGTCCCTGACTCTTGTAGCCTCAGCCAAGAGGATGGATACAGCAGCGCAGGCCTCTCCAGTGACATGGCGCAGCCCTGCTCCACAGCGGGGATGGGCTAATTCAGTCTCTGCAGCCCAGTCCATCTGTGGATTCTGTGCTGAACGTGGCACCAACTGCAGTGGCGTGTTGATGGTGTGGCTGCAGCTGCCAGCTTCATTTATGTATGTAAGTTAACAGCTGTCAGATGGTGGTAGCCTCTGGTTGCTACCAGCGCCTCTGGTCCATGTGATCGTGCTGAGCTATCGTGTGGACAAGGGGCTGCACTGAGATGAAGCTCATTCCACTGGTGAGCTGCAGCAGGTTTTGCACTCAGTTGTTCCCAGGTGGCAGCTGCGTGTGCTAAGACACCCCTGTGTGTAGCACTGGACAGTAAGGAGCCATTTAATTCCTTGGTGCTGCATGTTTTGGGTCTGTGGTTTGCTGAGTGGTGACCATGGGCGGCAGGCTTGTATAATTTTTGGTGGTGCCCAAGTGGATCCGTTCCATCCATAGGATGCCTACCCCTACCTTATGCTTCAGGGGGACGTGGGGTCCAGGGTGGCCTGGGGGGTTAGCGGGGTGCCTGGCGCCGACAGCAGCGAGCAACCCTCCTCCGCCCAGCCTCTTCCCACACCGCCCCCACACCACCTCTTCCCCGAAGCCCCTGCCCCTGAGCAATGCCGGGAGCTGGCGAGGTTGAGCAGAGTGGGCTGGGGCCAGGTCACTCGCTGCTGCCAGTGCCAGGCCCCCCGCTAATGCCCCAGGCTGCCCTGGACCCCATCACCCCCTGAAGCACAAGGTAGGGGTAGGCACCACCATGTTGTGCGACAAACACTTGACAAAATTACTGGACTTAGTGACGGACAATGCGGGCAGGTGGGTATTATGTCATTCAGTCATTCAACCCATAAAATTGCACACATTTTGCCACACTGAAAAAACCCCAAAAAACAGTAACCTAGCTAATAAATAATAATAAATTCAACTCATATAATTAATGAAAAATGTGTGTATACTGTATATGAGATTATATGAGAAATGAAAATGAGCTTGCTTTGGGATTTTACAAGGCACATATATCATTTAAACACATTTGGTACCTTACATAATGATAACACTTCTTGCAAATCACATAAATAGGGAACCCATGGTCCCCTTCCCTCAACCCATTGCAAAAGCACAGGGGTTATTGCTGGCTGCCCTAGGGCTGCAGAAAACCATATGGGCAAAACATATGGAAAGAAGAGGATCAATTTATACAGAGGGCTGAAGGAGACTCCCATAATGCATTAATTAACACTTAATACATCAAAATTAAATATATTACAGAGATCAGAACTTGTCATGACAGACTTTACTTCATGAGAAGCTCAAGAGAAAGAAGACCCAGAGGAAGTAATGGGAGGGGCAATCCTAGGGAGACCAAAGGGGCTGGTAGAGGGAGCAGACAGAGAACAAGGGTAGAGGCAGAGTCACTGCAGGGTTGATCCAGTCTTCTGCCTCTCCCCAGTGGGTGGAAACACTGATCACTATAGGAGGAAACAATAGAGTGGAATGCCCAGAAGAATGAATGACTTGAGGACAATTTCCTGAAG
The DNA here is from genome assembly GCF_016161935.1 of Mauremys reevesii. Classification (NCBI taxonomy): domain Eukaryota; kingdom Metazoa; phylum Chordata; order Testudines; family Geoemydidae; genus Mauremys; species Mauremys reevesii. Next base: position 50,644,511 of record NC_052632.1, on the reverse strand, counting down.
GGACCCTTACCCTTGCAGAGCTTTTCTGGCTCCAACACTTACATTTCTATACAGGGCAGTTTGGCCCACAGAAATAAAAATCTGCACATCTTCCATGTGTTTTTGGACCAATAGAAAAAAAACAGGTACAATTCATGTGACTTAAAATTGCCTATGAAACTGACTTAACAAAATAAATGAGCTTATGAACAACCAGAAATATACTGTACTTCTCAAGTGAAAAAAATATAAATGGACTTCTTGGCAAAGAAATTGTAAGTTTTTTTCTTACCGGAAAAGTCACAAACTGTCTGGAAAGGAAGAGTAGACTGAATTACTCACCTCAGTGAAATTAAATATCCAGAGAATTACTGGGCCTGTGAGGATGATGACCGGGGCTTGCTCACCTGTGGCTCCCCCTCCCTGTGCTGTGGAGGCACAGCCAGGCAGGTCTGCATCTGCAAGCAGGCACCCTGCCTCAGGTGCAGCTCCCATGGGCCCTGCTAGCCAATAGACTGGGAGCCTCCTGGCCAATGGAATGGGCTGGGCTGGGGGGCGGAAGGCAAAGGGGGAGATTGTAGGGAGCTTTGGAGGAGGGGAGGCAGTGGGGGAGGGGAGTGGGCTGGCACAAAGGGGAGGGCTCTCTGGAGAGGAGTGACGGGCACAGGGGTCATTGGGAGTCTCTCGAGGGGGCAGAGGGTTGTGTGGGTCTCTGTGGGGCAGGGGGCTGTGATGGGCAGAGCCAGCTGCAACCTGGGTCTGCTCTGCGGGGGGTGTTGCTATAGTCCCCTCAGGAAGCTCCCCCCATCCTGTGTATTTTATACCAGCCCCGGGGTGCCCATTGCTGCTCCTTTCCCCCGCCCACGGCTCCATCTGTCTGTCCCCACAACCCCCAGCTGCGTCTGTCTGCGTCTGTCAGCCCACTGCCGGGGGCTGTGTCCTTGTGTCTGTCTGTCCCCACCACCCCCGGCTGTGTCTGTCTGTCCCACAACCCCCGGGCTGTGTCTCTGTGTCTGTCTGTCCCACAACCCCTGGCTGTGTCTCTGTGTCTGTTTGTCCCACAACCCCCCCCCTGGCTGTGTCCGTGTGTCTGTCTGTCCCACAACCCCCCTGGCTGTGTCTGTCTGTCCCCACAACCCCCGGGCTGTGTCCTTGTGTCTGTCTGTCCCCACCACCCCCTGGCTGTGTCTCTGTGTCTGTTTGTCCCCACAACCTCCCAGCTGTGTCCGTGTGCCTGTCTGACAGGACAGCCCCCCGGCTGTGTCTTTGTGTCTGTCCCCACAACCTCCCGGCTGTGTCTGTGTGTCTGTCTGACAGGACAGCCCCCCGGCTGTGTCTTTGTGTCTGTCCCCACAACCTCCCGGCTGTGTCTGTGTGTCTGTCTGACAGGACAGCCCCCCGGCTCACCGGCTGTGTCAGTCTGACAGTGACAGACCCTGCTGCTCGCTCTGCCCAGGGCTGAGAGCCGCTGCCTGTGGCTCCCTCCCCCTCCCTGCTGTGGAGATGTGGCCAGGCAGCTCTGGCACCGCCCCCTGCAGCTCCCATTGGCTGGGGTTCCCGGCCAATGGGCTGTGAGCCGAGTCAGCGCTGGGGCCTCTCCGGGGCTGGGGGGAGCTGCTTGTGGGGAGCGGGAGAGCTGCCCCTGAGGTGAGAGCGCCCCACATTGCCGACCCCTAGCGTGGGGACCCCCAAAGCACAGGGCCTGGGGCCCAAACATTGGTGGAGCTGGGCCCACCTTCAGGAATATTGCTGGAGCATGGGCCCCACGGGCGCATATAACTCGCCGCCTATGGTGGTGACTGATCTTTGTAAACCAAACGCCTCCAGGCTGGACATGGCAGGACAGGGAGAGCACAGACCGTTTGTTTGTCTCATTTGCTTCCCCCAGAGTTGAGAAGTGTCTGTGAGGTCAGGAGGTAGAGGGAGGTGGCCACAGGGCTGGGGGAACAACTGGATTTTCACATGCTTGTGTGTTTTACAGGAAGTCAGGGGGCTCCAAAGGGGCCCACCCATGCAGATCAGAGTATGAGAGGAGGGTCTGTCAGTCAGTCACTCTCTCTCTCTCTGTCTGTCTGCATGCGCACACATATCGTAGGGGCAAGGACCATGTCTCCCCATGGGTTTGTACAGTCTCTGCCACACTGCAGCCCTCGTCCTAATTGGGGCAGTTGGCCTCAGCTGCAGTACAGAGACTGGTGGGAGGGAGGGAGGGAGGGAGAGAGAGAGAGAGAGAGGGGTGTGTGTGTGTGTGTGTGTGTGTGTGTCTGTCTGTCTGTCTGTCTGTCTGTCACACAGATGGAAATAGTAGGTAGAAATAGCTAGAGTGGACTCCAGTAAGCTGGAGACTTGCATGAGAGGCTGCTGATCATCTCGTGGTAGCTCAGAGCTGTATGACTCAAGGCAGAAGAAAGGAAAATCAATTTTTATATTTCACCTTGTTATGAACGTTTCCCGAAATAACTCCAATAAATGCCTGGTAAAGTACAAACTATTAAAGAGCATGATGTGAACCAGAAAGAGATTTTGTGCGGGCTCTCAGAATTAATTTGATTCTCTGAGAGGGACTTTGTTTTAAAATATATATATATATACAAGTATTCTCTTGGGGGGGGGGGGGGGGGAAAACCAGTAGAAGAGATGGCAAAGATCACAACGGCCCTTCTGGTGGGGGTGGGAGTGGGGGAGACTTGCCCACTCTTGGTTACCTGGGCTCTCCACTTGGGAGTGTCGCTGTTAAGCGGTTGTTGACTTGTCTTCCAGCGCTGGTGAAGACAGCTGTTTTCATTTGCATGTGGCCAGGAGGCTGTGTCTTTTCCCCACCTGCGTGGCTGTCACTACTCTGTTGCATGGGTTTGTTGCCTCAAGACTCAGTTGTGGCAAAGCGCTCAGCTTGGGCTGGGTTCGGAAAGTGCAGCTGACACAGAAGGGGCTGGGCTGCTTGGGAACCAGGGCGCTGTGCCAGGGGCACAATGGGCCTGCATTGACTACTTGTAGAGATCTGGGCTGAGTTGAAGGTGTTTGTGCTAACTCCTAAAGCTCTGGGACTGCCTGGCTGAGGGATGAGATCCCTCACTCCCCATGCTGCTCTGCTGCAGCTGAGATCAGTAGGAGAATCATAGAATCATAGAATCTCAGGGTTGGAAGGGACCTCAGGAGGTCATCTAGTCCAACCCCCTGCTCAAAGCAGGACCAAACCCAACTAAATCATCCCAGCCAGGGCTTTGTCAAGCCTGACCTTAAAAACCTCTAAGGAAGGAGATTCCACTACCTCCCTAGGTAACCCATTCCAGTTCTTCACCACCCTACTAGTGAAAAAGTTTTTCCTAATGTCCAACCTAAACCTCCCCCTCTGCAACTTGAGACCATTACTCCTTGTTCTGTCATCTTCTACCACTGAGAACAGTCTAGATCCATCCTCTTTGGAACCCCCTTTCAGGTAGTTGAAAGCAGCTATCAAGTCCCTCCTCATTCTTCTCTTCTGCAGGCTAAACAATCTCAGTTCCCTCAGCCTCTCCTCATAAGTCATGTGCTCCAGCCCCCTAATCATTTTTGTTGCCCTCCGCTGGACTCTCTCCAATATGTCCACATCTTTCTTGTAGTGTGGGGCCCAAAACTGGACACAGTACTCCAAATGAGGCCTCACCAGTGCTGAGTAGAGGGGAATGATCACATCCCTCGATCTGCTGGAAATGCCCCTACTTATACAACCCCAAATGCCATTAGCCTTCTTGGCAACAAGGGCACACTGTTGACTCATATTCAGCTTTTCGTCCACCGTAACCCCTAGGTCCTTTTCTGCAGAACTGCTGCCCAGCCATTCGGTCCCTAGTCTGTAGCAGTGCATGGGATTCTTCCGTCCTAAGTGCAGGACTCTGCACTTGTCCTTGTTGAACCTCATCATATTTCTTTTGGCCCAACCCTCTAATTTGTCTAGGTCCCTCTGTATCCTATCCCTACCCTCCAGCGTATCAACCACTCCTCCCAGTTTAGTGTCATCTGCAAACTTGCTAAGGGTGCAGTCCACACCATCCTCCAGATCGTTAATGAAGATATTGAATAAAACCGGCCCCAGCACCGACCCTTGGGGCACTCCACTTGATACCGGCTGCCAACTAGACATGGAACCATTGATCACTACCCGTTGAGCCCGACCATCTAGCCAGTTTTCTATCCACCTTACCGTCCATTCATCCAGCCCATACTTCTTTAACTTGCTGGCAAGAATACTGTGGGAGACTGTATCAAAAGCTTTGCTAAAGTCCAGAAATAGCACATCCACTGCTTTCCCCTCATCCACAGAGCTGGTTATCTCGTCATAGAAGGCAATTAGGTTAGTAAGGCATGCCTTGCCCTTGGTGAATCCATGCTGAGCACTTGAGCTGGGAGCCAGAGGTGCCTTGGTGTAACAGAGAGGGAGCTGCTGGCTGTCATCCAGTGTGAGAGCCCCTCAGGTCTGGATCTTGCTCCTGCCCTGTTGCCCAGAGTAGCCTGAACTTGTCAGCCTTCAGAGCATGCTGCAAAGCTCTTCTTTCCAAGGAGGTGCTATTTAGTGGCCTGGGGTATAGCTTCCTTTGCTGTAGAACTGCTGGGTTTCTCTTTGCGAGCCCGATCTTGCAGGCAGACCTGCACAGGTGGACCCTTGTGCTGCACAGATCCCCAGCGGGGGGAAGGGTCTGCCTTGATGGACACGATGGCAGGATCAGGGCTGTTTGTTGAGGGCCGGTTGGGCTTGGGTGTCCTAGGGTGACCCCAATCCGGGGCGCACTCCTGCGGCAGGCCATGGCATGACATAGACGACATAGTCCGGCCATACAAGGAGCTCAGTCTCTCTCAATGGCCAATTCAAAAGCCTGCCTGTAGGCGTAGTGTACATGCAATAACCCGTAAAACCCTCATGATGAAACCATTCCGTTAAGCAGTCTGTCCCTCTCCTCTTTCTGCCTTTGGCGCCGGATCACCTCCTGATTACTCCCAGAATCGCTTCCTTCCCACGACTCTCCTTCCTACTTGGTGCTCCTACCCCTGCTCAGGGGACATCCCTGCAGGACCACCCCTTGGGCCAGGGCTCAGCTTCCCACAGCCCTCTGCTCCAGCCTGTCACAAGGGGGCTTCCTGCAGCGTTCCACTCCCCCAGGGGTCCCTTGCCTGCAAGGCCACCTTCCAGCATCAATCAGGCTCAGCTTCCCTTACAGAGGCTGGTTCTTCCCCTTGTTCCTAGGGGCCTGTGCATGAGCTCCCCTGAAACTTTCCAGGGCACCCCCAGTTCTGGCCAGTCCTCGCCAACAATGTTCTTCTTCACCTTTCAGTCTTTGCGGTGGTTCCCTGGCCCAGTTCTCCTCTGCTGCTCCTGTGTCTTTCTCAGGCAGCTTTCTCCTGCTCTTTCCTGAGTTACCCCAGGTGCCTTCTCTTAATACCTGTTTAGGAGGCAGCTGACCAGTCAGGTGTACAGGCCCCGCTCCCCCTTCAGGGGTCCCATCCCCTTGACACAGATTGGGATTTTTCTCTCTGTCTCTTCACAATTTTTCTGTTTAGATTTATAATTTTTCCAACCCTCAAATCCCTCCCGTAAATGAGGAAAGAGGCAGGAAATTCCCATTTCTGCCTGATGTGCTGACCTTCGCTCACGCTCTGGGGTGTTGGCACAGACCCTGCATTTCCTGGCACCCGTTAGTACGTGCTACAAGCTGGAGAGGACATTGCTACTCTGGTGGGTATACATCGGACCCTGCATCCCTGCCAGGGGAGATCGTGTGTTTCTCAGGCAGAAAACACTACTAGTGCAACGGTAAGGCAGAGAGCTTAATCTCCAAGCATACAGCTCCAAGTAAAGGCTTCCCCAGCATTGAGGAAACAGCCAGCTTTGCATAGGCTCAACATTTTACCAAATGTTTCTGTACTAATAGAGCCAACAAAATCTAAGCTCACTAGCCGTGCGTCCATCACTTTGTTTCCTTTTCCAATGAAAAGTAGTTTGGGTTTGTTTTTTATCCGGTTAGGATTTAAAGCTTCTCTTGCAGTGTTACATTGCAAACTTTGTAGCAGTTTCCCTGTGCTACTAAAAAGAGTCTGGGACCAGAAGTGAAACTAGCTAGTGCCACAGTTGAGTAGTGGGAACAAAGCAAATACTCACCATTCAGAGTGAAATGTAGATTAGATTTTTAAAATGTGTTCAAGTTTTAATAAGCACCGTTGTTATGAATTACCCGGGTAAGAACATTTGTTTCTTTTAAAAACCTGATTTTTTTAACCAAAGTGTATTTTTCTTCCCCTTGCATGTCTGTCTTACAACAGGGTCTTCTGTTACATGATCACTGTGTCTGTCTGTAAATAATCCAGATATTCACCTAAAGTGAATGGGCACAGGTGCAATTTAAACTAATCAAGAGTAAGCTGGAGAAAGGTGCTTTAGAAAAGCCGCTTGGAGGTGTGGTATTAACATACTTCTCAGCCTGTGCTCTGAGATGTGCCCATGCATTTCCCTACAGTTCTAGGCCAAAGCACTGCTCCTGTAGGGTAGAGTCCAGAGTGCGATTGCAACTGTGGGTATGGCTACACTGGTGAGTTGCAGCGCTGGAAAGTCTCCACCAGCGCTGCAATTAGTAAGTGGCCACACCTGCAGGGCACTTCCAGCGCTGCAACTCCCTGGCTGCAGCGCTGGCCGTACACCTCACTCAGCATGGGGAATAAGGATTCCAGCGCTGGTGCTACAGCGCTGGTCATCAAGTGTGGCCACACACCAGCGCTGTGATTGGCCTCCAGGGTATAAGGATGTATCCCAGAATGCTTTTATAAATTACTCTCTTTGTTTTGTTATGCAGCCTCTCTTTGTTTTGTTGTGAACTCCAGCTACGTTGATCCCGGAGCTGTTTATCTACAAACACAGCTCCTGTTTGCTGTGATCAATCTGTGAACAATCAAATGAGATAATGAGGCAGGCAGGGAGTGAGTGTTTGCTTGACAGAAACAGCGGGGGCAGAGGGGAGAAAGGGAGTCGTGTTGGCTGCAGGCTGTTTGCAGTTAAGAGTTAAGGGTAAGGGATCGGGAACATGTTCTGATTTTTCAAGTCAGGAAGCTAACACACAGTGTTGGCTCCAAAAATCCACTCTCTCTCTCTCTCCCCCCGCTCCCTGTCACACTATGCCCCACCCCACCCCCCTCTTTTGAAAAGCACCGTTGCTGCCACTTGAATGCTGGGATAGCTGCCCATAATGCATCACTCTCAACAGCGCTGCAAATGTGGCCACACACCAGCGCTGGTAGCTGTAAGTGTGGCCACACACCAGTGCTGGCCCTGCACAGCTGGACAACCAGCGCTGCAACTACCAGCGCTGCAGATTTGTAAGTGTAGCCATACCCTGTGTGTTGCCTGGTGCCACGTGATTACTCAGAGAACTGCCCATGGAAGTTCTGCTGACACGTGAAATCTCGGTGTGAAAAGCAAGAAGGAAGAGAAGGAAGTGGAATCCACTGAGAGCCTGGCATGCCCTTGGGGGGTGGGGGTGTTACTCTGTCTGGGGAAAGACCACAGCCATTGCACAGCATTGGATTGCTGCCTTTCTGCTGCTCCTCAAGTCGTTTGGCACAGCACCAGCTTGGTGCTGTGCACTTGTTGAAATGGGTTGTCAGTGCCTGAGAAACCAGTCCCTAGTATGCTGGACTCCTGTATGTTCCCGTGCTGTAAGCAAGGTCCTGTCTACATAAGCACGTGAGCACCTTTCTAGCAGGAGCTGTGTGTGTTTGCTACACATTCTCGCTGGCTAGTGCAGAGAGAGCCTCCTAGTCCATCCCCTACCAGAAGCCCATCTGATGGCAGCTGGTTCGAGGCTCCTTTGCACAGAGTTCTAGGCTCTCCTTTGCTCCACTCCCTATGCTGCGGGTTGGTAACGGTCTTTTCTCCTGCTCTCTTGCAGTCACACCCACTCTCCTGGTTCTATGGCTGCTGTGAGGGAGTGGTCCTGCACCCGCTGCACTTTCCTGAACCCAGTGGGCCAGCGCCAGTGCTCCATCTGCGAGGCCCCCCGCCAGAAGCCAGACCTCAACCACATCCTGCGGCTCAGCGTGGAGGAGCAGAAATGGCCGTGCGCCCGCTGCACCTTCAGGAACTTCCTGGGCAAGGAGGCCTGTGAAGTGTGCGGCTTCACGCCGGAGCCTGGGCCTAGCAGCTCCCCACTGCCCATCATCAATGGCGTCCTGCCCAAGCCCGCCATCCTGCCCAAGCCCGCCGTTCTGGTGGAGCCCAAGGGGATCGCCACCGAGGAGGCATGCAAGACGGAGAGCAACAGCGAAGAGTCTGGGGGGAAGAGCCCCGATGAGGCAGAGCTGGAGGATGGCTGGGCCTGCCAGCGCTGCACTCTGCACAACACCCCCATGGCCAACTCCTGCTCTGCTTGTGGGGGGCCACGCAAGCTCTCGCTACCCAAGATCCCCCCGGAGGCGCTGGTAGTCCCCGAAGTCATTGCCCCAGCTGGGTTCCATGTGGCCCCAGCTACCCCGCAGCCCGGTGTTGCCATAGAAACCCTGGACAGTGACCCTGTTGCCAGCCAGAGCCCAGCGATCATGGAGCAGGATGTTCAGAAGATGCCAACCTTCAGCCCCTTTTCCCCTGGCCTCCAGAACAACCCTGTGCCCAGGAGCCGCAGGGAAGTGCCACCCCAGCTGCAGCCACAGGTGCCTGACGCCTCTCAGCCCACGTCTGGGCAGAAGGGGTCTCCACAGGGCCAGGCCAGGGCGCCCCCTGCTGCCCGCTTCCAGGAGCTGCTGTCCAACAAGCGGCTGAGCGTGCTGGAGGAGGAGATGGAGGTCAGCCCGTCCCACTGGCAGTGCAGCACCTGTGCCCTGCTCAACTCGGCTGGGTCAAGCAAATGTGAGGCCTGCAGTGCTCTGAAAGGCAGTGACACTATTGATCTGGCGGGGGACTCGGTGCGCTTCACCCCCTGCAGCCCTTCCAGCCCCGACTTCACCACCTGGGCCTGTTCCAAGTGCACCCTAAAGAACCCCACCCTGGCGCAGAAGTGCAAAGCCTGTGGTTGCTCCAAACTGCACGGCTTCCAGGAACATGGGGCGCAGGGCGAGCCGGCCCCCAAGTGTACCGACTGCAGCTCCGACAAAGGGGGTTGTGCCTCTTGCGGCAGCAAGGCCCCATCGGCCCGGAAAATGGCCCGCCTCTTCCCTTCCCAGCCGCCCTTAGTACAGGACAGCCCGAGCCAGTGGTCTTGCCCTGCTTGTACCCTGCTCAACGAACTCAAGGCCAAGCACTGTGCGGCCTGCCACACGCCGCAGCTGTACATGACACAGCGCAAGGGGGCCAAGCCGCTCAAGAGGCGGGAGAGCATGGATGCGGAGAAGCGGCGGCAGACGGATGAGGGGGAGGCCAAGGCCTTGTGGGAAAACATTGTGAGCTTCTGCCAGGAGGTGAGTGCTTGCCTGGCCCCTTAGTAGCCCACAGCCTTACTCTGCCCTTTGTGCCTGTGCTCCTCCGGACACTCTGCATAGCGGGTGGGGGCGATGAGCTGGTTCTGGGCCGTCGAGCCTGGCACATCTCTGGCAAGCCCAGGAGGTTCTGCTCAACTTCACCTTCCCTTAAAGTTTCTAGCCCTTATGGTTGCAGAGGATACTTTCACAGAGTGACCCATTGCAGTGCTGTCTGCCTGAGTCTGCAGAGAGCCCAAAACAATAGTTCTGAGATGTGTGCACTGCCCAGTTCTACTCAATGTGTGTTCACTCTGAAACCTAATGATGTTATAAAGGAACATTAGTATTTATTATTTGTATTCTGGTACTGCCTAGGAGACCCAGCTGTGGACCAGGACCCCATTGTGCTAGGTGATGTACAAACAGAACAAAAATGGTTCTTTCCCCAGAGAACTTATAGTCCAAGAATAAAACAAGAGACAAAAAAGGTGAATGCAGACTGATAGCAATAATATCACCATTGCCAACCCCAAGAATTTAAAAATCCATGACTTGGGGCCTAAAAAGTCATGATATTGACTTAAAAAAACATCAAAGAATCCTGTGGCACCTTATAGACTAACAGAAGTTTTTCAGCATGAGCTTTCGTGGGTGAATACCCACTTCTTCGGATGCAAGCAGTGGAAATTTCCAGGGACAGATGTGTATATATAAGCAAGCAAGAAGCAAGCTAGAGATAACGAGGTTAGATCAATCAGGGAGGATGGGGCCCTGTTGCAGCAGCTGAGGTGTGAAAGCCAAGGGAGGAGAAACTGGTTCTGTAATTGGCAAGCCATTCACAGTCTTTGTTTAGTCCTAAGCTGATGGTGTTAAATTTGCAGATGAATTGGAGCTCAGCAGTTTCTCTTTGAAGTCTGGTTCTAAAGTTTTTTTGTTGTAAGATGGCCACCTTAACATCTGCTATTGTGTGGCCAGGGAGGTTGAAGTGTTCTCCTACAGGTTTTTGTATATTGCCATTCCTAATGTCTGATTTGTGTCCATTTATCCTTCTCTAAGGATAAATGCTTGCTTATATATACACATCTGTCCCTGGAAATTTCCACTGCTTGCATCCGAAGAAGTGGGTATTCACCCACGAAAGCTCATGCTGCAAAACTTCTGTTAGTCTATAAGGTGCCACAGGATTCTTTGCTGCTTCTACAGAACCAGACTAACACGGCTACCCCTCTGATACTTAAAAAAACATGAAGTTTTAAAAATCATTCATTCGGAGCTCTTATTTGCCTTCTAACTTTTTAACCTTTAGGGTTCTCATTCTTAAGCTTCTGTTTGCAGCCAGGAAGGCTAGGCATTTCTTGATTTGTTTTTGTTGTGAAATGAAAGCTGCAATTCTGTTGTGTTCATGTGACTCCCAGGTTTTAGGGCTTTAAGAAAAAAAGCAAACATGAGATTTGCCGTAAGAGTTGGCCACACTGCAGTGATTTGCTCTGATAGGATGCTTTGATGGCAACCTTCATTCATTGCTTCTACTAAATAAATCTCTAATCTCTCCTGCTTTCCTCACTGTAATGTAGGAACACCTTATGGAGAAAGTATCCAGCTGTTCTGGGCTAGTGGGAGGCACTGTTACCTAGTGGCAAGAACCTTGGACTGGGACATGGGAAACATGGGTGTCACTCCTGGCTCTGCCACTGGTTTGCTGGGTGACCTTGGGCAAGTCACTTTCCTGCCCAGTGCCTCAGTTTCCACGTCTGTAAAATTGGATGATGATACTGACCTCTGTAAAGCACTTTGATATCTACTGATTTAAAGTGCTATAGAAGACCTAGACATTGTAGCTTTTATTGCGGGTGGATTCTGGGTACCATTGCTCCCTTTTGCTGGTGAGGAATTCACCTCCATCCTCACTGAGCCCTGCTGGGGTTTTTCCCCTATAGCTCCCCACTGGAGATTATTGACCACCGTAATGCTGACTCTGAATACGAGGCTGTAGAAAATTATGGCCTACATTTATTTTTATTGGTGCCCATCTTTGCCAAGGCAGCTGGGCACCTTTACATCCATAAGGCCCTGACTCAGAAAGGTATTTATACATGTGCCTAACTTTAAGCAAGTGAATTTGGAATCATTGGAGCTACTGGCATGTTAAGTGTGTTGCTGAATCAGGGCCTAAAACAGTTGGGTAGAGAATAACTCACCTTATTCCCTGATGGCTAATCCAAGCCTGATCAGACAGAGAGGTCTAGCTCAGTGCCTGCAGCTCACTAGACCTCAGAGGCACCCTCTGGTCAGCTGTGAAGGTATTACCCCTGAAGCTTGCAGCTAGATCAACCCAGCTGATCAGAATTCCTGCAACAGGTTGGAGGGAGAAGTTTAACAGGGTCCTGGGACCTGAAAGAAATGCACCATGATGGATAATTAATAAAGCAGTAAACCTCTCGTCATCTCCAGATTTCCCCCACTGTTTCCTGTTCCTCTCCTCTCCTCTCGTGTGCTGAGTCTCGATCTTTGCATGAGAGCATAACAGCATGAGAGATTCTGCCTGACTGAATTCATTCCTGCTCTGTGCCTGAATTTAAGAGGAGGTTAAAGAGTTGGATCTGCCGCTGTGTTTGATAGTCTTAAAACCATGGCTATGTTTTGTACAGATCACTGCCGGAGTGCGTACTCCAGACTGGATAGATAGACCATTGCTCTGTTCTGGTGTGGCAGTTCCTATTTGGACTAGTCCCAAGCATCCGAAATATATGGAGTAACCTCTCAAAGCCCATTGATGCTATTTGCATCAGCAGTCTCCTCTGGCCGTTTATTCCGTATGTTAGTAGCCCTCTGAGCGAGGAAGTTCTGCTTGAATTCACTGATGATGGCATTCTGCTTTCATCTGTTTTGCTCGTACATTTCAAAATGTTTCTTAACCAACACGGCCCTGGCTATATTCCTTTTTAGCCTTGTCCTTCCTCTGTGTCCCAGAACAGAATAAGATTTAATCTCCCCGCCTACAGTCTTATTTCTGCCCTGCCCCCTTTGGCACAAAACTCATTCAGGTTCTCCCATTTCTTTTGTCTCTTTGCCTGGCATTGTTTCCCCTTCTCATTTCTCTCTCTACCTTATGCTGTCTGGATCCCCTGATCCTGCATCCCTCCCTCCCTTTCTAATGGTAACACCTGGCACTAATAAAGCACATTCTGTTTTAAAGCACTGCACAGACACTGGGGCAGATGCTCGGCTGATGCAAATTGTCAGAGCTCCATCAAAGTCAGGGAAGCTGTGACGGTTTACACCACTCGAGAATCTGCCCCATTGGCTAATCCTCACGCCCTCCCCTCTGGTAATCGAGCAAACTGTTGCACAAAGGGGGAAACTGAGCAGGAATGACTTGCCCACAGTCACGTCCAGGGTGTGTGGACACAGCATCTGGGAGGTGTAATTCCTGGTGTGGGCTGACATACACACACCAGCTCTGCTCGAGTACCCTCCTGCCCAATCCTTGGTATGTACTCGGGCGGCTGCCCGTGCCACCGGGGCCAACTGCTGCTGTTCAGAGCTAGCCCGTGACTCTCTAGACCAGATCAAGCATCGCATCCAGAGAGGCAGCTGGGTAGGAAGCCTCAGCAAGCATGAAGGAAGGGGGGGTGGTGACAGGGACCCCGCGCGCTAGACAAATGGTAGCTGGTATTACTCCTGGTCCGGTGACGAGGGTGCTTGAATGAGAGTCAGGAGATCAAGGTTCTGTTCCTGGCTCTGACACACTCATTGCTACCGACCGGTGCCTCAGTTTCCCCACATGTCCAGCTGGGATCCTGACACAGACCCACCTTTGTATGTGCAGTACATCAGATGTTGCTGGTTGCAAATAGAGCACAGGTTATTTGCTCATCAACTTAGTCTCTGAATGTGTGGCAAGCTCCCCCCAGAGAAGGCTAAGGAGGCCCTGGGACTTCTCTTGTTCGATACAGATGAATATTGTAAGTGTGAAATTTGTTAGTAGGAAAAAACCCCCTCTGCACAATCAGGAAGGCTGTGAACAATTAGGAAACACTAATTAAAGAAATGAGCAACCCCCCTCCCCAGTGATTTCAGACTGGAACAGGAGCCAAAAGAGCTAGCCCCATAGATCAGAAGTGGGCAAACTACAGCCAGATCTTGTCCACCAGCCATTTTAATCCGGCCCTCGAGCTCCCGCTGGGGAGCAGGGTCTGGGGCTTGCCCTGCTCCAGCGCTCCAGTCAGGCAGTAGGGTCAGGGGCCGTGCCACGCGGCTCCTGGAAGCAGTGGCATCGCCGCGCTCCAGCCGGGCAGCAGGGTCGGGCCGTGCCATGCGGCTCCCGGAAGTAGTGGCATGCCCCAGCCTCTGGCTCCTATGCATAGGACAGAGGTGGGTAAACTTTTTGAGCCGAGGGCCACATTCTGGTGGGGAAATTGTATGCAGGGTCAGGGCAGGGGGTTGGGGTGTGGGAGGGAGTGTGGGATCTGGGAGGGGGTGCAGTATGCAGGAAGGGGGTGCAGTGTGCAGGAAGGGGCTCAGGGCAAGGGATTGGGGCAGAGGAAGATGTGGGGTATATGAGGGGGCTCAGAGCAGGGGGTAGGGGTGCAGGAGGGGTGCAGAGTGCAAGAGAGGGCTCAGGGCTGGGGTGCAGGAGGGGTGCTGGGTGTGGCAGGGGGTTGGGGTACACGGGTGCAGATGCAGCAGGGAGCTTAGGGCAGGGGGTTGGGGTGCAGGGCATATGAGGGGGCTCAGGGCAGGGAGTTGGGGGGCAGGTTGCAGGTGGGGTTCAGGCTCCGGGCTGGCACTGCTTACCTAAAGCAGCTCCAGGGTGGCAGTGGCACGCACCAGGCCCAGGGCAGGCTCCCTTCATGCCTGCCCTGGACCCCCCCACCCCGTGCCGCTCCAGGAAGCGCTGCAGCCCCTGTGGGGGAGCAGAGGGCTCCACGTGCGCTGCCCTTGCCGCGCCTCCAGGTACCTCCCCTGAAGCTCCCATTTGCTGCGGTTCCCCATTCCCAGCCAATGGGAGCTGTGGGGGACCGTGCCTGGAGGCAAGGGCAACGCACAAAGCCTTCTGCCCCTCCGCCCGGGGGCTGCAGGGACATGGAGCCGGCCACTTCTGAGAGTGGTGTGGGGCCCACGGCGCCACCCGTGGGCTGGATCCAAAGAATTGATGGGCTGGATCTGGCCCACGGGCCATAGTTTGCCCACCCCTGGCATAGGAACACCTTGGGGCCTCAGGTCTGCGCGCTGCCCCTACCCCAAGTGCCACACCTGCAGCTTCATTGACCGTGAACCGCGGCCAATGGGAGCTGCAGGGGTGGTGCCTGTGGATGGGGCAGTGTGCAGAGCCACCTGGCCGCGTCTCCGCATAGGAGCCAGAGAAGGGACGTGCTGCTGCTTCCGGGAGCCGCTTGAGGTAAGCGCCGCCCAAAGCCTGCACCCCTGAGCCTCCCTGTGCTCCAACCCCCTGCCCTAGCCCTGATTCCCCTCCTGCCCTCCGAACAACTTGATCCCAGCCCAGAGCACCCTCCCGCACCCCAAAGCCCTCATCCCCAGCCCCACCCTAGAGCCTGCATCCCCAGCCAGAGTCTGCACCCCTTCCCGCACCCCTTTCCACACCCCAACCCCCTGCCCCATCCCTGATCCCCCTCCCATCCTCTAAACCCCTTGGTCCTAGCCCAGAACACCCTCCTATACCCCAAACTCCTCAGCCCCACCCCAGAACCCTCACCTGCACCCTGAACACTTCATTTCTGGCCCCACCATGGAGCCCCCACCCGCAACCAGAGCCCTCACTCCCTCCCACACCCCTAACCCCCATTTTGTGAGCATTCATGGCCTGCCGTACAATTTCTATTCCCAGATGTGGCCCTCGGGCAAAAGAGTCTGCCCACCCCTGCCATAGCTAGAGAACCTCATTTAAATTTTATTTGTTTTCTATTGTAACAATTCGATTTTTCTTTAACTTAAAAAGATCCTGGTTTGTATCCAGCCAGTTGTGAACAGTCTGAGTAAATGTCATCTCTCCTCTGTCAGGGGCTGCTCCCTTAGGGTTATGACAGCAGATACACCAACAGTTCTCTAGCTGGTGTAGCCTGATTTGGGGAGGGTTAGTAGGGACAGTGGAATTTATCCACTTAATTTAGTTTTATTTAATAATTAATTTCCTAATTAATTAATAATATTAATAATAATTAATAGATATTAATAATATGGATATGGCTCGCCAATATGTGTGATCAGAAGATAAAGTTCGTCTTGAATCAGGCTTCACAGAATTATACAAGGAGATTGGGGGTATATGACAGGAAACTTACACTGAGACAGAATTAGTCAATCAAGACCTTTTATTTAAAATCAATGAAACAAGAAGTAAATGCAAGAATGTTAAAAGCAGTTTGAGATTACAAAGTTACAAATATCACAGTTCTTTAAGAGATATAAATCTATGATAATACACAGTTCTAAATGCACTCTGCAGCATTAGGGTGTTGTTCACACCTCTAATAGATAGAGGAAGTGATGAAAATAGTTATGAGTTTTAGCCCTCTATAAACTAGATGCTTAGAGGTGAAGCAGAAATTAAGAATTATTTCATACTTACAGCTGTGAAAGGACAGAACACTACGACTTATCAGTAGTTGACAGCTTTCGTAGGTGTAGGCAGGGTGAGGCGATGGAAGATAGAAAGATGGGTGTATCGCCTGTCTAATGGTGGATTGTCACCCTTTTTATAGGGAGAAATCCTTCCTCCTATGCCCAAATTTGTCTTTTCCCCCATGGAAAGGTGAGGGTACCTGTTTTCATAGGCTGACCTTTTATGTGCGTATGGATGACAGATATGTACGCATCTGCGGTGTATATGTGTGAGATTTGTGGGCAGAAATTCCCCACTTTTCACCCTATCTAGGTGAAAGGTTAGCAGACATTCAAAAGGTCCCTAGACATTTTGCGTAGGTTTGTATCCTATTATTACTTTTCTGAGTAAGGGTCTTAAAGGTTGCTTTCAGCGTCACGCCGGAAATTGGCCAGGGTGTCTGGCCTGGATGTTTCTAGGTATCTTGCATTTCAGCTATTGCAAATAATTCTATTAATCTATAAAGCCTACACACTTTTATCAAAAAGACATTTTATACAGACCAACAGATTAATCCTCAGGGCTACACTGGCCACAGGGTCTCCCAGAGTAGACCTGCACGTCACCCCCCAAAACGCTTCCTTCTTTATCTCCTACACAAATCCTTCAACCCAGCCCCCTTCCTGCACAGCGTCTGTCAATTCCCAGAGCTCCAGTAGATCCTCCTACTGGTGCACTGGCTTCCTGGGGAAACCCTTCCAGTACTCAGCCCGGTCTGGTTTCCCTCTCCGCGCAGAGTGCAGCCTATGATGGGAAGGGAATTGGATGGGCCGGGGCTGGCGCAGCAGCCCTCTGATTTTTATCTCCCTTGTCTAATCTCTCTGCTCCATGTGTCCTTGGTCAATGGCTCCTCCCCCGCTCAGCCTCCTCAAGCTGAGTGCTGCTGAGCAGCCTGCAGCTTCCATGACTCAGAGACCGCAAGGGAGCAGCTGGCAAAGACTCTTTGACGGTACAGAGCAGTGAGCGTTTAGAGCATGGTTTAGAGTGGAGGCTTCCTTGGAGGTTTGCTGCCAGGGCTTTGGAGCTGTGCTCCGGCTCCGCTCCAGCTCCAGGCAAAAACCTGCAGCTCCGCTGCTCCACGCTCCAGCTCCGGGCTCCGCTCCAAAGCCCTGTTTGCTGCTATTCTTATCTTCTCGAGGTCCCGGTATGTGGCACGTGGTGAGAGACAGGTCCTGCCCCAAAACTGCCCAACCTAACTCATCAAGGCGGACACGGTGTGAGAAAGGCAGGAGTATCAGTCCCACTCCACAGCTCCAGACTGACCGACAAGCCCACGATCACACAGGGAGTCTAGCAGAGCGGGGAATTGACCCCAGGTCTCCTCATTCCTTAGCCACGAGACCGGCCTTGCTCTCAGGAGGGTGGAAAGCAGTTGTGGTTCCCACGTGTTCATGGGGCTGCACATTCCTTGTGCGAGGGCGAATTCCTGCCCTTTATGAGATACCCCCTGACCCATGGGGAATAGTGGGACGGTCTCTTCAGCCTGGCTCAGCTTCCTGCAGGGGCAGCTGCAGGGATCTACTTCCTCCATGTTCTCGGAGGTGCTCCACTCAGCAGCAGCCCTGGGAAAAGCCCTAATGCTGCTGTGCCTTCTCTGCTACAGTCTCCGGGCACCTTACTCTGAACGCCAGCCTTAGGGGAGCGTTTGAGGTGCCACCTTCCTTGGCATCAACTCGAGGGCTCAGCCTCCAGCGTGTCCTAGCCTCCCAGCCAGGGCAGTGGCAGATACACCTCGGCTCTTCCTCCTGGGGGACGTGGGGAGCCAGGAGTCCCCTCCTATTGGAGGTGCACTGACGGGGCCGTGGGGACATGCTCCTGCCTTACGGTATGCTTGTGTTTACAGAACAAGGTCAACTTTGTGGACGACAGTTTTCACCCAGGGCCCAAGGCGGTGGGGTTCCCTGACGGGGACAGCGTGCAGCAGAGGGTGAAGCTGTGGCTGCGGCCCCACGAAATCAACTGTAGCATCTCCAAGGACTGGTCAGTCAAGTGGTCAGTGTTCCGGACACCCCGGCCCTCGGACATTCTGCAGGGACTCCTGGGAAACTGCTGGTAAGGGGCTGGGAGCACTCCAGCCACACCAACCCTCTCTTGTGTTCACACAAACACCCCTGTGCCAGCTGCGATCCCTCATCCCATCACGGACCCCAGTCCCCTTCATCTACCCCCTCCATCTGCTGCTATCCCAATCTCTAGCGTGCCCTCGCCCCGCTTTATAGAGCCAAAGTCTCCTCTCCTGTTTTGTGTCTGCATCCATGGATGAACTCCCGAGTCACATTCCTGATCTCCTGCTGGACCAGTTCAGACAGGGCCCCGGGGATCTTTCCCACTCCCTCGTGGTCCCTGCCCCTCTGCAGTGGCTGCATGTGCATGGCTCTAAGATGACTTGGGTATGGCCAGGCAGGATAAGAACCAAGGTCCTTCCCGCTCAGTGTCCTGTTTTACAGTGGCCAGTCTGGAGGTTTAGATGCTGAGGGAAGAACCCCGCAGTAGCAGATGTGGGATAATTTGCCTCATCCTGCTACTTAATAGCTAGCAATTGGCTCAAACCCTGAAGCACAAGGTTTAACGTCCCTTCCAGAATGGTTGCTGATGAGCACTGGACATGTTCCGGACCCATCTACATGCCTGCCCCCTTGCCTTGGCAGAGAGTGGTCGGGATAGCTCAGAAAGCCAGCTCTGTCTCTGGTCTCTGGAGCTGCCTTGTCTCTTTCCTCTCTGCAGCCCACGGGGAGCGTAAGGCAGAGTTTTTTGGGTGTTGACTGTAGGTGGAGGGCACTCCCTGCTGGCAGTGCCAGGCTGTGTACGTGCATATGCGTAGCCAACCTGGACACCATTCTGCTATTCTTCCTGAAGGCAGAAAGCGTGAAAAGGGCTAATCCATTGGGCAGGGCCAGTGCCCAAAACATTCCTTGCCCCATGGGGCTGGATACAGCACAGAGGCCAAGCGTGCTGCAGCCGGAGTCCCTGGCAAAGCTCCCTGGGCTGGGCTGGGCTGGGCTGGCACCTTGCCCGCCCCAGCCAGATCACAAGTACCCTGGGGCTGGGGAGTCTCGCAGCTGAGTGAGAAGGCAGGAATCCAGCTGGAGGGACCTTTCCGTTCCAGGGGCCCAGCTAGGCTGGTGGGATCCGAGGGCACATCTAGCCAGCTCCTGGCTCCTCTGCGGGTGAATGTTCTCTTTCCCCCGCACCCACCAGGCCCTGTTACCCCTCTCAGCTCAAGGCCGTCTCTCCATGCCAATGCCACAGACATGCCTCCCCCAGCACGGTTCTGGAGGCCTCTTGTCTGGTCTCTCCCCAGGTTCTTGAGTGCCCTGGCAGTGCTGGCGGAGCGGCCCGAGCTGGTGGAGAAGGTGATGATCACGCGGACCATGTGCCCGGAGGGAGCCTATCAGGTGCGGCTTTGCAAAGACGGCACATGGACCACGGTGCTGGTGGATGACATGCTGCCCTGTGACGAGTGTGGCTACCTCCTCTTCTCTCAGGTCAGCGCCCCCTCCTCCTGCCTTGGCAGCCATTGGCCACTGGGCGGCCGACAGGAGGGATTGATGTTCCATGGGTGAGCGGTTTGGGAGCTCTGGTGGGCCTGCTCTGAGACAGAGAGTGACGCGGCGGGAATAGCCCCTTCCACCAGGACATGTAGAACAAAATCACAGGGCTAGGGCGTTGCTGATCACAGTCCATCCTGTGTCTCACCGCTGCCTGTGGAGTGGGTAATGGGGAACAGTCACGGCTCCACAGCCTGCTGTGGGGTGAGTTTCGCCTTTTATTACAGTAGCTGCAGGCGGCGCCTGCATTAGGCTGCCAGGCTCTCTCCATTGCAGCCTCCCTGGGTCTCACATGCATGTAACTTGCTGAGTTTCCTTCCTCCCTTCTCCACTTACAGACTATTCTGTTTTTTAAGCATGAGCCATTTTCGAGCCTTGGGATGGGAGCAAAGAGGGCCGCAGTTTGAAGCAGGGCAGGGCCCTGTTCTCAGTGAGGACTGCTTCTGTTAACCTTTGCTTGGTTTGAGGGGGGCGTTAGACATAAACACACTCTGAGCAATTGTCAGATCGCTTCTGGGCATGCTCAGCTGGCATCTGCTCGGATTGTGACTGATTAAAAAAGGCTCGGCCCCTTTGGGACATCACTGCCTGTTCTCCCTGCCCAGTCTGACAGGCCCAGGGGCTGCTTGCTGGGCTTGTTTGCATGAAGGAGATTGGAAGTGTCCTTTCTGAAACACAGACCAGAAAATCCTCTGGACAAACTGCACTGCCTCAGTGTCAGAGACCTGAGAAAATCAGGGGCACAGAAAGCAGTGTGGGTCTCTGCTAGGCTGGCAGCTTTCTGCAAATCCTCAGCATTCATTTCAAAATCAAAACAACCGTAGGCCGGATTTCTGCAGGCATATGTTCCAACTCCCACGTGAGTGCACTGAGATCTATAGGAAAGCCAGAGCACCATTAAAGGGGAACTAAAAAGGTGGGGAATAGATCTGTGCCCAGCTTGTGCCTCCTCACGAAGCACAGAGAAGGCTGGATAAGAATTACATTTATATATTTTCAAAATAAAGTGTGTTTTTATTTTACCTTAGAAATATTAAGTCAGGCCTTCCCTGAGGTTTCTGGAGGTTTCCTTGCAGGTCTTGCATGTGGATTGAACTTTCTTTGGTCTTGGGTGGAGGAGCAGAATTGAATCTTTAAGAAAAGGAATTTTTCTCTTAGATGTTTTGTAGGTTTTGGAGTTATATGCGATAACCAATGTGAACCAAAAGCCTGAGTCTTTAAAAAGTCAAAATAAGAGCGGCATCAGGGCCCACTTGTGTAGGATCTCAAGCAGAGATAAATAACATTTTGGGGGCACAGGGAGAAGGGACTTTTAAAAACAAAACACAAAAGCACTTTCAGGCTTTCTTTATAGACCGTAAAGAAGCCTCATTCTTCTCCCCTGTCTCGGAAGGTCCCACCCCAGTCACCTCCTCCTGGAATGTCATCTTTCAGTCACAAAATGTCACGCAATGTGGATAATCATAGGGTGCGCTTCATCTGTTGATCTCAAAGCACTTTCCCACGGTTCCTGCAGCACAGTGTTAGCTCAGCCAGGTTGCATGTAGGCGGTATTTTCCGTTGCTTTTTGAAATGTGTAACTTAACATCTAGCCCCAACAAGAGAAATGCCAGATATCGCCTCAGTCACTGCTGTCATCTGCTCCTCCTCTGTTTTTTTGTCTCCATAGGCTGTAAGCTCCTTGGGTGGGGAGCTGCCGGGTGTTTGCAAAATGCCTCGCTCATCTAACAAAACGCATGCAATAGGGTTATTTTTTATGTGTATTGTGGTAGTGTCTAGGAGACCCAGGCATAGACCAGGACCCCACTGTGCTAGGCGCTGCACAATCAATCATACAGGCTGTGCCTTGTGGCTAGTGCTGATGGAACCTTTGCAGATGTCTAGTTGTATTCACGCAGTCTTTGCATTTATTTATGAATATATAATCAATGCCACAGCTTAGCACCAGTAACAATGCCACAGCCTAGCACCATAACAAAGCAATTTCAGGGTACACTCCTCCTGCAAAGCAGCCTCTGTCTAATTACTTCTCCCCATTGTCCCTGCGCTGCGGGGGAGAGAAGTTTGCTGTTGTGTCTCTGACATCTCAGAGCTGTCATCCATTTGTCCTTGAAGCAATCTCGTCTTTACCTTGTGTGAAATGTAACTGGTTCCATCTGTAAGTGCTCTGTAGTCAGCCTAATCCATGGGGCTGGGTTTGCGGGGGGGTGGGGGGGTGTGAATCCAGGCATTCAGGACTTGTTTGAAATCCCCTTTTCTTATTAAACATTCCTAAATCCAGATTTACTGGGAAGTGGGGCCGTTAGCCTGTGTTTGAAAACCTATCCCAATACATCTCTGCACCACACTGTCGGTGGAGTCTTCACAGCCTCTTGGGTCAACTCCAGCATGTGGGGGGGAAGTGACACCACGGGAACAAGATGCTGGTCAGTTAATGCTGCGTGATCTTTGCAGGGTGGGGTCAAGGAGACCGGGGGGAACTTTTGCACAAAGGTCCTGGCTTGCATGAGTGTGTGAGTGTCACTCTGTTGCTGGCCCCACGCCTCTATGTGGATGTAACCCCTGGTTCTCTCCCTTTCTCAGGCCCAGAGGAAGCAGCTGTGGGTAGCCCTCATTGAGAAGGCTCTGGCCAAGCTGCATGGTTCGTACTTTGCCCTCCAGGCAGGGCGCGCCATCGAAGGCCTGGCTACACTAACCGGCGCCCCCTGCGAGAGCCTGATGCTGCAGGTCAGCTCCACTAACCCTCGCGAGGAGCCCATTGACACTGACCTCATCTGGGCCAAAATGCTGAGTTCTAAGGAGGCTGGGTAAGACGAGGCGGGAGGGGTTCACGTTCAGCTGTCAGGAGCATAGAGTTGTAGAAGAGAGGCTAGAGTGGCAGCTCTCATTCTAAGAGAGCACAGAAGAGAGGCTAGAGTGTCAACCCAGAATGCAACCTGCCCCACTTGGTAGCCCTGATAAATTTTGGAAGCAGGGCCCTGGGCATAGTGCTAGGAAGTGACTTTCGCCTTGTTCATTTCTGTACAGAAAATCCAACCCTGATGAGCTTCCCTCCCATAGTTATCCCCAGGCTGGGTTGGGTTTTAACGGCTGATTGTTAACCTGATGATTCATTTGATGTTTTTGCTTTGCTTGAGTTTTGTTTTCCAATCTTCTATATTATTAAGACCCCACCCCTGCATATTCCCCCATTGGGGCGTAACGTTGCTGTGAGAAGTGAAACCAGATCTGTGAGACTAGGAGAAGGCAGGGTTCATTTGGATCTGCAATGAAGGGCATTGGGAGATGCAGGGAGAAGGGAGGGAAGTTAGGGTCCTGGATGGCAGGTAATGTTGTGTGCTGGAAACTGGTGATATTTCTCTCTGGCAGGAGAGGTTGGAGCCGGGATGGCTAAACAGACCATATGCGATGCCCAGGGTTCTGCTGCACAGTTCATCAGCTGTCCTTTTCTTTAATGGTGTAATCCGCCTGGAGATCCCAGCATGCAATGCTTCTCTGTGCCTGAAGTGGGGTGCCCAGTGGAAACTCTAGAGTGCAGCACACAGTGGTCTATAACCTGCTCCAAGCAGACTGGATTGCTGTGTGCCAGGCCCGTGGTCTCAGCAGGGGTCATCTCCATGGGGTGGCTGCAGTCTGTTCTGCTGTATGCCTGGCATGGGCAGCCCTAGCCCCAGGCATTGCCAATGGGGCCCTGGGCTGGGGCAAAGTACGGGGAGACCTGGGGGCTGTGGGGTGAATAGAGAGAGAATGTTCCCGAGAATGGAATGTGTGGCTGGCACCGGGCCGCCTGTCACTGAACCAGGGGAGCTCCTCTTGGGGTTCGAGCGTGATTGTCCCTGGCTCCGTGCCCTTATGTGGAGGGGGAGGGCCAGCTCCCAGCCTCTCCTCCCATCCCTGTCAGTGCCACACGGCGCGGCGCCAATCTCCTCTGTTCTCCTCCCTGCCCATTGCAGGTTTCTGATGGGCGCCTCCTGTGGCGGGGGCAACATGAAGGTGGATGACGCAGCTTACGAGAGCATGGGCCTTCGCCCGCGGCACGCCTACTCAATACTGGACGTGCGGGACGTGCAGGGCTACAGGTGAGCCGGGCCACAGTGCACAGGGTGTCGTGCTGCCAGCCCCCTCTGTGCTCGGGTGGTGGTGGGGGGGGGCGGGGCGCAGGGTGAGCAGCACAGAGAAATTGTTCAGCCCCCTGCGCCTGCCCAGGGGCTGCTGAGACAGAGCCTTGCTCTAGCTGGGTTCATGGTGTCAGCGTAGGGCTAAGCTGAAATCCTGGAGGAAAGGGAGAGGGTGTGTCACGTGGCTGAGGATGGGGGTGTTGGGTTAAGGGACTGTCTGTGCTGAATGGCCCCCCTGCAGGCCTTGGCCCCAAGGGGACCCCAGGAACCCCAATAACAAACAGTGGCCAAGTCCCCCCAGTGGAATCCCTTGCTCTGTCCCTTGGTGTCACACAAACTGGTTTATGCCTTGGGGCGCTGCTGTGCTGTAGGCTGGCCCTCCCGGCATCCTTGCCCGCTGTATGCTGGGTGGCCCTGATCTCGCTGGACTAGCCATCCCCAATCTTTACTGGCCAGCACAGAGAGGTTCCCTGCCTGCCCCCCTGATTTTGTCTGTTTGTCTGCTACAAACAGGCCAGCCTCCAGCTGTGGCTGTAAGGCCTTGGGGTGGGTCTGCCACCTCCTCATCCTCACTGGCAGTGATGCTGGGCTTACGGGAGGGAGAGGAGGGCATGCTATGGGAGATCTGCTTTCAAAGCTAGCTCAGCGGGCTCAGTTTGGGATCTCTTTAATGGCTTGCCTACATCCCACCACTCTGCCGCTCAGTGCTGTCGTGCAAGTGGCCTCTGCTGAGCGCAGCGTAAGGACGGTATTTGGGTTGCAGCAGATACAGGATGGAGGGGCACTGGCAGAGGTGTGGGGGGCCCAGGGCTGGGATAGCAGGCAGGGGGCTGTGGGTCTGAACTGAGGTGCACTTGCAGGGCAGAGCTGTGCTGGGAGCCCAGGAGTGGGATAGTGGCAGAGTGAGGACAGGAGGTTGCACAGCCCCTGCCTGCACTAGGCCAGGGTCAGGCCATGCTTTCAGTCCTCTGATTTTGGGGACACCGTGCTTTTGTGCTGGCTCACCCCCGGGGGGTGGAGGGGGAGAGTCTCGGCAGATGAAAACTGTCTAGTGGGTTGTAGCTGACGAGTGCAGTAGCTGTGCCCTTCGCCCAGCACTGCTGTGATTCTGGGGGCTGTTCCCTCTGCCCCATCAGGCTCCTGCGGCTCCGGAACCCCTGGGGTCGCTTTTCCTGGAATGGCAGCTGGTCTGACGAGTGGCCCCACTGGCCAGTGCACTTGCGTCACGATCTGATGCCCCATGGGAGCAGCGAGGGCGTCTTCTGGATGGAGTATGGCGACTTCATCAGGTAAAGCCGAACAGGGGGCTCCCCGCATGCCAGCGCCTGGGGGCTACACTGGGTCCCCCTCGCCCTACTGAGCTCCGAATTCCTGGCCTCGTCGTTATCTATTATAGAACAGGAGACAGGAGCTGGGCAGCTGCCCCCTGGGCCTGTCCTGCTTCCCCTGGGACTGAATCTAGCAAGAGCCCCAGATCCCAACAACTCTGGGCTCAGATTAGACTCTGCTGCCACCTGCATTGAGAGTCCAGCTTCAAAAAAAAACCAAGCTAGGCAGAGCTTGGCTGAGTGGCAGCTGAGGGTGGGAGGGTACCGAGGTTTGTGTGGGGTAAATACCTGGGATGAGGGAGGTGGCTTAAAGGGAGGGAGAAGGGGCAACAGGATAAAATTACAAAAGGGAAAATTTAGCCCCTAAATCAGGAAAAAACTGGCTGCTCCTGAGCTCTCTCAGAGCTTCTCGAGGGGCGTGGGGGAAGCTGTCACTTGGGACAGGACACAGCTCTGGAGAAATCCTGAGGGCTGAATCCTGCCCTGCCCCCGGGCTCCCGTGTACTCCATGGCAAGGGAAGCCCAGAGCCTGTGGAGAGGACTCCTGGGATCCCATGGCAGCCTGGGGCCAAGGCTCACGAGCATGGGTAGTTGGGCACGAGGTCAGACGTGGACAGATACACAGACTGCATTAAAATGCCCCATTGAGAGTCGGCAGTAAATGCTCCAGGGGCTGGGAGGTCTCTGAGCTAAGACAGTCCTCGCTAGCCCCTCTGGCCAGGGCAGTGCAGCGGGTCGTCCCCTGTGGCAGGAGTCTGTGTTGGCTCCCGCCCGCGATCCGAGTGGGTCCAGTATGTGGCGCAGGGTCAGACCTGGCCAGTGTTGGGATGGGGGGGTCCTGCCGGTCTCCTGCCGGATGTGCTGCTGGCGATTCGTGGGCCCAGGCCAGTGGTGTGTGCCACCTTAGAGGAGACTTAAACCCAAGTGCCTGGTTGTTTGTGGGTCTTCAGGGCCCCAGGAGCAGCACTGGCTGGGCTGTGCCCACATCCCCTGGCCCTTGCCAAGCACAGTACTTTGGCGCCACCTAGTGGTGATTGGCGTGCCGGTGCTGTCTCCTGAAGGGGGAATCCTCTCCCTATAAAACGCCTCTAGCCCCTCACGAGGCTCTTAGGCGTCAGGCAGGGGCTGTACAAGTTTGGGGAAGAGCCATTTAATCCCCCACCACCCCCAGTGCTGCTCTCCTTTGTTTCTGCCCCTCCCTCCCTCCCTCCCTCTTTCCCACCCACTCCTTGCCTCTTCCACCAGGAATGCCAGGGGCTGGGGAGCCTGGGCCAGGTCTCCATGGGCAATCCCTGTAGCACCCCCTGCTGGGCAGCACAGCCGCCCAGGGCCACCCCACTGGGCTCTGGCTCCAGCCTGCGAGCCGTGCAAGGAGAGGGGCTGGGCGTGGGGGTGTGCTGGCTGGGGCGAGTCTGGCCTGGCCCCTGCTCACTGGGAAGCCCCTCTCCATTGCAGAGGACGTGGATCGTGCCACCCTGACCCACCCCCGGTGCGGCTCCTGTCCATGGGGAGCCATCTGCATCCTCCTTGGAGGTGCTCTGTTGCCCGGCGGTGGGGAGGTTGAGGCTGGATTCACTCACCAAGGCCCTGGTGCAGCCTGGGTTTGCAAGCCCCAGTCCAGCCATGGCTGCCGTTGCCTGGAACTGACGCCGGCTTTGGCCCCACTCCTGGCAGATACTTTGACTCGGTGGATATCTGCAAGCTCCACTCAGACTGGCACGAGGTTCGGGTGCAGGGGACCTTCCCCAACAAGGCCAGTGGACCCGTGACGGTGACCTCGCTGACGGTGCTGGAGCGTGCTGCGCTGGAGTTCGCCCTTTTCCAGGAGGGCAGCAGGTGAGGCAGGGAAACCAGGTCTGGCACTTGGGCATGGAGCAATGCCTTGGATCTAGTTCAGACAAGCAGTGCAGGGGGGAACGGGTCTGGGAGCCAGGAGTCTGAGGTTCCATTCTCAGCTCTGCCCCTCACCCCTGGGTGACCACAGGCAAGTCACTGCCATGCTCTGGGCCTCCGTTTCCCCACTGTAAATGGGGATAATATATATATAATTATAGATATACCAATCTCCTAGAACTGGAAGGGACCTTGAAAGGTCATCGAGTCCAGCCCCCTGCCTTCACTAGCAGGACCAATTTTTGCCCCAGATCCCTAAGTGGCCTCCTCAAGGATTGAACTCACAACCCTGGGTTTAGCAGGCCAATGCCCAAACCACTGAGCTATCCCTCCTCCCATTAACATTTGCAAAGCGCTTTGGGATCCTTGTTCAAGTGGTGCTGGCGACAGGCCAGCTGTGGTTATTCCCTGACTGTCCAAAGCAGCCTGGGCTGGGAATTGCCCGGATCGGCATTTCTCCCAGCAATCTCCCAGCCTCCCTCCTGGGGCTGGCCTGGGAAGGTGGCTCTGCTGCGATGCCTCGGTGCTGCTTACTGCGGATGAGAACAGGGCCAGACAGGAAGTGCTCTGCCCCATCTGCCGGCTGCAGGTGTAAAGCCCTGACTCGGTGCAGGAGACATGCGAAGGGGAAAGATCACCAAGATCTGCCCGGGGTTTTATTGTAATCCGCTGATACCAGCACCCAGGACGTCTCCCTCTGCCTGAGCTGTATGCAAGCAGGAGGGGTTTGTGTCAGGCGAAGGGCACCCAGGCCAGCAGGGGGAGCCTTTCTTGGGTACACGCTTGCCCCCTGTAGCCCTACCCTGTATTACAGAGCTAAGCCTGCAAAGCACGCCAGCCGCTGCTAGGGGGCGCTTCTGCCATGCTTTCCCCAGGCCCAGCTGGTGGATCTGCTCCGCTTGACCTGTCCTGCTCACGGCAGCACAGCTCACCTTGGCAGTAAAGCCATATCCCCTGGTTAGAGCCTCAGGGTGGGTAGGGGACATGGCTGGCGCAGTCCTGACTTCTCCCCCCGCACCCCACCCCTGGCAGGCGCTCCGACACGGTGGACAGCCACTTGCTGGACCTGTGCATCATGGTGTTCCGCGCCACCTTCACCAGCGGGAACAAGCTGAGCCTGGGCCGGCTGGTGGCCCACAGCAAGCGGGCGGTGAAGAAGTTTGTGAACTGCGATGTCATGCTGGAGCCGGGCGAGTACGCTGTCGTGTGCTGTGCCTTCAACCACTGGAATGCCCCGCTGCCGGGCACGTCCTCTGGCCAGGGTGAGGCCCCAGGCGCTGCCGGCTTGGCACACCAGCCCGCTGAGCGTGCCCTGCAGGGAAGGGCTGTGGGGCCGGCTGCATTGCCGCCTCACTCCTGTGCTGCAGGCCGGAGGTGGAGGGGCAGTGGTATCTCCCCCTGGCTTCCCCCCTTGGCTGGGCATGTCCCTGCAGCCTGCCCTGAGGGGCTGTGGGGTGGGTGGGTCGGAGAGGGAAGGCAGCTTGGCGAGAGTCCAGGTCCTAGTCTCTCCAGCACTGTGTCCCATTTCCGTTTCATGAGACACAGGCGATCTGTGATCTCATGGGGGAAAGAGGGCCACCGTCAGCACAGCTCACCCTGCCCTTCCCCAGCCTGGTCCCTCCAGGCACAGAGTTCCCTCTGCCAGGCCAAGTGCCCAATGCCAGCCCTGCCAGTCCTCTGCCTCCTAGGAGCTCCCCCAGAGCCAGTTGTGCCAATAGTTGGCTAGTGAGTCACCTGCAATCACTGCAGACTCACTCAAGAATTCCTGTCTTCGGGAATCCGGACTCCTGGGTCCTGTTCCAGGCACTATCTGACTTGGGCCAGTAACAGCACCGCCCCGTGCCTCAGTTTCCGCTGTCCGGGGGTGAGTAAGGCCTGTCCCAAGGGGGCTGTGATGTCGGTGGAGCTCGGCAAGGTGCTGGTGAAGGGAACAGGGTACCCTGGGCAGCGTCCTGTCCCGAGCAGCAGGAGCTGAACACAGGGGGAAGCACGGGCAGTATGACGGGGGCTGGGTGGCCTGGTGCACCCCCTCATTGAACCATCTTTGTCTCCCCAGCCTCCAGCCCCCCCGCTGACAGCTCCAGCTACATCCTGGCCATTTACAGCTCCCGCCTGGTGATGGTGGAGCAGGTCGAGGCGCAACCCACCACGCTGGCCGACGCCATCATCCTGCTGACCGAGAACAAGGGCGAGCGGCACGAGGTGGGTGCGGGGCCCAGCTGAGTCCCAAGCTGCTGGCTGACGGGTTGGTACACATGGGCTACCCCCAGGTCCGTCTGCGCTGCAGCCTCCCAGCCTGGGGAGAGGGACGCATGCTAGCGGGCTGGAGCTAGCGCACAACAAATAGCTGAGTGGACATTGCCGCTCCAGCTGGCGCTCTGCTCGCTCACCCCTAGCTTACTGCTGCCCCCAGCTGGTGGCTCTTGCTTGTGGCTGGAGGGGGTCTCCCCTTTGCTGCAGGTTCTCCGTCCCTCTCCCACAGGGAGCCCGGCTCAGCTCAGTCGTATGCCCTGACCTCTGGGGGCCAGGTTTCCCTGCCAGGCAGGTAGGGCAGGCTGGTGGGAGGTCAGTGCCTGGCTGGCGGATCCTGCAGGCACCCTGCTTGGGGTGCATGGGGGTGTGAATGGGCTCAGTCCCTGGAGAACAGGGAGGGCAGGGGTTAGGAGGACAGGGCATCCCTGCGCCTGAAGGATCATCCCTTCCTCCCCTGGATGCTGAGGTGGGTAAATACTGGTGATGTATAGCAAGGGCAGGTGCCTTGGATAGCTTGGGGTGAGCAGGAGAGGCCAGCAGCTCCCTCTGGTTGGCAGGGTTCCTGTTGTGACGGCGGGCACTGACTCTGTGGTTCTGGTGCGGGGGCTGGGAGGGGCCTGCTCGTCTAACCCTGCTGGTTGTCCCATCAGGGCCGCGAGGGGATGACCTGCTACTACTTGACACATGGCTGGGCGGGGCTGATCGTGGTGGTGGAGAACCGGCACCCCAAGTCCTACCTGCACGTCCAGTGTGACTGCACAGACAGCTTCAACGTGGTGTCCACACGGGGCAGCCTGAAAACCCAGGACAGTGTGCCACCCCTGCACAGGTGAGGGGCACCCCACCAGGGCGAAGGGCACCTCAGGGAATGCCAGGAATGAAGCTGCCATGTGACAGGGCCTGCAATGCTGGCCCAGACTGAGAGACCCCTCTGCCCGAGGGCATTGCCTGGCGAGAGGATCTGGTGCCCCCAGCCCGACCACAGAGACCCCCCATGGGGCATGGGCTAGGGAGGGAATCCGGTGCCGGGTGGCCGGGGCATGGGCTGGCGAGGGAGCCTAGCTACCGGCCAAGCCCCCTGGCCCCATGGCCCTAGCAAGGCCCTGCATGAGGTGTCCCCACATAGGAGCATGTGTCTCTCAATAGCTGCACCCATGGGCTGAGAGCAGGCTCTGGCCGCACCCCCACTGACCCCTCTCCCCCCGCAGACAGGTGCTGGTGATCCTCTCCCAGCTGGAAGGCAACGCTGGCTTCTCCATCACCCACCGCCTGGCGCACCGCAAAGCCGCCCAGGCCTTCCTCAATGACTGGATGGCAACGAAAGGGACCCACAACCCGCTGCTCACCCCTGAGGTGGCAGGGCTGCACGGGCCCCGGCCGCTATGACAACCAGCCCAGCCCTCCCTGCCCCTCTCCTGCTTCTGCCTTCTCGCTTTAACCAAGGCCTTGGCCCCGGCTGCTTTGGGCTGCTTCCCGACCCGGCGGTGCTGAGCCACCAGGGGGCAGCGCCACAGCATCCTGCCAAGCGCTTTTCCCTCAGGGCTGGGGATCCCCCTCCCACTCCCCTCCCTGCCTCCGCACAACCCCCCTCCGCCAACGCACGCACTTTACAGGGAGCCAGCCGGGGCGGGGGCAGTCTCAGGATCCTGGCCCTTCCCCCGCCCCTCCAGCGCATGCGCTTGGTCTGGAGGAATGGCCACCAATTGCCAGGGCAGCCGGGAGCCTTGGCCAGGCTGGGGGAGGAGAACGGGGGCGGGGAGGCAGGTTCCTTCCAAACCCTACGGCCACTCAGGACTCTGCTCCCCCCGCTAGCGTCAGGCACCTGATGCTGCAAAAAACAATATACCTCTGACTGACGTCTGTCCGTCTGTGTGTGCTCCCTTCTGCCCGCCTGGCACTGTGGGGCCCAGCTCCGGGATCGCCCGCCTGGATACTGTGGAAGCAGGGCTGCAGCAACCTGGTTGGGGCCCGGTGGAGCCGGCCTTGGGCCCTGCCTTGTCCTGTCGGCTATTTGCCAGCAAAAGAGAATTGAGAGCCAGTGTGAGACCAAGCTCGTGGCAAGGACAGAGGTGGCCAGGGGGCCAGCCCAGCCGAAGTGGGCTTGCATGGGTTGTCGGGAAGGTGCTGCTGCTTTAAATGGCCATGGGTGCATGGAATCACCTCAGCCCAGCCCAGCCTGGGGCGCTGACATCTCTGCCTCCAGCTGCGTCTCATGCCAGCGGCTTGACAGGAGGCAGATGGTGAAGATCAGGGAGAAGAAGATCAGGCTGGGAATTTACATGACCTACAAATCTGGTAAAAGTTGCTGGTCGGTGCCCCCGCCTCTGATCTCTGTGCCTCCAAACCAACTCTGGGTAAAGCCTTATGTCCCAGAGGTTTCTGGGAGTGGTAGTTTTTTGTCCCGTGGCCTGCAGAGGGGTGTTTGTCCAAATTTCACCAGGGCAAAGAACAGTGTTTGGGGGCAGCCCCCTCCTGCAGTGGGCAGAACGCAGCTGCTTGGAGCTGCTTTTTCCCCTAGGAGTGGGGGTGGTGATTTCATTTGAAAAGCAGCTGTTAGCGTTTTACAAAGCGTCTTTTACCAAAATGGAGTGAAACGGCCCTTTCTGCGCTGCGTTGTGAGACACAGGGCATATGTGGGATTCCAGCCCCCGCGCTCTGTGTGTATGAGGAACACGTGTACTATGCAGTAGTGGCCGTGGGGAGCAGGGTTAGGAGAGAAGCCATGAGCTGTGCTGGAGAACCGTCCTCTGGCCCTGACAGTCCAGCCTTCCCCAGCACACCTCTCAACCCCTGGCACCACTGCCCCAGCTTGGGGGCCTGGCCCAGGCGCATAGGGAGGCCAGCCAGAGGTGGCCTGACTACAGGCTGAGAGGCCTGATCCTGGCCTTCTCTGCACCAGGGAAGCCAACAGAGCTGCCACTTCACAAACAACTGAGCTTGACTGATGGCTCAGTGCAGCACATGGCTGGGCCCAGGTGAAAGGCGCAGCTGGAGCGGGGATTCTCCAGGGCTGTCAGTGTATGGGGTAGGTACAGCATAGCGGGTACACCAGCCAGCACTGGGGTTCGGACACAGGCTGGGGGCTGAGCAGACTCGCACCCCTCCCCCATTGTTTGAAAGTTTTGCCATGCACTGACTTTTATTTTTTTAAATGATCATTGCTTTGAACGGCCAATCAAATCCCAGCTGGCTTAGGCAGGGAATCCCTGCCCCCTAGACGCCCCACTCTTCAGGGGACCCAGAGCTGCTGATGGGGCACGGGGTTCTGCCCAGGCACCTTGTGGGGTTTGCAGGGCAGAGGGAGCAGGGGCTGAGGGTCATGTCCAGAGCAGAGGCAGCGATTCTGGAATGGCAGCAAACACCTTGTGCGGTAGACGTCATGGGGCCCGTTGGAGAGCGTGGGCATGGGGTGTCATGGGAGTGACAGTTTAGTCCCTGGCGCCATTGGGCGCTAGCAGGAGATCCGTGCTCATGGCTGATTAGCGAGGTGGGCCCTAGCCCCCGAGGCTGCCACCTCTGCGTGTGGGATTCTGAGCTAGCCGGGTCCCACTGCAGGTGAATCCACTCGGCTTTGTGCAGAGCGTGACTCCCCCGGACCAGCGAAGCCTCTCCCCCATAGCAGGCTCTTTGACGTGAAAATCCCAGGGCGGTTTTAACTCTGGTTTTAAGCTTTGCACTAATCTTCCCCCAAAGGCTCCTGGGAAATATTCTGTTTTTTTAGTGGGGGGCGGGGCGATGCTCAGACGGAATCAGCCTTGGAGCCACCCATTTCACTTACCTGCCCTTATGAACATCCTGAAACAGGCGCTCAGTCCCTAGGCAGACAGGCCTCTGGTCAGATTCTCCAGCACAGGTAGGCCTGAGGCCTGCACAGGTGGCTTGCCAGGCTGTCCCCCCTGAGCAGCCATCTCACTCTGAGAGATCAGCTGTGCTGTAGAGACCCAGACTGTGGGCAGGCTGGCGTTCTGCTGGGCACCGAGGGGGTTGGCAGTGCCAAGGCTTATTTTGACCCCAGGTTTTACGTTTCCCCTCCAGTCTGTGAGCGTGGGACACTTCTCTCCTCCCTTCTGTTGTTATGGTCTGCACTGTGCTCCTTGGGAAGGAGGGAGGTGGGAATGGGGGATCCCTGCTGGGGGGGATATTGCCCCTTCATGTGCGCTGCCTCTCAGACCCTGCTGGCCGCCAATGGCAGGGAGCAGCTGAGCCAAGCTCTGTTATTTGTAGTTTTTATTCGTCAAACGATCTGTTCCGTCCTTTCCTCCTTTGGACGATTCCGTCTTTTTCTTTTCTCGCTCTCTCTCTCTCTTGTCTTTTCTCTCTCTGAGCTGTGAATATTTTTAACCCTGTAAATACTGTCCAGCTCTTATGAAACACAGGCTATTTTATCAATTGTAAATCAGATCTGTAATCCCTGTATGATACAAATTATCCATGGGTGGTTTTCAAACTCAGGTTCCAATGGACCAAATAAAGTTTTGTTTTTTAATTAAATCCCTTGTTTACTCTATGTTGTTATTTGTGTAGGTCATTTTCAGTCATACACTTGGAAGCCCACGCTGGGAAGCAGGGTTTGCTATGTTTCATACAAGAACAATGAAATTGAAAGCTCAAAACTAAGAGGAAATGACGTCACACTGTGCACAGTTAACCTGTGGAACTAATTGCCACAAGATGTCACAGAGGCCAAGAACCTAGCAAGATTCAAGGAGGGACTGGACACATGTAGAGATAACATGAGTATCTAGAGCTGTTATAGTAAACATTTAAAAACTAAACAAGAGTTTGAGGAGGAAATATAAACACTCATGCTTCAGGGCACAAGTCAATCTCTCCATAATGGGGGTCAGGAGGAAACTTTCCCTGAAGGTTTGTTATCCCATAACTGCTACTGCAGGGTTTCTCCTATCTTCCTCTAAAGCTAGTACTGAGGCCAGATGCTGGTGTAGCTGGACCGTTGGTCTGAGTTGTTCTGGCAGTTCCTACAATTCCCCAATTTTATGGTTCTTCACAGGATTTGGAAAATTTGAGGAACTCTGAACTTTAGTGGATAAATTCATGGCCTGCTGGGATGGCACAGTGATGTGGCTGGGTAGGTATGGTGCTGACCTGGGAAGCAGGAGAGGGGGGTTCTATTCCTGGCTCTCTGGTTGACTTTGGGCAAGAGCCTGCCTCTATGCCTCCGTTTCCCCATCTGTATAAGGGGAATAATGACACCTTTGTAAAGAGCTGTGGTCCCTAAAGAGATGGCAGGACATAAATGCTATGTGGTATTATAACTGTGCTGCACCCTGTTGTCACTCGAAGCCTCACTGCAACAAAAAGGACTGAATTTGGATCTGTCCTGCCCTGAGCTAAGAGAGAATTCCTGGTAGCTAGTAGCATAGGGCCTGTGCAGCAGTGCTACTTCTGTCCACTAGAGGGTAGCAGTAACACACCAGCAGCTTGCCATGTCTGTTATTGCTATGTTCCTTAACTGGCCGGGGGATCAGGCCAGCAGCCCCACGCTGCTCTGGTTCTTTTAACTCTTGAGAAACCTTGGACCTGCTGTCTCCTCAACAGTCCCTGGGCCAGCAGACTACTTAGCAGGGGGAAGTGGTCAGTGCAGCAATCGCTGTGTGGGTAAGGGCATTATTACCGCTTTGACCAGCACATCTCCTGCCCGGTGGGGACGTGCTGGGAGCAGGACCTGTGCTACTGAGATTGGGAGTGTTTGCATTCATACTGGCACCGGGGGATGTAGTGTGCTGTGTGGCTGGGCACAGGTGCTCGAACTGGGGCTGCTCATCTTTCTGAAAGTGGGGGGTGCCTAGAATTGGACACAGGACTCCAGCTGGGGCCTCACCAGTGCTGAGTAGAGCCGGATGATTATCTCCCACCTCTTATAACACTCCTGTTAATTCACCCCAGATTAATATTAGCCTTTTTTGCAGCTGTATCACATTGTTGACTCTTATTTGATTTGGGATTCACTCTAACCCAGAGATCCTCTTCAGCCATACTACTACCTAGACAGCTAGTCTCCATTTTGTAGCTGTGTATTTGCTTTGTCTTTGATAAATGTAGGACGTTGCACTTGTCTTTATTGAATTTCATCTTGTTCGTTTCAGAGCAAGTCTCCAATTTATCGAGGTCGTTTTTGAGTTCTAGTGTGAACAACCCCTCGTGGCTGCGTGTCAGCCCCACATTTTGTAAGCACACGCTCCACTCCATTATTGATTATGTAATCAAAATAGTGAATAGCATCAGACACAGGACTGTCCCCGGTGGGACCACACTAGCTATGGTGGCCCCATTTGACAGTGAACCATTGATAACTACGCGTTCAATACAGTCTTTCAAACAGGTTCGCATCCGTTTTAGAGTAATTTAATTTAGACAGCATTTCCTGAGATTCCTTATGAGAACATGCTTCCTAGTTTCTAGCAGCTTCTTTTCAGCTAATTGCCATTGCCACTGCTGTAAGGAGACAGAGTTCAGCAGTGCCACCCGCTCACACCGCGTCGGAATCTGGGCCCAAGGGTCTGCATAAAGGGTAAGTTATAAAATGGGGTGTGTGTGTGTGTGTGTTCCTAACCCCGACTGTTCAAGAATCAGGAGTCAGGCCTCAAAATCATGAGATTGACTTAAAAATCATGAGCTTTTTTTTTTTAAAATGGGTTCATTTTCTTTGTCTTCTCGTTTCCTTCCCTTTTGTGGGTGGTTGGGGCCTGTTTTAAGCTCAACATTGTTTGTTTTTAAATGACAGGTGGAATTTTTGCCTTTCATTTGAATCCAGGAGCTGGGGCTTTGAGAAAAAACATCACTTATTGTGCGACTCGTGATAAAAGTGCCAGTGTTGGCAACATACAGTATGTTGCCGTGTGTGTGTGTGAGAGAGAGAGAGAGAGAGCACGCTCCTGGATGGACAGAAACAAACTGATTTAAATCCATAACACCCCAATTGCTGCCAACGTGTTTGCCCTATTCCCAGCGGACTGAGAGATTTCCTGGGTGGAGCTAAACCTCTCTGATGCCATCATGGAAACACTGGCCAGACCCAAATGAGCTAGTCCCTGGCTAGGGCCTGCGGAAATGCACATAAATGTCTGTGCAGAAATCTGTTTTGAAACCAGCCAGTGAGGGGCAGCATAGTCACAAGAAATACATTGGCCTGAGTTGAAGCCTGGTTCCTGATTCCTTCTCTAGGATACCAACCTGCTCTGCCTGAGCCCTGTTGGAGCATCCCGGGGTTTTCCTTTGGCTGCTGGGGCAGGGCGCTGTGTTTGGTGCATGTCCCCATGTCAGCAGTGCTCAGGGGTTGTCACAGCCCACCAAGCGTTCTTGCCCCGTGGGGAGGCCGTGAGAGCAGTGGGCAGGTGGTGAGGAATCTGGGCTCGGCATCCCATTTGTGGGTCTTCATTGCACGTTCTCTACCCCTGCTTCAGGGATTCTGTCTGGCCAGGGGACTTGTCTGGCCCTCCTAGCTCAGCACGTCCCAAGCCTTAGTGGAATCCCACCCCACCGCCTCCTACTGTCCCCCCTAACCCCCCGCGGATCTCTGCCCAGCCCTCTTGACCATATCCTGCGCAGCGGGGCCCGATCCTCAGCTGCAATGAGGCAGGCTGGGTTCTGAGCGCTCCCCAAACTCCAGCCATGGACATCTTGCCTCATGCATTTCACCAGAAGGTGAAGCTCCCTCCCCCTGCCCCCAGGTGTGACCGTGCCCAGTAAACGAGGTTAACCCGTGGCTACTCTGGGGAAAAGGGTGGGGTTATCGGGCACGTGGCAGTGCTGGGGGCCTGGCCCCATGGCATTCCAGGCTGCCCTCCTGGACACCAGTTTGCAGCGCTCGCAGGGTGCCAGCCCTGGAGCCAATCACTGCCCCCAGCTGGGAAGGACGAGAATCGTTCCAAGTCTTGGAATGGACCATTGGACCAAGATTCCCCCAAAGCTGCTGCCCACCTCACTCAGGCTGTCTGCCCAGCCAGCGCAGGGGAGCCCGGAGGATCGAAGAACTCGGGACCTGCCCTGCTGGCTCTGGCGCTAGCCCATGCCAGAGCCTTGGGGTATGTACAGAGCCAGGGCAGTTATGGAGTGATCCACCCATCTGCCACGCCTGGCTTCTGGCACTCAGAGGTTTAGGGACACCCAGAGCGT
The DNA here is from genome assembly GCF_016161935.1 of Mauremys reevesii. NCBI lineage: Eukaryota > Metazoa > Chordata > Testudines > Geoemydidae > Mauremys > Mauremys reevesii. The sequence continues at coordinate 50,607,223 of NC_052632.1, read as the reverse complement.
GCAGTTGTGTCCCTGCCCATCTTGGCTATTAGCCATTGATGGATCCATCATCCATGAACCTATTCAGGGCTTGTTTGACCCCGGTTAGCCTTTTGGCCTTCACAACATCCCCTAGCAATGAGTTCCACCACTTGGCTGTGCGTTGCGTGAAGAAATACTTCCTCTTGTCTGTATGCTACCTGCAGCCTATTAAGGTCATAGGGTGACCCCTGGTTCTCGTATTGCGTGAAAGGGTGAATGACATGTTCCTAGTCACGTTATCCACACCACGCCTGGTTTCATAGCCTGCTGGCATCGCCTCTCTTAGCCATCTGCTGTCCAGACCCAGGCATTTGGAGGGACAATGTCTGAACCCTTAGGGTGCTGGGCCGGGCTGAGGATCCTCTGTGCTGGGTTGCTAGTTCAAATCCAGATCAAGTCAACGGTGGCTGGTGGGTGTCTCCATGGCAAGGCCTGCTTGGGGGGTGAGTTCAGTGCTATTGGCAATGAGTGTCCCCCTTATTGGCAGTGACAGCGAAAGGCCAAGGATTGACTGGGCCCTGGAGTCTGACTTCCGGAGTCCCTCTGGCGAAGGGGCTGTATCTGCCCTGTGCACAGAGGACTCAGTGCCGAGGCAAAACCAGAGATTTCTGGGCAGAAGGGGCACCGGGGGGGGGGTGCTTTCAGGGGGAGGGGTCCCTCGTGGAGGGTTGGGGGTGACCCCTCTAGCCTGTAACCCCTGCCAGCCTCCTGGGAGAGAGTCCTGTGCTGTATTACAGGCTGCTGCCCCCCAGCCAGCTAAGCCACTGGTTGCAGTGGCATCAATTTAATTGCAGGACTGAGTGGGTGCCCAGGGATCTCTAGCACCTCCTAGTGGTGGAGAAAGGGTTAGGATGTGGCTGTAGTGCCTATAAAGCCGGGGGACAGGGGAGGCTTTGGACATGGACAGACCCTGCGGTTCGCTCTGGCTCCCTGCCTGTGGTGGCTCCACCCTGGGTCTCCTGTGCGCTGGCCTGGATGAAGGGCCTGCTGACAGCAGAGGTGGCCATCACTTTGTTCAGCCCAGCGAGCGGATGTCCCCAGCCGCCCGGCCTGGTGGTGGGAACAAAAGTGAAGGGGGCAGAGGTGGATGCATTATCCCTAGTGTAACTCAGATGCACTGATCCACCCTTGGCAATGTCAGGGTGCCCTAGCAACCAGGAGGTCTGGGAGCCAGACAGAGTGGAGAGGTTCTATGATCTCTCAGTGGAGCAGGACCGAGTGAGGGCAGTGCCAGCTACTGTCACTGGGGAGAAAAATCCAGGGGTCACACATCACTGGCTGGCCAGCTCTGCCCCTCATTCCCCTCTCTGGGGACTGTAGAATTAACACGTTCATGGGAGCCAAGGGTTTGTGCACTGATGGGAGGTTCAGACCCAGGGAGTTCTGTGCCCCGAGATGCCAGACAGGGAGGGAGGCAAGTGCTGCATCTCACTCAATGCTACACTGCATTTGGCAGCTTGTCGACTGGGGCACGAACAGCACCGTTGCAGGCCATCTGGTGCTAAGAGCGGTGTGCAGTGTGGGGAGGGACTCAGCTGCTTCTGCATCACTACATGGAACTCGCAGTGTTCCTCCTCCACAGCCAGTCCCAAGCTTACGGGCGTGACGCTGGGGCCATCATACCAAATCAGCCCCTGCCACAGGCTCTGAGCCACCTTTAAAGCCACTCCTAGGTTCCTGGGCCTACCAGGGGCTCCAGGAGCTGGGATTTAGCCAGTCATCCTGCTTTAATTGAAACTGAAGGTGGTGGTAAGGGTGTTGAGGGGTCATCGGTCCCGTGGTGATGGGGAATCCCCTGGGGAAAGGGGTGAGTTACGAGGCGGGAGAGGATGGTAGAGATTCATTGCGAAAAAGTCAAAGTTGTTTTGGTTCTGCGGGTTCTGAACAAACAGACAGGGGAGGGGGAGGAGAAAAGGAAAATGTTGGTGGGGGAGGGGGGTGTAATAGAAAATTAAAAAAAAAAAGCCAAATGTTGCAGAGGTGTTCATCTTTGAGACCAGGCTGGTTTTGTGAAGGGAAAAGAAAAAGTTTCCCATGATACATTTTGAGCGGGCCCACCCCCAACGTCCCCGCCCTGGGGTGATGGGGTGTGCGCCAGTGCAGGCCCTAGAACAGCAGAGTATGTGCGTGCCTCACCATCTTTAATGGCCCAGCGCCCCAGTGAGATAGTCACGTATTCACCCCAGTGCACAGGTGGGGTGCTGAGGCCCAGTGTCTCAAAGGGAAATCACTGGGAGTTAGGTGCTGAAATACCTTGGAGGATCTGAACCTGAGTGTCTAAAGTCACCCAGTGACAGAGCCAGGCATTGAGTCCAGATCTTCTGAGCTCCTGGTGAGTGGCCTACCCACAGGGCAATAGACCTATATGGTGAGAAGGGACCGCAAGGGTCAGCCAAGATGCAGGATTTGTAGTGTCTAACCCATCCCACATGGATGGCTGTCCCGCCTCCTTTTGAAAACCTGCAGTGAAGGGGCTTCCACAATCTCCCAAGGAGTCTGTTCTATTGTCCTACTGTTCTTACAGTTAGGAAGTTTTTCCTAAGATTCAATCTAGATCTGCATTGCTTCTTGTCCTGCCCTCTGTGGTGAAGGAGGGCAACTTTTCTCCATCTTTTTTATGGCAGCCTTTCAAATATCTGAAGGCTGCTATCATGTCCCCCTCTTAATTTCCTCTTTTCCAAACTAAACATCCCCCATTCTTTCAGCCTTTGCTCACATGGCTTAGATTCCATCCCTTGGATCATCTCTGTTGCTTGCCTCTGGATCCTTTCCAGTTTCTCTACATCCTTTCTATACATTGGTGCACAGACAACGCTGAGCAGTGTGGGGAAGAGGATGCAGGGTCATATGCCCCCTCAGCCCCAGATTTGCTGCTTGGCTTGTACTGAGCATGCTCAGTAACACTGCTGAAGCCAGCTGCCCTCACTCTGTCCCTTCCCCCCCACTATTGGCAGGCACGGGCTGTCTCTGCATTGGTGACCAAAATGGGACACAATACTCCAGCTGAGACCCAATCAGCGCCCAGTAGAACGGTACTATCATTGTGACTTGCATGCTATGCCTGTTAATGCAACCTAAAACTGCACTTGCTTTTTTGCATGTTGCTGACTCATGTGTGATCCACCACATGTCCCAGATCCTTTTCAGCAGTGCTGCTGCCAAGCCAGTTTCCCCCCATTTTCTATTTGTGTCTCTGGTTTTCCTTCCCTAAGCGTAGCACCTTCCATTTGTCCTTGTTGAATTTCATTTTGTCGGCTTTAGCCCAGTTCTCCCATTTATCAAGAACCCTCTGAATTTTAGCTCTATTCTTCAAAGGATTGGCAACGCCCCCACCCGCAGCTTTGTGTCGGCTGCAGATTTGATTGGTATGCTGTCTATACCTACATCCAAATCCTTAATAAACATGTTAAACAACACTGGCCCCAGAACAGATCCCTGTGGAACCCCACTTGAGACCTCCCTCCAATCTGACATCAGTCCATTAATACTCTTTGTTTGTGGTTGTTTAACCAATTTTGTTTCCACTTAATGGTAGTTCCATTGAGCCCCCATAACTCCAGCTTACCTATCGGACTGTCTTGTGGGACTGTGGGAGAAGCCTTGCTGAAGTCCAGGTATATTCTGTCCACCAAACCAGTTACCCTATTTCTGGTAAATCCATGCTGGCTGCTAGCGATCACCCTTTCATCCTCCAGGTACTTGCAAGTGGAATGTTTCATACATTGCTGTAGTAGTTTCCCAGGTACTGAGGTCAGGCTGACTGGTCTATACTTTCCTGGCTCCTCCTTTCCCCCCTATTTAAAGCACTACCCAGGTGAGAACCGTCCCCAGCCCCGCCACTTGCTGCTTTCAGCATGGCCCAGAAGGCAGCTCCAGAGATCCAATTGCCCCAGCTCATCCCTGTATCAGTCAACTGGAGTCATTGCCTTAGAATCCAAAGCCAGCCAAGTTACACCAGCCGAGTGGGTTCAGGGCTGGCTCCACACTGAGAGAGCCAGAGGGGTTCGGCTTGTTCTCCACCTGGCTTGCTACCCACTGGCCATCAGCACAATGCCTGGATTTTCCGTCTGCTCTGTGCATGGAAGGGGATAGACTCTGGGGGCTGCTAGGCCTTTGCAGCTCACTCCTCTGTCCCTGGTTCTGAGTGTGCCCTCAGAGAGGACTGTGCACCCCACAGTGTGTGGGCTCTGACCCACAGCTGCCTCTGACACCCACCACTGAGCAACACAGCACCAGGGGACTTTGCCCTCGTTACCCACCTGTTCATTACACCTGGGCAATGTGTGGCTGAGTGCTACGTTTGTAGCTGTGACTCACTGAGAGGCCTGTTGCCTTGTCTGTGTGCCACTTCTCTGAAGTTATTAATAGGGCAAAAGAGGCCCCCAAAGTGCTAATCAACCCCCTCCTGGCTCCTACAGTGGTGTGGGGGGTGCAGCTCTTCGCTGGTCTCAGGATAACGTATGGGTATGTGAGTAATGAACACTCATGATTGCCTGGGAGGTAGGCCAATCCCGCTAACCCCATGGCATCGATGGGGAAACTGAGGCACAGAAGGGCTGTACCTTAACTTAATCTATAGAGGGATCCAGTGGCACAGATGGCATTAGTACTAAACACTAGTGCTGGGCAAGTACCTGATTTTTCAGTTCACTGGCTGTTCTGAAAAAATACAGAAGGTTTTCATTTCAGGTTCATGATGATCCAACATGAAAAGTTTCTGAAAGTTTCAGTGAATTTAAATAAATAAATTTTGGTTCATAGGAAACATTTTCTTTTTCTTTTCCTGAATGCATTTTTAGAATATTCTTTAATTAAGTTGAAGGTTTTGAAAGGAGGAGTCGTTTCAAATTGAAAAAAACAGGGTTTCAATTTTTTTTGAATTCTTCTTTAGGTTTTTTTCCCCCATCACAATAGTTTGGTGAATTTGACCCCAGTTTTCCAAATTCATAGATTCCAAGGCTGGGCTCATGGAGGCTGACCTCCTGCATAGCATAGGCCAGAGACCTGCCCAAAACAATTCCTAGAAAAACAGCCAGTCTGGATTTTAAAATTGCCAGCACTGGAGAATCCACCACGAGTTGACCCTTGGTAAATTGTTCCAGTCCGGGGCGGCTCTAAGAATCCCGCCGCCCCAAGCAGGGCGGCGCGCCACGGGGCGCGCTCTGGCGGTGCCGGTTCCGCAGCTCTGGGGGAGCTTCCGTAGGCACGTCTGCGGGAGGTCCACCTGAGCCGCGGGACCAGCGAACCCTCCGCAGTCATGCCTGTGGGAGGTCCCCCGAAGCCGCGGCTCCGGTGGACCTCCCGCAGGCATGACTGCGGAAGGTCCGCCGGAGCCGGCTGCCGCCCTGCCGGCAAAATGCCGCCCCAAGCGCGCGCTTGGCGCGCTGGGGTCTGGAGCCGGCCCTGGTTCCAGTGATTAATTACCCTCATTGCTAAAAATGTACACCTTATCCGATCTCAATTTGTCTAGTTTCAACTTCCAACCTTTGGATTGTTTATACTTTCTGTGCTAGATTGAAGAGCCCATTATTAAATATTTGTTTCCCATGTAGATACTTATGGGATTTGCATTAGCAGTGCTGGGAGGGAGGGGTGGCCCAGCACTGGAATAGCCGATGGGATTTCCATTGCCTGTCTATTTTGGACTGTGTAGAGGTCTCATTTACAGCCCCTAAAAGGCCGAATCCCCATCTCCCCCCCTCCCAGAGGGGTACAAGGGGTGTTCTCTTGTTGACTGTAACAGGCAAGGTAGGCCTGGCCCCTTGAGATGGACAGGATGCCCTCCACCCCCGAGAGCCTAGGGGAGGAAGGGAGGCAGCCCAAGTCCTGGCCTCACAGTCAGCAGGCGAGCTTTCCACCTCGATGGAGGCAGCAGACCGCGCACGCCAGCTCCCAAACCTCTCTCTTGCCTGGGGTGAGCACCTTGAGAGACCAGTGCGGCGAGACAGAAGGAGAGAATTTCTGTCTTTCTTAGAGCAACTTGTAATAGATTTTCCTGGCAAAACAGCTTTGCAGTGAGGAGGCCTTGTCATAAGCCATCAGCCTCAGTCGAGAAGAAACAGATGGAGAGTTAATTTGGGGTGGGGGAGGGGGGCAGGCGCAGCGTCTCCTCGGCTTCCCCGCCTTTCCCCATCGCTTTGGGGCCTGGCTCTGGTCAGGAAGGGACATCTCAGAGAGGGAGGGAGTTGTTATTTCAACGCTTTGTCTCCCTGCTGCGTCCCATCAGCTTCCCGACATCCCTTGCTGGGGCATGGGGGGCAGTGTCAAATACAGGGGTGGAGTGAAGGGGGGACCTGTTCGATGCTGCCACAGACCCTAGTGCTGTGTCGGGGTGTGCTCTGCAGCCACCCACCCACCAGGTTCAAGTTGCCTTGGGCTTCCTTAGCTCACCCCACTTTTCCACCAGCTAGGCCTAGCCTCTGTCCTGCCCCTCGGCGAAGAGAGGAGACAGGCTGCGGTCAGTAAGACTGAGTAAAAAGGGGGATCCTAACTCCTTGAATGACTAATGCAGCCTGTCCCTACATGGGGGCCCCTACAGCCTGACCTCTGTCGAGCAGTCATGGAAGGGAGCCTGTCGCTTCCACCCTAGCTGCCTCCCCCATTTGTTTGAGAGGCTGTTGAGTTTCCGTTCTTGGCAGCGTGGGTGGAAGGCATGCGGGGACTGCAGCCAGCAGTAGCAATGATGGTGGCTTTGGAGACAGTCACCAAGAAGATGATGATGGCTGTGGCTGATGCTTGTTACCAGCAGTGCTGACAGCTGAGGTGTGAATTATACGAGATGGCCTGAGCCTTTCAGGGGGCTCCTGAATTGGGGCATTGTCTCCCTTCCACCTAGGATGTTACCGTTCCTCCCAGAGCACCCTCACTCCACCATCTGATCGCTGCACTGCTCACTGGGTTCCCTCTGAAATATTCCCCCAAGGCCGGTTTTCTCGAGTCTAATTCCCCTGCCAAACCAAAGCAAAACTGTGATGTTATGAGAGGATTTCCCTTTATTGTAGGTGTGCGTATTAGCAGAGAGAGTTGAAAGATTCCTGGTGCATTGCAGTCTCGGTTTGGTTGGTGCATTCTCATTCTCTTCTTCACAAGTTTCCACTGCAGCATTTTCAGATGCGGGGACCCTTGCCAACTGTTTGTCATCTCTGTCCTGTGGTTGGTTACCAAAAGTCACATGATGGCACGTCTGCTTTCTTACTAGATGACATACAACACAGGCCTAGGAACAAGTGAGTAACACGCTTTCTGGTACAACTGTTTGGACAAATTCCCATTCATACTAAAATGCAATCATAGAATATCAGGGTTGGAAAGGACCTCAGGAGGTATCTAGTCCAACCCCCCTGCTCAAAGCAGGACCGATCCCCAGACAGATTTTTGCCCCAGATGGCCCCCTCAAGGATTAAACTCTCAATCCTGGGTTTAGAAGACCAGTGCTCAAACCACAGAGCTATCCCTCCCCTTGGGGTTAGCTGTATTTTAGGGGCCCTGACTACCATGAGGCAAGTTAAACTAGCCAGGGCTACACTGGATAATAACCTGCTGGTGCTAGTGGTGGGGATACCTGAAACAGGGCTATGGCTGATGGACTACCCCAAGACAGAATGGCAGCCACCTCTGTCTAACCACGAAATCAGCTGCCCCTTTCGAGCCTACTGCCAGGCTAAATCTTGAGGATGGGGGACGTGAAGGGGAAGGTCTGTCAGGAAGAGCAAGGGAGTGGGGTTGGAAGCCGGTCGGGCCAGCCTGTGGCAAGCAGGATTTTGGGCCTGACGCACTTTGAGCGGTAGGGTTCATAACACAGGGAGCTGCTGAGCAAAGCTAAGTGACTGAGACAGATCCTGACAAGGGCAACTCAATGCCAGAGACCCCCGAATAGCTCTCAAGACTGTGATGGGAGCGATACAGGAACAACCAGACCTGGCTGTCAAGCTAGAGAGAAGCAGGGTGGAGACGAGGGGGAGGGGTGCTGTTTGGTGCTGGAGTCAGACTTGGGTGGGGGGGCCAAACTGAGGCACCTGAGGGAGGTGTCCTGAGCCTGGATTTAAACTGAGGCAGCTGTGGCCATTGACTGTAGGCCTGGCCTGGACAGCTCATGCCCCAATTTGTCTGTTGTGCAGGTCCTCCCCAGGCTGGGATAGTGGGGAGCTGGGGGTCAGGATTGAGGGGCACTGGGTGAACTTTGGGGGTGCAGCTCTGAGACAGAGGGGTGTGGGAAATTGCCTTTCGTTGAGCAATTAATTAATTATTATTTGATGATTGAACCTGTCTTTAAAATGAGCAAAGAGTCCTGTGGCACCTTATAGACTAACAGACATATTGGAGCATGAGCTTTCAAGGGCGAATGCCCACTTCGTTGGATGCACTGCTTTTACAGATCCAGACTAACACGGCTACCCTTCTGATCTTTAAAATGAGGACAGCACCCACTGTCTGGCCTGAGTCTCTCTTGTCACTGGCAGTTGAAGACCTCTGTCTGGAGATATAGAATCATAGAAGATTAGGGTTGGAAGAGACCTCATCTAGGCTAAATCTTGAGGATGGTCATCTAGTCTAACCCCTTGCTCAAACCAGAACCAACCCCAACTAAATCATCCCAGCCAGGGCTTTGTCAAGCTGGGCCTTAAAAACCTCTAAGGATGGAGATTCCACCACCTCCCTAGGTAACCCATTCCAGTGCTTCACCACCCTCCTAATGAAAAAGTGTTTCCTGAGACCATTGCTTCTTGTTCTGTTATCTGCCACCACTGAGAACAGCTGAGCTCTATCCTCTTTGGAACTCCTCTTCAGGTAGTTGAAGGCTGCTATTAAATCCTCTCTCACTCTTCTCTGCTGCAGACTAAATATGTAGGTGGCCCTCCAGCAGTGCACCCAGCCAAGCACTGGATTCCCTCAACAGCAGCAACAGCAGCTTCTGCTATTGACTGTCCGCATCTCTAAGGTGACCATCACTGCAGAATCTATCTGGTCTAGGGCTAACTTCTCAAGAACACGGGCACTGGCAACACAGATTAGTTGATGCCAAGGCTCTTTTTTATGTCATTTTTTGCCCAGCAAACGATGTATTGGCATGCCCAGCAGATGTGCTTGGCTAAATTTTTGGAAATTCCACTTGTCCCGGACTAGGCACTGCTTGGAGACTCACAGATTCATCATCCAGCGCTGAGGAAAAGCAAAAATGCCCCATGAGCCACCAGCGATCCAGGGACCCCAGTTTGAGACCATAGATGCTGTCTGAGCCTTAATGACCTCACATGCAACAGACAAAACTCAGAGCTATAGAAAGGTTCTGTAACCATAATGGTCACATTCGCAACCAAAATAGGGTGCCAATTTCTCTGCTGCTGGCAAGCAGAGATGTTGCCAAGTAGAGATGGGTGAATAATGGAGTTTTTGGTTCATTGGCAAGAAGTCAGAAGAAAATTAGTCTCCGCTCAGATGGCAAACAAAAACTTTTCAAAAGTTTTGGGGAATTGAAAAGTCGAAAAAACCCTGTTGGGGTCGAATGAAATGTTTCATTGTGACAAAGTAGAAAAACATTTCCATTATGACCATTTGTAAACATTTTTGAATTTTCAAAAATAAAATTAAAGGAAATTTTGAAATGAAAAGTTGTTTCAAACCAAAACATTGAAATATTTCATTTGAAAAATATTAGGATGAAAAGTTTGGGGTATTTCCAGAAAAAATTTTCACGCAAAATATTTTGCCCGGCTCTATTGCCACCAGCTATCTCTAAAGACTCCTTTTAAAAATCTGCCAGGACAAACAATGTCTGCGTTTCTCCATATTTCTCTGTCAGTATTTGTACAATGGCAACCCTTAGTTATTAAAGAACAGTGTGATGGCACCCGGTGGCCTCAGCGTCCAGCCCTGTTGCAACTCTTCCTTATACAATATAAATATATTATTCACCACTGCACAGTATCCTGCTTTGCAGCTCAGGGGCTGTGCATGACCCTACCAGCTGTCAGTTCACACAACACATGCTGGGGAGTGACCGTCCTGGAGCCAGATCATCTGGGGCTGTGCAGTCAACAATTGGCCATGCCAACAAGCTCCAACACCCTGCTCCTACCTAGGTCTAGCACCTCCCCCGCTGGTGGCTACTCTGCAGAGAGGATAAGAGCCTACTCCTGCTGCCAGAGAGGATCAAGCTACTTGTTTAGCTGAAGTTCTGTCCTCTGTGGTGGTAATTAGATGTAGAAGTAGGAGGCCTCCAGGGAAGTGGTGCCAACGAGTCCATAGGCGATGTCCTTCGCTCAGAGTCAGCTGGAGTCAAGGCCGAAGCTGGCTGCCATGAGGAAAGACCTTTAAAGTGATTTCTTTGGGATTGTCAATTGCCCCATTGGCCGGCCTGGTCCCGATTCGCCTTGTGTGTTTGTGCGCACGCAGACCCACTAAAGGTAGTAGCTCCTGGTGCAGGAGCTGGGATTGGGGCGTGGCCACTTTCTTCCCATCATCCTGTAGGGCAAAGCCTGCATGTGTCACTGCCCTGCCGAAGGGCATCAGCCCCTGCAGACAGGCTGGGGGCGGTCCTGGGGTAGGGTGCGCACTGCTGCATCTCCAGAATATCAGACATTCTGGTGCTGCTGTGGGCAGACCCTGTTGCTGAGAGCGCCCTGCCCCTGGCAGCACGACCTCACACGAACCATCACGCTGGTGGGGATGGGTTGGCACGTTGTAAAAAACGGCCCCCGCCGTGTCCCCAGTGACTCCACATGAGAATACCAGACAAACCCACATCCAGGTCTTAATCACTTCTGGGCAGGGGACAATGCTTCGGAAAAACAGCACAGGTGGCTTAGAACTGGCCAGCTTGCCTCCCCACCTGCTCCAGTGTCGGGCCAGCTGGGCAAGGGCACAAAGGCAGGCATTTGCCCCAGGGCCGTGGGCATGGCCTGGGGCAGGACCTCAGCGCCGACAGTGGAGGATCCCTCTCTTGAACCCTGCCAAGTCCAAGACGTCCTGGAAGGCGATGCCTGGGCTGGGCGGGAAGGGCAGGTGGAGCTGTGCGGCAGTGGTGACTGTGACTAGGGGAAGGGCAGCCTGGCTGGGCATAGTGCATGATGGGAGAAGACCACTGTAAAACTAGGACAACACTTGGCCTGGTCTACATCTGCCAAACCCCATCCCCACCCTGTGCCCTGGCGGACGTGCACCAGGGCAGCCTCAGCGGCCCCTCTCCGTACACACGCAGCCGCTGAGCTGGAAGGGTTCTGGCCACCTGTCAGGTGCTAGCACTGGTGCCTCATCTGTGGTGGGTTCTGCTGCCCCTGAGCAGAGCCTGTTTCGCAGTCTCCCTGTCTTGCTGGGCAGGGGCCAGTGACGGCCGGGCCACGTGGCCAGTTTGCCCCGTTCAGGAGAGCACGGGGCCGTGTCACCGAGCAGGGCCTCACACGCGCTCTGCCTCTTTGATTGCATCTGACGATAATGGGAGCTGCTGGTGAATATTTTATGGCTCCCACAGGGCAGATAGAGCATATTGTGCATTTCACGCCGCGGAGCTCTGCTGAGACGAGGGGAGGCTTGAAAAGAACAACCGGCGGGTCTGGTGGTTTCAGTGTCTGGATGAACAGACAGGGTTTGCAAGGGGCCTCAGCGGCACCCCAGCCCCAGCCTCAGTGTGGTGCTCTGCAATGGATGATGCCCCTGTGCCAACTCTGTGCCACCCCTATGAGATAATACCTATGCCACCCTGAGCTAGCTCCATGCTGCCCGATAACCCCCATTGCCTTCGCATGTGATATCCCCTGTACCATCCCCCTGTGTTACCTCTAGGGCGACCAGACAGCAAATGTGAAAAATCGGGATGAGGGGGGTAATAGGACTTTATATAAGAAAAAGACCCAAACATCAGGACTGTCCCTATAAAATCGGGACATCTGGTCACCCTAGTTACCTCCATGTGAGGATCCCTGTGCCCATGTGATACCTTGTGCTGCCCACATACACCATCCCTATGTGACATCACCCGCATGTGCTGCGTCTGTCAGTATGGAGAGGTGGCGCTGGCTGGGCAGGGTAACCATGGGCACAGCACCTCCATGCTCTGGGCACCGAGCATGTCTCTGGCCAAGCTCTTGCTTATAAAACCCCTGCCAGCGCAGCTGTCCCCTAGGGTCCCTGTCTCTGGACCAAGCTGTCACCCCCCATACCCTGGGTCCAGAGCAATCCAGGCCTGCTCATATGCTGGACACCTTCCAGCCACTCCAACAAGAAGCCAATCCCCTCTTGCCATGAAACACTCCCCAGACTCAGAGACTCTTTTGAGCAGCCCCCCCACCCCCCACCCCTGCCTGGCTGCTGGGGAGGGGGGCTCTGTGGAGCAGGCAGAGTGCTTTGCCTGGGGGCTGCCTGCTGCACACTCGGCCCTGCGCACATGCAGCCGGGCTGGCTCGGTGGCTGCCTGCGCCAGGGCCTGGCTTCAACCTTGTCAATAATGCAGGCCGCTCGCGGCCGGGTTAATGGGCCTCCAGGCCCTACGCAGCTGCCAGTGCCTCCACTCCCCAGCAGGAAAGATTCCAGATTTTGCCTCGGCCTCCTCCTCTTTCCCCCAGGCCTGGGCCCAGCTCTCCTGAGCTGCTGGCCAAGACACCCCTGGCCCAGGTCTCCTCTGGGCCTGCAGTCCCTGTGCCGCTGGTGGTTCATGCAGCTCCTTGCACACAACAGGGACAGCAGGATCATGGCCCAACTCGCACCCCACCTGAGTGGGTTCCAGGGCAGCCCCCCAAGCTGTCACGCCCAAGGGGTTGTCCCACCCTTGAAAGCCAGCACCTCCAGCAGCCCCAGCTTCTGCTGTGGGCACGGACAATGTAAATCCTCTCAGGGGAGCATGTCAACCCCCTCACCCCACCCACTTGAGGAGGCTTCGAGGTCTCTTCCTGGACCTGCCCAGCCCTCCCCTGGCTGGCCTCGGTGTCCAGGGCACAGCTCTCCTGTGGGGAAGGAGGCAGAGGTGGTTATGAACCAGCAGGAAGGGCTGATGTCTCTGAAGGGGGGGGCCTGGGAAAGCTGCCCACAGGTGGCTGGGCTAAGGGATTTATTGATGGTTCTGCTGGCTCATGCATCACCTGCCTAGCATGTGGGGGCAGAAATGACCAGGCAGGTAATTACCCCTAGAGGGGGAAGGGGGCAGTGAGGTGACACACTGGTACTATGCTATGTGAGGCACAGAAGTAGAATGCCATGCTAGTGGGACGGGGAGTGTCTGCTCAGGGGCAGCCCAGGGCTGAGCTAGCAGGGGCTGTGGGTTGGGATTGAGGGGCATTGGCAGAGCTATGTGTGTAGAGGGCCTGTTCCCCCAGCTCTGCTGACGCCCCTCAGTCCTGACCCACTCTAGTGCTGGGCTCCACCTCCTCCACACTCCATGTACCTCAGACCCCTGACCTGACCCTCTGCCCTCAGCTCTGCCACTGGACTCCAGTGTATAACCTGTATGCTCAAAAGGTCTGTTACACCTTCCCTGCCCCTTGTCTCCTCTCCCTCCTTGAATACCTGTGAAATGGCTTTCCCCCTCCCCCTCTCCCACCCTCTTGGAATGCTTGTGGGATGAATGGGCTGCTTGAGCAGCTGGAAGATCAGAAGAGCTTCCAGGTAGACAAGGTGTCTGGCACTCTGATTAGGCAGCGATCACACACCCAATGGACACTGCCTGAGGTGGAGTGTGACCAAGTCATCACTAGTTGCAGGCCAACGGGAGCAGGTCCTTAAAAAGGGAAGGGGCCATGTGCTCAGCAGTGCACTCACAAGATTGTACCTCTCGTGAAGGCCCTTCACCCGGACTGCCTGGCCAGTGGTTCACCGTGTTGCATTCCATCGTGCCTCGGGAAGACTTACCTTCATCGCTGCGCCGTGAGACACTTACCTTGAAGGATTCTGACATCTCCAGTGCCATGCCTGTCCTGGGAGCGTGAGTATGTGAGTGTGTGTGTGACCCTCCTCCCCCTTCTTTAGAGCTTAGCTATCAGTATAATAAATATGCTGCTTTCTGCCAAACTCTGGTGAGTCATTAGTCCTCCCTAAGCTTACTAGCTGGCCCAATTTGGGATAACACTGCTCAGAGAGCTGACCTGGGAACAGCTGCCATTGCCATTCAGCCACCCGAGCAAAGCCCCTCCTGGAGCGTTTGTGTGTGCGCGCATCATGCCCAGCCATACGCAGGACATGTGAAAGCCCTGCCATGAGGCCTGCCCTGCTTCACAGTGGGGGGTCCTCCGCATAGCCACCCACTGCTGCTGAGCCCCTTTGCTCCTCTAGCACCTGGCCACCAAGAATCTGACGCTCATTCTGCCATTAACGCTGTCTCCCACTGCCCCTGAGGAAGAGCCATTCTCTCCATTGTAAACTGAGGTGCAGGGTGGGTGGAGGTCTTAGCGCCTGCAGGTTGTGGGGGTTACAGACAAATTAAACACACCTAAGATTGGCAGTTTGGATGGCCAGACAGAGGTGATGTGCCCAAGGCCACAGATCAGGTCAGGGGCAGCGTTAGGAAGGAGAACCCAGGAATCCTGCCCCTCAGGCCCTAGTTCCAACCACTTGACCCTAATCCTCTGAGCTGGGAACAGAACCCAACAGGCCTGAGTCTCAGACCACTAACCCCCACTCCTTCCAGGTGCTGTGACTAAAACCCAGTGTCCTGACTCTCAGTCCCCCATGCTCTACCCCACTCTCCAGAGCTGGGAACAGAATCCCTGCTGTAATTCACTAGACCACACTCCTGCCATGTAATGTGAACAGAACCGAGGAGTCCTGCCTCTCAGCCCCCAGTCTAACCGCTAGACCCCACTCCCCGACCTGGGAACAGAATCCAAGAGTCCTGATTCCCTTGCCCCGGCTCTGATGCACTAGCCCACACTCCTGCCAGTGGATGGGAATAGAATCCAGGAGTCCTGACTCCCAGCCACACCCCCAACCCCCTCCTGCCTTGATTGGGGTCAGTTATTGCGCAGATCTGTGGCTTCAGTGACAGAACTACTGCAAGTGTTTGCAGAAGGGCTCGTTACCTGCTGGGGTGGCTTGGGGAAGATGGGAATGCCAGAGCCATAAAGCTGTGGCTGCTCTGGTGCTCCTGTCTAGCAAGCAGGATGTCAATGCATCCAGCAGCATTTCCTCCCCCAGCCTGCCTGATGCCCAGGGAGTTTGAGTTTAAGCAGAAGGTCTGCCTGGCCCAAGAGCCTGATCCTCCTTGCCAGAGTCAGCCAGGGCTGCCATGGTACTGAAGAGGGCTGGCTCACTTGCATAGACATTGTACTGAGCTGTCACAGGGTAAGTCAGGTGGGTGAGATGTGAGGATCTGGCCGTACAATGTGTGAATGTTGTGTGAGCTTAGGAACCCTCTGCAAGGAACTTTACCAGACCACAACTCTGTTTTGAATGTGCAGCCCCCTCTCTTTGCTTTCTCCATTGGCTGGTTGCCCCCACAACTGAAATGCCCAAGACTGGTGGCAAAGGGCCAGCAAAAGAGGGTTGTTGATGTTAAGTGCTCTGTAATTGCAATGGAATAGCTCTGAAGCCATCTATTGTTTAATCAGGAGAACTGGTTTAGCAGGGGAGAAGTTGTCTTGGCAACGAAGTCACCTGGCCGAGGTCTGTGATCACCTGAGAAGGACATCACCTGATCAGGGTGGGAGGGCAGGGATGAAAGTTATAAAAGGCCAGGAGCTGCTCAGGCTCCATTTTTAATTCAGCTCAGGAGGAGAGAGATGCAACCCAGCATGTAGGGACCTGAGGAGGCAGAGGCCCTGCCTACCTGAAAACAGGCTATCACCCAGGCTTCCCAAGGGCCGGGTGAGCTGATGGGGGGGCATGGCAGGTTGTTGTGTTCTATGGGATCTGTCCTCTCCTGTGCTGTATCTGCTACGTAAATGAGTGATGGCGTTAGCTCCTGAGCAGAATGGCCCTCTGGGTTGTATGGTTACATTGACCACGGCCTCCCTGAGAGAGTTAAACTAACCCAGAAGGCTCACGGCTGCGGGAGGCTGTGTTTATGGGATGGGGGTGTCTGAGCCAAGGGGCCAGCTAGCCGGACAAGCAGGGTCCAGGTCTGGGGGGGGGGGGGTGCGCAAGATACAGGGTCTGTGCCCTGAGTGTGAGCCTATTGACCCCATGACTGTGGGAAATTCCTGGACTCTTTTCACGTTTAAAACACCTGGGGCCCAGCAGCTGGGTTCTCTCAAAGCATCTGGGGAGCAGTTGACAGGGGGCGCTTGTTGGGGACCTGTGACTGAGGGGATGGCTGCTGAGCCCCTCTACGCTGTGCCCAAACTGTTACATACAGGGCTGTGCAGTGGGTGGGATCCCTGGCTACAGTCCTGCAGTGATGGGCCCCGGGTGCAGTGCAAGCAGGGCTGAGCCTTTTAAAAGCCTGTGATGCTACAGCCCCACTCTCCCAGGCTAAGGTGGGGACCTTTGTCTCCCTCCAGTGATTGGTAACAGTGAGTGGTGTACAGGGCCGCTGCTGCCAGAGCTGTACTGGGCTCCCCCTTTACTTCAGGTAGCAGAAGGTTGGGTGCCCGGTTCTATCCCCCGAGGGGCGCTGGACCACGCAGTGCAGCTCCGGCCTGGCTAGTGCATTAGTGGTGCTTGGGGAGAGGCGGCTGACAGTGAATGCTGTTCTATGGCAGGAATCACAGTGAAGAGGGGCCAACCCACGCAGCTTCAATCGGGTGCAGGCTTTTAATTGTGGAGCCCCTTGCCCAGTGAGCCCCGCTGTCCATGCCCAGGTGAGTGGGGAGGGGGAACTTGCCTGAGCCCTGAGGAGAGCAGGAGGGAGGGGTGCATGATGTCAGATGGCAATTGTCCCTTTCAACAAGAATGGCCCCTGTGTGTGCTGCCCCGCAGTCACGTGGCTGTTCAGTAATAATGTTACAGCTCCTTCCGGCTGAGAATCCCAGTGTGCCTCCCCAGCGTCGTCTCGCCCCAGGAGCCAGGCAGGGAAACCGAAGAGCAGAGAAGGGCAGTGACTTGCCCATGATCCCAGGCAGAGTTGAGGCATGACCCCTGCTAGACTGTGCTCTCTGCCCTTCAGATTAAATATTCCCATTGGCTCTATCATCGCTCTGTCATCATCCTCGCCTGCTTGACATTCTTTGGGGTCTGATCCCCCCTGCAAATCCCCTCCCATCCCTCTGTGACATTCCTGTTATCGCTCATCTCAGGGCAAACATCACACCCCCTTGGTGAGAGCTAAAGCCCCATTCCCAGCCCTCAGATGGTTAACTGCGGGGGTGGGAGGCAAGCTGAGTTTTACAGAGCATTAGCCTGCTTGGCTGGATGGAAGCTCAGGGCCCAGAATCTGTGGCGAGGTTACAGCAGGGTTCTGGGAGCCTCTGACTCATGTCACCGTGGGCAAATCATGTAATTGCCCTGTGCCTCAGTTTCCCCCTCTGTAAAATGGGCTTGATGACCAGACACTGTAGCAGGGACATGAGGCTCAGCTGAGGTTTGTGCCATGCCATGGAAACCTCAGCTGGCAGGTGAGGGGCAGCAGGTTGCTACTGGTTGTGTTGTTACTGCCCAGTGGAGTTAATAGAGGAAGGTTGGGGGGTCCCCATGTCTCGGCGGCTTGGAGGTGCTGGGCCAGAGGGGCCGCCTGAAGCTGCTAGAGCATCGGGCTCAAAACAAAGAGGTTGCCAGTCTGCAAAGGGGCACAGGCGCCATCTTTCCTTCCTTTCATTCTTTCCTTTCAAAAGCAGCCGGAAGACGGGTGAAAAACGGGCCCCGTCCCTAGCAAAGCGGGGGCAGTTGGCTGTGCTGCAGCTGCTCCAGTTGCACAGCCCAGGCTGTCATGGGCTCACTAGCAAATCTGAAAGCAATTAAAGCCATCCTCAGTGCTAGCTCCAGGCTGGCTCCAGGCTGCAGGGAAGCTGCCACAACAGATCACGCAGCGTGTGCTGCTATCCCGAGGAGCCAGCCGCAGCCAGTGCGCTCCCTGCCTTCCACCTGCCTGGGGGGGGGATGGCCAGAACCCCCCGTGCTGGTGGATCAGCGCTTTTCAAAATTCTTTGTCACACCAATGTGGCTACCGCCGCAGGAGAGGGGGCTGGCCTGGCATGGAGCCTCGGGAGGTCAGCCCAGGGATCATGGGCCCGAGGAACCCACTAGAGCCCACGAGGAGCTACAACTTCCACTCACAGACCAGATGAATTCTTGTTGTGCCACAGCCCCATGCCCCCCCCCCATTCATTGCCCCGCTGTGCCCACTATGTGCACTCTGTGCTGTCACTGCCAATGTGAGCCCCTCAAGGCTGTGTCCCCATGTGTTTGGGCAGTGCTGGAACAACGGGGTCTCGATCCTGGCTGGGCCTCTGGCTGCTCCCAGGGTATCAGTTGTTACTAGCCATGGATGGGCTGCCCGCTCCCAGCCACTTGCATGGGTTACTCAGATGGGCACCCACGCCAACCCCTGCCCGGGTGCCAGCTCCTTCTGGGGCACAAGGGAGTCGGATCCTGGGGTTCACGGCAGGGATGGGAGCTGTGTGGTTCAGAACAAAGGCCTCCCAGTCTCTGCCGCCCCCCATGAAAGGAGAGCCCCTGAGAAGGGCCTGGGGTGGGGGGGAGAGGCCTGAGTCGTGAGCTCCTCCCTTCCTGAATGGCCATGCAGTCCCTTCTGCACTGCGGGGCCCTGCAGAGAATGACCTTCCCCTGCACCCCCCCTGAATTCGCCACCAGTGCGCCCCATGGAGACTCGTTGGGGCAAGGACCCAAGGACCCAACGAGCTGCACTGGTGCTGCTGAGGGCCTGGCAGGTTGCCCCCTGCCCCCAGTCAAACCCTGTATAACCCCCCAGAGAGGGGCAGGTACCCCTGTATACCCCTGTCTCCGACACTCCTCAGAGAGGGGCAGGTAACTCTGTATATCTCCCTCTCTGACACACCCCCAGAGAGGGGCAGGTACCCCTGTATACCTCCCCCCCAGAGACGGGCAGGTACCTCTGTATAGCCCCCCACTCTGACCACCCCCCAGAGAGGGGCAGGTACCCCTGTACACCCCCCCGACAGCCCTCTCCAGAGACGTGCAGGTACACCTGTATACCCCCCTCGCCAACACCCTGCAGAGAGGGGTAGATACCCCAGGAAAGGGCCGGTAGCCCTATTACCCCTCTTCAGTACCTTGTGCCCCGAGCTGGGCAGGTACTGCCCTTTGACCAATGGGTCACCATTTCCCAGCGCATGACACTACCAAAGATGATGATAGTATTTAAATGAACAGTGTGCTGCCCTCTGCTGGATGGCATTGGAATGGCTCCAGTGCGTGTCAGAGGCCTGGCCCTGCTAACAGTGCCTGGAGAGCCTCCTTTCACTCCAGGGACCTGTGCTTTTGGAGCAGGAGGTCTTGCGTTGGGTCCTACCCCGCAGTAATTCCCGGAGAAGAGCTTTTAGAAACACTCCCAATATCTCACCTGCCCTATTGTACTAATGTCCAGCTGCTACCATCACACTATGGCCCCACCCTGCCCGCTTGCGCTACGTGTTTTCAAAAAGACCCGCTCCGCCAAAAGTGGCCAAGCCGAGCAGGGACGCTGCGATGGCTCACGTCACTTTGATCGCTGTGTTTCCTTTGTCAGGTGCGTTTAGCTCTGCTGCCTTCCGAGGGACCAGCAGCGACAGAGCCTCAAGGGCCCTTGGGAGCCAGAGCCTCTGAAGTGCGCTGCTGCCACAGCTGGAAAAGATTCATCCTTCCAACAACCTCTCTGCATTCACACGTCCCGTGTGAGCTCCCCAAAGGCAGCCGCAGCTCTGAGGCGGCGCCACTCTGAGGCGAGTGTGGGGTTGGCTGCACCATTGTCCTTGCTCACAGAAACCGCCAAACAAGAAAGGAACATCAAGGCTCCTTAGAGTCCTGTCTCTCTCTGTCTGCCCCGGCAGCATCTGAACCAAACGCAAAATGGCATCGGGCTAGGAATAGAAAGGTGAGTTGCTCAGAAGACAAAAGCTGAACAGTGAGATCACTAAATACACTACAATAACATTGGGATACATGCTAATGACTGCAGAGCACGGGCAGTGTTGTCTTGTTGATAGAGCACAGGTCTGGGAGCCAGGAGACCTAGATTCTGTTCATGGCTCAGCCAGGTAACCTTGGGCAAGTCACGTCACCACCACCTCAGTTTCCCCATGTGTACAATAGGCATCATGATACTGGCGTCCTTTGTAAAGGGCTTGGAGGTTTAGGACTGAATGGTGCCATATGAGCTCTAGGTGTTAATGCTGACGGTATGTCAAGTCAGCCTGTTGTAGTCTTGACCAATCACAACCTCCAAAGAGAGGCCTTGTGGGAGGGATGGAGGGTGCAACAGTAACACTCTGATTGGCTGGAGGCATGTTTAGTATCCAGGGCTTTAACTGGTCAATTACTGCAGGTGTGGAAAGAATCAGTGGGCAGATACAGAGAGGTTGGGGGTGTGGAGGGCAGGGAGACAGCCCCCAACCCACGTCCTGTTTCGACAGGCTTACTGCACAGTGAGGACAGACCAAGCCCTGGAGCTGGCTCCTGCTCCCTTTTGAATGGCTTAAGGTAGGAGGGGACCCCCTGAACTCGCCCCCCTGCTGCTTGCAAATCTATTGCTGCATCCCAGACCCCAAACAGGCAGCTCCTGACAGGGTCAGGGAGAGGGTCCCATAGATCTCAGCCCACCTATTTGCTGCTGCCCAAGTCACCTGCCCCACAGAAGATTCAGCGCCAAGGGGGAGGCGAAACACATGATACCAGCACTCAGAACGTTAGCCTCACTGTCTCTACTAAGGGCTTGATTCTGCAAAGTGCTGAGCATGTGGGCCATGGTCCCGCATGGGGTTAACTGTATCATAGTAATCCTTAGCTCTTCTACAGCACTGCTTAGCCATGGATCTCCGAGCACTCCCCAGAGGGGCCAGCATCTTTATTCCTACTTCACAAATGGGGAAACTGAGGTACAGGGCTGTGAAGTGAGGTGCTCAAGGTCACCCTGCAAGCCGATGGCAGGAATAGAACCCGAGTCCCAGTCTAGCGCTCTTAGCAGGCCCGTTGGAGTCAGCCTGGCTGTGTTTTGTGTGGAAAAGGGCACTGCCCCATGTGGTGCTAAGGAGGCATTCACTGTTTTCGTGATCCCTCAGAGCAGGCGTGTGAGCAGTGCTGTCACAGCGGCAGTCCAGGCCTGACTGAGAGCATCTGTGGATGATGGCTTCTCTCCCTTCCCCTGTTGGTCTCTGGTTGCAGTCACTAAGCGCTCTGAATTGAACTAGGTGCTAGTAGCTTGGCTGACTGACAGGTGAGCCAATCACTAATTCAGCAGCGCACTGTGTGGGAAGGGAGGCTGCCATGCTGGGTATTCGGCTGAATGCGAGTGGTTTGGAGGATGTTGCTCTGATCCCCTGGGCCATCTGTGGTGTGTTCAGCTGCGTCTCTCTCATGTCTTAGTGGGCTGAGGGTAAGTGCAAGTGTGGAGCCATTAACAGATGCACTGGTGGCGGAGCCAGTGGATTGTTCTCTGTTCTAGCTGATCGTCTGGCTTAGGTTTTTCTCGGATGCTGATTGCCGTGGTTCTGATGACCAGATTTTCAAACACCAGCTTGGTCACCTGCGCTGTATCATTGGACACATTCCAAAGTATGTCCTGCATGGAGAACTAGTGGCTGCTCCAAGGACACTGGGCCGACCTTGGCTCAGGTTTGAGGATGTTTGCAAGAGGGACTTGAAAACACAGAATATCGCCACTGCAAGCTGGAAAGACGCACCTAGCAAGAGGCCCCGTTGGTTCACAGTGCTGTGCCAGGGAGGCAAAGAGGCTGAAGAGAGGTGCTTGAGAGATAGGAAAGGGAAGAGAGTGAAAAGTGCAGCCAGCCTCACACTCTAGTAGTGCGCCAGTTTCATCCTCTGGCCCTGCGCCTTACACCTGCATTATCGGTGGCAAGGACGGTTGCTCGAGAATTGGACTTGTCCACCCGCCCACGATGCTGCAGCATGACCTGCAGGAACTGGCCTGCTCTGGTGCTTACACTACGAGACAGAGGTGCCTTTCCATTCCATTCCTTCAGCACCCAACACAGGGAGTCTCCCTTGGTCTCCAGGCCTGCTACTAAATGCTGAACACTTCTGAACAGCTGGCCACTGCATTGACATGGCCAGATGTTCAGAACGCATTTGAAAACCTGGCCTCTGCATGGCTGATTCATGGCAGGGCTGGCACCGCTGTAGGACAAGATCTTTATTATTCATATGAATGGCTAAGCCTTTTTTTACAAATCCTGCTAATCTCTCTGCCTTGATACCTTGTGGCAGTGAGTTCCACAGGTAAATTATCTCATATCAAACAGGACTTCTTTGGATGGGCTTTAATTTTTTTTGTCAGTTAATTTCAGTGGCTTCCCCTTGTTTTTTTTATTCTGAGTGGGTACGCAGGCACACCTGAATGACCTGCCCTACACTTTCCATTACGTTATGCATCTCTGTCTCATCTCCTCTTATTTAGTTTCCCTTTAGACTAGATTGTTCTTATCTTTTTCATTTCCTCTCTGTAGAGGCTGCCACAGTTATGGGTCTAGCTACATGCTGTCCCCTTGCTGGGCTCCCTGAGTTCACCCTCTCAGGCCTTTCCCTATTCTGGAATTTTACATCCGTCCCCCTCTTAGATGGAGCCCAGGGCTACAACTGTGCTTACCCAGCAGGTCTTACTGGGTTCAGACATCGACTGTTCCACCTTTGGGAAGCTGGGACCAGCGGTGCCCAGGGATCTGCCAGACTCCTTAACCCCCAGGATTGTTCATTTTATCAGCAGGGACGCAGCATTTAGAGAAAAAGGGATTTGAAAACAGTCTGCACAGCTCTCTGTCTGACCTGAGGCCTTCCCATCCCCCGATGGCAGGCCTGACTTCTCCAGAGTCCCTGCTGGGTACCCCTGAATGACACCCCCATCTCAAGTGCTCCTTTCTAAATCAGTCCCAATCCTTCAGATCTCTGGAGTGTGTGAGCCATCCCCTGCCTCTTAACAACCCCCAAGAGACTTCTCTTGATCCATTCTTTCTGCATCCAGCTCATTTTTCCTTTTTGCCCTTCACTGCATGGACCCCAGTATATTTAGACAGCAAACCACCCAATAGCCAGGCAGGGCCTCCCGGGGGGGGGGGCAAGTGGGGCAATTTGCCCCAGGCTCTGCAGGGGCCCCCACGAGAATGACTGAGGCTCCCTCCCTGGCCCTGGTCCGACCTCGCCTCCACCCCTGTCCCGGAGCCTCAGCGCATCCAGGAGCGTCCCTGGATAGCGCTGCAGCATGGCTCCGGCAGGGCCTGAGCTCCTCCCCACTCTGAGCCGCGTGGTAAGGGGGCAGGGCTGCGAGCTCCAGGCCGAGTGGAGGGAGCTCAGGCCTCGCTGGAGCTCGCAGCCCCTCCCCCTTACCATGCAGCTCAGAGCGGGGAGGAGCTCAGGCCCTGCCGGAGCCCCGCTGCACCACTGTTCAGGGACGCTCCTGGATACGACGCACTGAGGCTCCAGGTGAGGGGGGAGCCGGGGGTAAGGGGCCAGGGCTGGGGGGGTTGGATAAGGAGCAGGGAGTCCCGGGAACAGTCAGGAGATGGAGGGGGCAGAGGTTGGGGGGACGGTCAGGGGACAGGGACCGGGGGTTTGGATTGTGGGCATTCCAGGGGTCTGTCAGGACTCAGCAGGGGGGTGGATAGGGGTCGGGGCAGTCAGGGGACAGGGAGCAGGGTGGGGTCCTGGGGTGGTGGTTGGGGGGGGTGTAGCAGGGTGGATCCCCTGCTCCTGCTCTGAGGGGTTTAAAAGCAGCCTGGTAGGTCTTGAGAGCTGCTGCTCTAGGCTGGTCTGATTAAGGAAGTGACTGCAGGTGAGGCCATGCCCCAAACTGAGCGACAGCTGGCCCCTATAAAGGGCCAGGGAAGCCAGAAGCTCAGACAGTCTTCCTCTGCCTGAAGAGGAAGAAGGGCCTGGCTGCAGGGGCTATAGGCAAGGTACCTAGGGTGAAGCAGGGCTGGGGAAAGGCTGAGGAGCTGGGGAGCTCCAGCCTGGAAAGCCCCAGGCTGCGGCCTAGCATTGGGCTAACAGGTACTGGGGGTTGCAGAGGGCAGCCCAGGGGTAGGCCAAGGCAGCAGGTCCAAACCCTCCTTGCCAGTGATGAGTTGGCTGATACTGCAGTCTGCCCCAGGGCGTGGGGCTAGACAATGACTGGCAGTAGCCTTATACTGAGGCAAGGTAGGGATAGAGGTTGGGGATTCCCTTAGAGGGGAGACCCAGAGAGAAAGGGGTTACTGCTAGGGGGCAGCACCCCATGTGAAAGGGCACCGGGTCCAGGGAGGGACACGGGGGGCCTGAAGACAGGCGGATCACCAGCCTGCAGAGGACGCTCCAGCGCTGGACAGAGCTAATTCCCGGAGTCACCAGCAGGAGGCGCTGCAGGGGTGAGTCCAGCCCATCTACAGGGGGTCTCTGGGGGATGGTGAGGGGACATGGAGCAGGATGGGTCGGGGATTCTGAGGGGGGCGGGCAGTTGGGGGGCAGAAAGTGGGTGGGGGTCAGATAGGGGGCAGGGCCAGGCTGTTTGGGAGGCACAGACTTCCCTACCCTAAAGCTCATTCAGCAGTTTGAGGCTTGCAGAAGAGCCAAGCTGTTAGCTTTTCCATTAGGGCTACCATCCCTTTCACTTCTCAAATGCCAAATTATAGTCTATATTTAATTTCAGTGCCATAGGGCGATTCATGTCAGGGGAGGGTAGCTTCATTAAAATTAGCCACTGGGGGAGGGATCACATGAGAAGAGCAATATCCTACATCACCTACCTCCTTCCCAACCCTACCAAGGGAGACCCCTTCCCCGCGTTCCCTGAGGCTTCAGAGGGGTTAATTCAGTGGTTCTCAAACTTTTGTACTGGTGACCCTTTTCACATAGCAAACCTCTGAGTGAAAAACCCACCCCTATAACTTAAAAACACTTTTTTATATATTTAACACTATTATAAATGCTGGAGGCAAAGCGGGGTTTGAGGTGGAGGCTGACAGCTCGCGACCCCCAGTAATAACCTCGTGATCCCCTGAGGAGTCCCAACCCCCAGTTTGAGAACCCCTGGGTTAATTTAATTTTAGCACCCTGTGTCCACTCACATGCATATGCTATTTTGAGCATTTCAGTTTTCACAACATAGGCTCATCCCAGATTCTGGAACAAGCTCAAATGCTCAGTTTGTGGAGTATGTACATAGTCTATACTAAAGACAAACCCACAGTAACCGTCTCCAGTTTGTGAGGGACCCCATGGAGCCAGTCTCTAGGAAACGGATAAATGCATGGAGGTTAAGTCCATTAATGGCTATTAGCCAGGATGGGTAAAGAATGGTGTCTTTAGCCTCAGTCTGTCAGAGGGTGGAGATGGATGGCAGGAGAGAGGTCACTTGATCATTACCTGTTAGGTTCACTCCCTCTGGGGCACTTGGCATTGGCCACTGTCGGTAGACAGGATACTGGACTGGATGGACCTTTGGTTTGACCCAGTATGGCCATTCTTATGTTCTAAGCTAAATGAACCCAAAGTTATGGAGACAGATATGAGTCAAGGAAGCCAGAAGAGTATCAGAAACCTGGTAAAATCTGACTGGATGGGCTCAGGTGTTTGGTCACAAGCTGAGGTGGTTCAAAAGTTTTGGATTTTTTTAAGCAGAATTTTTTTATTGTTTCTTAAACAATCAAACACAGCAAGCAGCAAATATTCGGCCGCACGCTTCTGAAACCCCAAACCATATTCAGGTTTTGGCAAACTAATTTCAGCTTTTCAATTAAAAAACGACTTTTGAAGGAAAGCAGACATTGTCCGTGATTTTTTTCTGCTTTTTAAAAACCCCTAGTTTTCTATCCAAAAAAGTTTTGATGGAAAATATGTGTCCAACCCTTTTAATGAGCTTTACTGCCTTTTAGCACTAGCTAATGCTGAGAACCAGTGATACCTTGTAAAGAAGTTTTCTCAAAACTGGGTTTGTGCTGAGATGCGGAAGGTTTATTTTTCCCATAGTGGGGGAGCAAGTGGGGCAATTTGCCCTGGGCCCCACAGGGGCCCCCACGAGAATATAGTACTGTATAGTATTGCAATTTTTTTTTTGGAAGGGGCCCCTGAAATTGCTTTGCCCCAGGCCCCCTGAATCCTCTGGGTGGCCCTGTAGCCAGGGTTCAGACACTGTGACGGAGCAGCAGTAGAGGGGTTTCCACACACACAAACACTGGTGCTTTGTCTCCCTTTGATGGCTAGCCCAGGTTTGGATATTTCTGAGGCTGCTGCCCCCAGCTAGTTACAACTGGCTCAAGCTGTAGAGACTCATGCATTTGATCCTGTGGTCTTGGGCTCAGTCCCTGCCTATGACTTGCTGAGGGATGTTCTGCTCCAATGTGTTTCCCTTTGCCATC
Organism: Mauremys reevesii; assembly: GCF_016161935.1. Taxonomy (NCBI): domain Eukaryota; kingdom Metazoa; phylum Chordata; order Testudines; family Geoemydidae; genus Mauremys; species Mauremys reevesii. The sequence continues at coordinate 50,580,827 of NC_052632.1, read as the reverse complement.
CTTCTCCTGGGTGTATCACCTAGCTTTGTTCCCATGTGGCCTGCAGAAAGCCCCCCACTAGTTGTGCAGCAGATGTAAACCTGGCCACTTTGCGGCTCATCGCTCAGTTCCCAATCATTATTAAATATCTGCACCCAGTACCACAGACCCCAGCCACTCATTGCTGTTTGTTTTCTGTCCGTTTACATGGCCCCGTCAAGGTAGCACCAGCCAAGCCTCAATGACTTGTTACCATCACACTAGCCCTGTGAGGTAGCAATGGGTTTAGCCCCATTTTATGGATGAGGAACTGACAGTCATGGCAGATTAAGTGATTTGACCAAGGTTTCAAGGGAAGGGGTGGCTGACTGGAAAATTGAACCCAGCACTCCTGTGTCCCAGCCCAGTGCTGTAGCCACTAAGCCACCTTCCCTCCCCTGCTACCCCTTTTCTAATCCAGGTAGAATTTTACCCCTCACCCTGGAAAAAAATGGAGTGAATGAGCAAGGGGATGAGTGAAGAGGGGACTGGGAAGAGGATGTGTGTTGGCAATGTGTTTATTATTGGCTACCGAGCGTAGTGCCAAAAGTGAGCCAACCAGCCATGCAGGGAAGAAGGGCTGGGGGCTTGCCCATGGGATTTCATGTTGGGACTGAAGGAAGATGATTCCTAGATGCTACAGCGATGGGCACTTTAGGAACCATCATCATGGATTAATGCCTCCAGGGGTTCTCCAGTAGTGCCACGTTTTCAAATGGCCTCAGCACCATCAGCTCCCGGGGTTCTCAGTGGAAGAGACTTCACCATTGTCCTCAGTGGGAGCTGCAGGGCTCTGAGCTCTTTTGAACCTCTGGCCCCTTCGTTCGGGTGTCTAAGAAGATTGTACGGCTTTAACTGCGCTGGTTTCATTTGAGTGGTACCACCCACTGATCTGGATGCAGCGATACTGGCAGGTATTGGGAATAGTGGTGTTAAGCCAGGCCTGCACTAGAACCATTTGCGGGTGTAGTAACCCCAGTCAGGGATGTGAGAATTTGACACTTTCATGTCAGCATAAGCCCCAGTGTCGATGGAGTCATACCAGCGAAGCAGTCCCGTGGCAGGTATAGCTTAGGCCATTTGGGGACTGTAAGGGTCCGGTGTGGGGGCTCGGCCGTCTCAGGTGCGGCCGGGAGCCAGGCCGCGTCACTACACGGCCTAAATCCGCAAGTCAGTCTCCGAAGGTCCACGAGCTCAGACCCTGAGGCAGGGGCTGAGCAAAACAAACAGTCAATGAAGCCCAACCCCTCAGTCAGGGCGGGGCAGCAAAACAGCAGTTCTAGGCTCAGGCCCTTGGCAGGAGCTGAGCAACAGCAATAGTTCAGGGCTCAGGCCCTTGGCAGGAGCTGAGCAACAGCAATAGTTCAGGGCTCACTGTCTGAGTGCTGGGGTGAGGGGGAGACTGCCACCCGTGAGTGGGGTGGCAGGGGGGACACAGGTCCACCCACTCCACTGTGTCCCAGCCCGGGGCCCTAACAGCAGCAGTTAGTCTGCTGCTGGGTCGGTGGTGTCCTGACCGCAACACACCGACATCGGCTCAATGTCTGCTGTAGCCAGACTGGGGTCAGCTACCCCGGGGCTACTTTCCATTTCCCCCTCTATGGGTACCTGCTCAGTACCGGTGTCCGGCGCTGGGTCCCACACCATGGGCTCCTCGTCGTGCTGAGTGTCGGCTAGCTTGGGCTGCTCCTCAGGACGCGGGTCCGGGTTACGCTCAGGTAGCTCCTCGGGGTACCGGGCCCGGGGAAGGCTCGGCCAGTCCACTTCAGGATACCGGGCTCGGGGAAGGCTCGGCCAGTCCACTTCAGGATACCGGGCTCGGGGAAGGCTCGGTCCAGCAGGAGCTCGGTCAGGAGCGTCTGTCCTCTCCGGCCGCCGGGCTGCAACTGAGCGCTGGGCTGGGGTTTTTATACTTCCTGTCCCGCCCCTTGACTTCCGGGGTGGGGGTGGGGTGGGGTGGGGTGGGAGACAGGCGGCAATGGCTCTGCCCACTGTGGCGGCGGTTCTGGCTCCTCCCTCTCAGGTGCGGCCGGGAGCCAGGCCGCCTCACTACAGGGACATGCTACCAATCACAGCATTCTCTGCTAGTGTAAGCCTTGTTTCCGCTAGGAGGCCTTGCTGGGAGCACTACACCGGCAAACTTTCCTGGACCTTAGGCCAGGTCTACACTCCAGACTTCTGCTGGTCCAGCTGTGTTGATTGGGGTGGGCAGAGGGGTGATTCCTGACTGACAAAGCTGTGCTGGCAGCCCCCAGTATAGACGCAGCTATGCCAGGAAAGCTGGGCTTTTACCAAGCTAGTTTATTTCTGCCCTGGAGGGTGGTTTTACTAGACCTGCACAAAGCTCAGCTTTGCCGGGATGGCTGTATCCACACTAGAAGCGCTTTGCCAGTGTCGTACCCGCTGGTCCTACACTGGTTACGCAATGTCTATACTTGAAATGCTGGGGACACACAGGTGTGTTCAGGCTCAGGCTTGAGCCCACCACCCTGTCTAGGTTTCAGAAACCCAGCTCCAGCCCAAATGTCTCCACAGCTATTTTTAGCACCATAGCGTGAGCCCTGCAAGTTCATGTCTGGACAGCCAGGCTCTGAGTCTTGCTGCCAGGAGTTTCCACTTGCTGTGGAGACATGTCCCAGGCGCATTGCTCATTGCAGCAGGTGCGGCCTGTTGTATTTGCGGTTGACCCACTAGTTTGACCTTCGGCCCCCATTGTTTGCTTTAGCGGGCTAGTGTCCCAGACTCTCCGAGTGCCGCACTGCACAATGGGCGTGCCTGGTCTTGTTTTATCACATTGCAAGTGACAGCTCATATACATCAATGTGAAACACTGTTGGGTGCAAGGCCTGTTTTCAGTCAGGAGCTGGCTCGTATTTGTTTCTCGGCTCCAGCACTGTGTTTTAGGCTGGCTCTGCATGACCCCCCAGTCTTACATCCAGGGCCAGCTCCAGCGTTTTTGCTGCCCCAAGCGGCAGGAAAAAACATAAAATAAATAAAGCCGCGATTGGCAGCACTTCAGCGGCAGCTCTTCTGCCGCCGCTTCATTCTTCAGCAGCAGTTTGGCAGCAGGTCCTTCCCTCCGAGAGGGACCAAGGGACTCACTGCCGAAGACCCGGACGTGCTTCCCCTTTCCGTTGGCCACCCCAAGCACCTGCTTGCTGCTCTGGTGCCTGGAGCCGGCCCTGCTTACATCTCAGGAAGCTATATTCCTCCTGGGAGTGCAGTATCTCCACAGCTACAGGTTCCCAGCTGCGTTGCAAGGTAAAGCCAGAGAGGGAAGCACAGACTTGCGCTCATGGGTCTCGTAGGCCAGGGCAGGCTAAGCCTCCCCTAACCCAGGCTGAGGCCCTGCTCATGCTCGGCCCCAAGGCCCTGTCCTTGCTCTCCCTCTTCCGTGAAGTCGGTGGGGGCTCAGCTCAGGTCAGTGGCCTGGAGCTTGGGGCCTGCCAGCAGCCCAAGGTAGCTTGGGAGTCGGGCTGGTGCTTGGGCCAGCTGGCGGCCCCGGGGCTTGGGGTGATCAGCTTGAGTCACGCCCCCCCAAGCACACTCCCCTTATCCTCCCTGCAGCTCCCAGCTGTTTGCTGCTGCCTCTCCCCATGGCTGCAGCTTGCAGCTCGCCAGCTCCAGGAGCTGCCGCATAGGGAGGGGGCCCGGCTGGTAAACCCTGGCAGAAATTGGGGGGGGAAGGGGCATGTGCTCCGCCACCCGTGTCACCTCTGAATCTACCCCTTTGCTCTACCTCTGTCATTGGCAGGCCCTCTCTGCCCTAGGCCTCTTGCAACATTTGCAAACCCAGGGGCTGAGCGCCTGCCATTGCAACCCAACCTACTAGTTCAGGATCAGCTCTGAGCCCTAGTTGAATAAGACAAACCCAAAGCCCCAATCTTCTCACCGCGGCTGGGAAGATCTGACCCAGAACCAGCCAGAGTTCTAATCCCACCTCCTAAAACCAGCAGCATATGGCCCAGAACTGCTGGCGCTGCTGGCTGTGCATTTGGCCCACTTTCTCTTGCCCCAGAGATTGGGGGCAGAGGGAGGGGGGCTTGTGAGCTTTGCCCACCTGGCCTGGCATTTGCCAAGCTCCTGGATTTTTGTTTTTTCCCCCTGCACTACCCAGTTAAGCAGAAGTTTGCCGGTATGGAGACTGACCGTTTTCTTGAGGCACATTTTCTGTTTTTTCACTTGTGAAATATTTCTGTCAGAACCAGTTAATGTACAAATTAGCAGCGGTGGTCTCTCTTACGTCTTCTGACTCACTAATTTGACAGGGGGTGTTTTGTCTGTGGAGCAAACTCTTGACAGGCAAATAGCAGGTCAGTAATCGGGGCTTACCAGTCAAGGACCCGCAGGTTAGCACCACCGGAGGGGTGGGGGAGGCGGGGGGATGGGGTAGCGATACACAGCTGGGACAATTAGGAAGCTGCAGCTGAACACACTTCAAGGCCAAGAAGTGCTAGGGCTGCAGTCTCCATTCGTTGGAAAGGTGAGTCCCCCGTCCTCCCTCAGAGGCGCCTTCTATAAATTCCTGGATGGATATTTCAAAGTCCCTTTAAAAGCTGGATTCATCCTTTTAATACAGTGGCTGCTAAGTGGCTTTACGTGCTGTGTAGAAGCTGGCGTTTGGAGGAGAGCGAGGGCATGCAGAGCTAGGATGAATGGTCCCAGGGTCCATCAGAACTGTGCACCCAGGTGGGTTCCCCTGGGCAGTGTCCATGGGGCTCTGAAGTCTGGTGGGTCAAAGGCTCCCTCACCTGTTAATTTACTCAGATGAGAAGAAGCAGCAGAATCGAGTGCAGCTGGAATGGACTCCTGTGGGAGGAGAGAAAACCAGGTTTCTGTGCCCACAGGGCGAGCGCTCTGGGTTGTGGCTGCCCAGAGGAGGGGGCAAAAGGGGCAGTTGCCCCCCTGCCACTGGAGAAGGCCCCCAAACCGATGAAACTTGTGAGAGTGGCATTGTGAGCTGGCGCATGGGGTCTCTGTGTCATTCGGGGGCTGGACCAAACTGAAGCAGCGCTGCAACCCCGTGGGCCAGGTCACAATGGCCAAGGTGGGAAGCCAGGCCCATCCCCATGGGATAAGAGGCACCACTGCGGGGTGAGGGCAGGATGGGCTCACTCTCTAAACTTGCCTCCCCCGGGGCCTCTCTTGTCGCCATGGTAATTTTTGGGAAGGGTGGGAGAGGCCTCAGTTTCAGGCTTTGCCTGTGCTGGGTACATCTTTCAGGTGGAGAAGAACCCCAAACTCACCCTGTGGAAGAGGCTGGGGTGTGCCCTTTTCCCCCTCTATAGTGGTGGTCCTTCACCAGCCCCTGTGGAGAAGCTGGCAGTGGCCCCGCTCCCAGAGCCCACAGGGGCATAAGAGCCGCGTCATGCCTGGCCCATCTTTTAAGGACCAGGCCTGTCCCTAGGTGGGTTACCTCAGCACTCTGAGCCCCTACTGGCTGGATCCGAGCAGCCTCCTCTTTGCTAGGCCACCAGGCTAGAAACTCTGCTGCAGCTGTGTCTACACAGACCAGCAAGGGGATGTAGGCAGTGATTACTGGGGCAAGGCAGGCTGGTTTGTGAGGGGACCCCGTGTGACGAATTTGGGCGCCAAATATTCACATACACCCTGAGGAGACTCAGGCCCAGTATGACGCCTGCACCTGCTGGCTCCAGATCCCATAACCTTGGAGGCACTGGGGGAGATGGTGGGGCAGTGCCTGCTTTCTAACCACACTCCCCATCTCTCTTGGCTGGTGGGTGGTTCATGCTGATTAGTCAGTCATATGATGCCATTTGCCAACGCTCTGTGTTCCAGACAGACCCAGGACGCACCCGCTGGCACGAGTTCATGGTGCTGCTGAGCAAGAGTGAGGCTGGCAGATGCAGGCCCTACTGTGTGACATTGTCTTGGGGTACCCCAGTGATGTATGGGCAAAGTGCCTCCGCTCATGAGTACTAACTTTCAATGAGATCCATCTTCGCCTCTGCCGGTTCACAGCCTAGGGATTTTGCACACATGACTGGGAGTCAACAGCTCCCGGGCTGCAGCCACGGCTGTGCCATGGGCCCAGTGTGTGACCTTGGGCAAGTCATTTAGTTGCCCCTGTACCTCAGTTTCCCAATCTATACAATAGGGATAATAATGGTGGCCAACCTCAATGGGGTTGGGTGGTTTGACAATTAATTAGTTAAAGTTTGTAAAGCATTTTGAAGCTGGAAAGTGCTAAATGCTGCTTTTGTTGTGATTTCATTACCATTTGTAAAGGTTGTAATAATTAATATAAGTAAGTACATCTGGTAGGATCAGTCCATTGCTGCCTTTGTTTATTTATTTGAATTAAGTAGCTGAGAAGGTGCGGCTCACACTTGCACACAAAGGCAGGATTTTAAAGTAATACACGCTGCATTGACCAATGTCAAACCAAATGTGATCAACCCGGCCCTGGACTTCAGCTTTGCTCAGTGCTGTACCCCACAGTCGGTGCTCGAGGCAAATGCCTCATTGAACATAGGCTTTGCAACAGATTTTAGCTCTGTTGGTGCAAGCAGCAGGAGGCAGAGTCTGTCGCTGAGGGACGTTCATTGAAAATGCCTCAGAGTGAGAGCACACCAGCAGATCTCAGCCCTTGAGCATATTGGGGGGGTGAAAGGTAGGGCCTGAGGTTGACAAAGGGCCAGATCCTCAGATAGTGAAGCTTCATGTCCTTTAGGAGAGCTATAATTTACATCAGCTGAGGGTCTGCGCCAAACATCATGGGGCTCTACAGTTCAGGGTTAACACCTCACCCTGCATTGAGAAATGACCAGGGAGCCAGCACATGCATTGCAGCGGAATGTAAGCTGTTCCCTAGGGCTAGCATTGCTAGGGAAGGGGGCTGCTGCCTCTGCAACAGTTGTAGATTCAAGATGATCATCCGGGTGGTGCAGCAATCCAGGCTGGAGGCCACATGGGGACAGGTAGCTGGAGCAAAGTTGCATCAGAGACAGGGGCGGCTCTAGACATTTCGCCGCCCCAAGCAGGGCGGCATGCCGCGGGGGGCGCTCTGCCGATTGCCGGTAGGGCGGCAGGTGTCTCCGGTGGACCTCCCGCAGGCGTGCCTGCGGAGGGTCCGTTGGTCCCGCGGGACCCTCCGCAGTCACGCCTGCGGGAGGTCCACCGGAGCCGCGGGACCAGTGGACCCTCCACAGTCACGCCTGCGGAAGGTCCACTGGAGCCACCTGACGCCCTACCGGCGACTGGCAGAGCGCCCCCCGTGGCATGCCGCCCCAAGCACGCGCTTGGCGTGCTGGGGCCTGGAGCCACCCCTGGTCAGAGAGAAACAGTCCCACCCATTGTGTCAAAGGCTAATACCATCAGGGCATCTGGGTGTTGACACCATGTACAAAATCATCATACCAAAATATCACATTGCAACCACACACCTCCAAGAACTGTACAAAGGATCATTAGTCCCATGGGGACACTGCAGCACAGAGCGGTGAAGTGACTTAGCGAAGGACATACACTGGGTTAGTGACAGACCTGGGATTAGAAACCCATAATAGAGTCATAGAGATTAAGGCCAGAAGGGACCATTATGATCATCTAATCTGCCCTGTATAACACAAGCCAGTTGCCAGCTGTGTCCAGCCCATATCTTGTGGCTGAGCTAGAACCCACTCTTTAGAAAGACGACCCATCTTGGTCTGAAGACTCCAAGTGATGGAGAATCTCCCTCATCCCCAGGTAAATTGTTCCATTGGTTAGTTCCTCTCTCACTTAAAAATTAGAAGCTACTTTCTGAATTGTCTACTTTCAGCTTCCAGCCAGTGGATCTTGGGATGCCTTTGCCTGGCAGATTACAGAGCCCTCTAATACCTGATCCCCTACTGCTGCTCCCTCAGAAAAGTCCCCTCCTGATTTGCATTGATAGCACCAAGACACTGGGGGCTAGAGGAACCCATGAAGTGATGGCATTGGTCTCTTGGAAGGAGATACATTTCATGGTGCCCACGCCTGATGATTTCTCTGTTTTGAGATCTGTGAATGCTACAGATACCTCAGCTGTGATATCTTACCCCTGCCAGTCCAGTGTGCTGCTAATGCATATCAACCTAGCCTGCGCCCTCTGCTTTATCAGTGCTAGCGTCCCATGTGGATCTGCTAGTGCTCCTAAATGCCAACCCATAGCTCACCCACCCACTCCTACTATTCCAGTCCTGACCTCCCCAGCTCTGCCGATGCCCCTCAACCCTGCCCTGCAGCCCTTCCCCCAGGCCATAGTTATAGAGGCATTTAGACTGCTGTTGTCACTGTGTTCTTTGCGATCCCTCCAGACCTGGACCCCACACAGCGCTTTTGATGCACATCAGTTTTGACCTGCAATCTCTGTCCTCATCCACCCCTGGCTTCTTGCTGTTGTGGGTCCCTACACGGAGGCCCTCAGCGCGAGGAACTTGGTCACCACCTGTCTGCAAACCTTCCTTGTTCTGCTGCGATCACGGAGCCAGGCGCTGCCGAGAGTTCTAGGGCTGTGACACTGACCCTGCCATGTCAGGACCTCTGAGTGCGCACGCTTCACAGCACACCTGAGGCGTGCAGCTACCTGGCATGGTGCCACACCTGGTGGTTTGAAGCTGCTGAGACACATGCAGACAGTAGATGCTACCCCGTGCAGTCAGCTGTGAGCCAGCCAGAGATACTACCCAGGTGAGACATACAGGACCAAGGCATCCAAGGGAGGGCACCATTGCCCCCAGGTGGGCTTCTTCTTGGCCTGGCCTTGTTCAGGGTGCAAATTCCCAGTGCTCTCCCCTCCCCAAACACCAATGAGTTTTTCTAGAGCAGGGCGACCATCAGCCCGCGATGGGACTGCAGAACATCAGAATGGCCATACCAGTTCAGGCCAGTGGTCCATCTAGCCCAGTAGCCTGTCTTCTGTCAGTGGCCAGTGCCAGGTGCTTCAGAGAGAATGACCAGAAAAGGCAATTGTCGAGTGATCCACCCGTCATCCACTCACGGCTTCTGGGAAACAGGAGCTAGGGACACCCGGAGCTTGGGGTTGCATCCCTGCCTATCTTGGCAAATAGCCATTAATGGACCTGTCCTCCAGGAACTTGTCTAGTTCTTTTATGAACCCAGTTATACTTTTGGCCTTCACAACATCCCCTGGCAATGAGTTCCACAGGTTGACTGTGTGTTGTGTCAAGAAATACTTCCTTTTGTTTGTTTTAAACCTGCTGCCTATTAATTTCATTAGGTGACCCCTGGTTTTTGTTATATGAATGAGTAAATAACACTTCCTTATTCACTTTCTGCACACCAGAATGATTTTATAGACCTCTATCATATTCCCTCTCAGTCATCTCTTTTCCAAGCTGAAAAGTCCCAGTTTTATTAATCTCTCCTCATACGGACACAAGGGGTTTGGTCTTCAATCAAATACATGGCCCCCTCGCATGGTCCAAAGTGTGTATTGCGTTGGCTCACTCTGGCTCTGTTCAGTTAGTCTTAGATCGAGCACTTGGACCAGCCTCACCTATTAGACATCGGGCATGTTAGGGGGCAGAGAAATAAATACAAACGTCTTCCCTACGTGTAGCTGAAGCCTTTCAAAGCGGCCTGAAAAGAGTGAACTGAAACCGTTTCAGGGAGTGCAGAGCACACAGCTGAGCCACTGGGAGCTGGAGTTTTCAGTCTTTCTATCCTGCAGGTTTCTCTTTTATCTGGAGCTTCAGGGTTTCCCATGCTCCAATCTGAAAAGGCGCTGAGGGACCAGCTGAGCTGGGGTTCAGAGCACGGAGCAGTTTTGCCAGGGGTAGGCCCTGCTTCTGAGGAGGTGGGCTGTGGCCGGTATGTACAGCAGAGCCTGGGCACCTGTGCTACACAGCCATGCTGGGGTACACACCTGTGAGCTCACACACCTGACACACTAGTGGAGCTATGCTCAGTGCATACTTGCACCTCCCCCCCTCCCCACTTACAAAGCTCTGCTCATCACACACTCTGTCTGTGTCAAGGAGGGGTGTTCAGTGCGCGCGCGCACACAGACACATACACACTCTGCGCAGATGCTTGTGCACTGTGCTCCTTCCGTCTAGGAGGGGCTCCCAGAGTGCTGCATGCTGTGCCAGCCATGCACACAGCTACCCACACAACACATGACCACAGCCACTGCCATGCCCATCTGCTGTCGCTGGCATGCTCTGTTCACATGTTGGTGCACCCTGTGTCTCCTCTGCATGCACACACCCACCTGCATGCACGCACACTCTTCTATTGTCTCAGGATGGTGTATGCTGATCCCATGTGCCAAACACTGACAGCTTTATGGGTGACCTGCAGAGGGGGATAAAATGGCTGGAGACCTTATTGTTTCTTCCTGATGAAAACAGAAGCCCTGACTGGGCTTGTATTAACAAGCTGGGTTGTTCGAGTCTTACCCTAGAAATAGCAGGAGCGTCTTGTCCAACTGGCCCGGTTGTACTGGGATGGTCTCTTGACTAATGAGCTTGTGACAAACTGGGAATGTTCTTAATGTTTTCTCTGAATATGGTGTTGGTGCCTCAGGTTCCCCCATGCAGTTCTTGAGTGTCTGGGTGATGTGATAAGGGGGTATGGTTGCTGCAGAGCAAAGGGCCAGTGTACCTAAATGCCTGACACTCTGTCTCCTAGCAAGTGATGACTTGGGCCCCTCCTCTGCAAAGGTGCCAACTGAAGGTGTTGGAGACAAAGGGATCAGGTGACCTCCTGGCCCAGGAAAGAGAGAAAGCCCAGAGAAGGAGGGGCTGGAGGGGGTTTCAGTTTTGAAGCTGGCTGGAAATGGAGAGGGATGCCCCAACGGGGCTTGGGCTTCCCAATGGGGCTGGGGCCTCCCTGAGGGCCCCAGATGGACCTAACTAAAGGGGGTCCTGCTGTCTGTGCCTGCAAGACCTGTCCTAGACGGTGTTCCTGTTGTCCAAATAAACCTTCTGCTTTACTGGCTGGCTGAGAGTCATGGTGAATCGCAGGAAGTGGGGGTCCAGGACCCTCTGGCTTCCCCAGGACCCCGCCTGGGCAGACTCGCTGTGGGAAGCGCACGGAGGGGCATATGCTGAATGCTCCTAGGAGAGACCCAGGAGGTGAAGCCGTGTGAGCTTCTTGCCCTGGAGACAGTCTGTTCCGAAGGAGAGGAGGCTCCCCAAAGTCCTGACTGGCTTTGTGGGGAGCAGTTCCAGAGCATCGCCCGGGGACTCCATAACAGAGCTCTCCTAGCCTCTATGGCTAATGGCTAAGGTGCCAGACTGGGACTCACGAGGCTTGCTTAAGGTCCCTGGTCTGCCACTGCTTTGCTGGGGGATGCCGGGCAAGTCACTGCCTTCCCTGTGCCTCAGTTTCCCCATCTGTAAAATGGGGATAAAGGCACAGGACTCCTTTATAAAGCACTGTGAGAGCTAGGGAGGGAAATCCCCCTGGAAGCACTAAGCATTATTAGTAGAATCTTAATTGCTGGGGCATCAGATCTTTAATGGAAGAGAATTTGTCCACCCCGATTATTAAAGAGTTTGAGTTAAATAGATGTCAAAGCAGCCTGAATAAAAGTCACTGCCCTCTCAGTTAGAGCCAGCCTCACTTCCAGGGCGTCTGAGACATCCCAAAGGACCAGCTCCCCACCTCTCCAGAGCGTCGCCCAGGAACACAAGGATAACTAATGTAAACAACCAGCAAAGGGAAAAAAACACAGATCTGGAAGGTGTGGGGGAATATGATGGGATAATGCGGCTATGGCTCCCTCAGTGATGGGATGCAGGTGTGCTAGGTGTGCAGGATGGGTACACTAGGGGAGGGATGGGGTGGCTGGGTGTGGGGGATGTGTACACTAGGGAGTGATGGGGTAGAAGGAGGGCTATATGTGGTGCATGGGTACACTGCAGGAGGGAAGGGGTGTAGGGGTGTGCTAAGTATTGCAGATGGGTACACTAGGGGAGGGATGGGGTGGATGGGTGTGCTAGGTGTGGGCAGTGATGAGCTGCCAAAATCTTAACAGCCGGTTCCCTATAAAAAGTTCTGATTTAAGGGGGTGGGATGGGGGAGGGGCCGGGGCAGGGGAGAGACATACTCGTGGGGCGGGGGCCCCTGCAGGGCCTGGGCCAATTGCCCCCTCTCCTCCCCTCTGGCCAACCCTGGAGCTTGCAGCACCCACCGACCCACCCACCCCCCTTGCCAGGCCACTCAAAAAGCGACAGCAGGACGACTCCCGAGCTCAGCTGAGCTGCCCAGCTGATGCCGGCGGCTGGCCACGCTGCAGCTGGGGGGAAGCGGGGGAGGGGCCAGGGGAGCCTCAGCCTCCCCAGCTGGGAATCCTGGGAGCAACAGGATGGTCCAGCCCGCGGACCGGAGTTCTTTGCTCACCTCCTGGCCCTTTAACAACCGGTTCTCCACGGAGGTCTAATTTTAGCAACCGGTTCTTGGGAACCGGTGGGAACCGGCTCCAGCTCACCACTGGGTGTGGGGGATTGGTACATTAGGTAGGGATGGGGTGGAAGGTGTGTTAGGTATGCAGGATGGGTACACTACGGAGGGATGGAGTGGATGTGTTTGTTAGGTGTTGGCGATGGGTAAACTAGGGAGGCATGGGGTTGATGGTGTGTTAGGTGTAGGGGATGGGTATATTACGGAGAGATGGTATGGATGGCGTGTAAGGTGTGGGGTATGGGTTGTAACAATGCAGCCTTTGGTGAGACACTACTGAAAGTATCAGTTCAGGAGAAATTGCTTAGAGCAGGGCAGTCATAGTCCAAGGCTGGGGGTCCTTTGCTCACCAAACCAGCAAAACAGAGAGGACTTCAGTTTTACCCCACTGGCTAACCAGAAGTCATATAAGCAATTCCCTCAGACACGCCAGTTTCCCAGTATCACCACCAGCACTGCTCCTTATGGGGATGAATGGTTATGAAAACCAATACCGCAGTAAAAGAAAAAGAAGGTTCTCCTGATCCCAAACCCAGGTCAATATACCAGTCAGAACGTACCCACAAATCACACTGTTTCCAATTCTTTAGAATCTAAAAATCTAAAGGTTTATTCATAAAAAGAAAGAAATATAGATGAGAGCTAAAATTGGTCGAAGTAATCAATTACATACGGCTATGGTAAAGTTCTTAGTTCAGGCTTGTAGCAGTGATGGAATAAACCACAGGTTCAAATCAAGTCTCTGGAGTAGATCCACAGCTTGGATGAGTCATTCAGTCCTTTGTTCAGACCTTCAGTTTTAAGCACAGTTCCTCCAGAGGTCAGAAACAGGATTGAAGACAAAATGGAGGGATTTCCAGGGCCTTTTATAGCCTCTTCCATGTGGAAGGACCCCTTTGGGTACACTGGGGCGGGAAGGGGTGTATGTGTGTGTTCGGTGTGGGGGATGGGTGTGGCAGGTGTGGGGGATGGATGCACTAGGTAGGGATTGGGTGGATACTTGTGATAGGTGTGGGGGATGGGTACACTAGGGAAGTGATCTGGTAGATGGTGTTATAGGTGTGGGGGATGGGCTGGCATCGGCCATTGTCAGAAGACATTATACTGGTGTAGATGAAGCTTTGGTCTGACCCAGTATGGCTGCAGTGGGGCAGATGTATGGAGCAGAATGGTGGGATAGGGATGCAGTGGGGCAGGATGGTGTGATGGGGATGCAGTGGGGCAGGGCGCATCTGGCAGGATGGTGGGATGGGGTTGCAGTGGGTCAGGGCGCATGGGGCAGGATCATGGGGTAGGAATGCTGTTGGGCAGGGCGCATAGGACAGGATGTTTGGATGGGGATGCAGGAGAGCAGGTAGCAGGATGGTGGTTTAGGGATGCAGTGGGGCATGGGTATGGGGCAGGATGGTGGGATAGGGTTGCAGTGGGGCAGGGCGCAAGGGGCAGGATGGTGGGATAGGAATGCAGTGGGGCAGGGTGCATATAGCAGGATGGTGGGATAAGGCTGCAGTGGGGCAGGGGTAAGGGGAAGGATGATGGGAGATGGTTGAAGTGGGGTAAGTGCATGGGGCAGGATGGTGGTTTAGGGATGCAGTGGGGCAGGGGTATGGGGCAGGATGGTGGGATAGGGTTGCAGTAGGACAGGGTGCATGGAGCAGGATGGTGGGATGGGGATGCAGTGGGGCTGAGCCCAGTGCCGCAGTAGGTACAGAACGCTATGCCCATATTCTGCACAGAGCCCTTTTGGAGAACTGAATGACACAATGCAGGAACAAAGTGAAACTGAGGGACCCCTGGCCCTGCCAGTCAGGCAGCGAAAATCAACTGTGACAAGCGCCTGAAAGGCTGAGCCTGGGGGCCCGGAAAAATACAAGTTCGTTTCCTTTCCCTTACCATATGCTCCCTTTCAGCTGTGGGCTGCGTGATAATTACTGCTACCCACCCTGCTGGTTTGTCAGGCAGCCCGACTGCCTTTGCCTGCTGCTCAGTCCCTGCTTCTCAGCAATGGACAGACCAGGGAAGGAACAAAATCTACGGCCCGTGTCTTATCTCAGGGGCTTTCCCCACAGCCCATTACAGGTGGGGCTCTGTATGTCTGCAGGACTGGCAGTTAAAGATAAACAACCGAACACATCTGATATAGAAATCATCAAGTGACACCATACATGGAGCAGCTCATGATGCCCTGGATGGCACCTGTGGTGAACATCTTCTCCAAACCAGGAGTTGGGGATGGAGAACTTGAACAAAATAGGGGACAATCAATGAAATAAAAAAGGGGGGAAATTCCAGACGGATGAAGGAAATACTTTTTTCACACAATGTGTGATTAGCCTGTGGAATTCCCTTCCACTGGATGTTTAGACCAAGAATTGAGGTAGGTTCAAAAAGGGTTTGGACATGTATGTGGATAACAAATGTTCAGAGTTATCATAGTTACTGCTAACAAAGCAATATTAAACCTCTTGCTTCAGGGCTTGAGACAATAGCTATCAAATGAGACCTATGTAGAGGAGCAGATTATCTTCCATTTGCAACTAGGATTTTTGCACCTTTCTTTGTAGCACCTGGTGCTGGCCACTGATGGACACAGGATGATGGGTGGATGGACCTTGGATCTGATCTGATCTGGACATTCCTATGTTCCTATGTAGTAGAAGTTCCTGAAAGAACTAATTCCTGGACACCGGCTCTAGATCCACTTAGGCAAGGGTGGTGGGTCTCAGAGCCCGAGCGGGAACGTACACAGTTATTTTTAGCTTCATAGTGTGAGCCCCACAAGCCCAAGTCAGTTGACCTGGACTCTGAGCCTTGCTGCCATGTAGCCCATAGAGCTAGTTTAAAGGTATTTTATTTAGAAGGAATACAAGACACCTACAGGCATACACCTTGTAAGACAGATCAGTGACTAACTGGAAACACTTAATGGTCAATATAATCCATAACCACTCAACAAATTAGGCAACAGCTATGTTTTTGTTTGGTTGGTTGTTTTTTGTTTTTTGCAATGTAGATGTACCCTTCAAGGGCTTTTCAGGAATGGGGAAGAGGAGACAGATGGGGCTCATGCTCAAGAACCCATCCTTTGGGTCAGAACAGGTAAAGGGTGAATCCACTGAAATAAACCAAACCTCCAAATCAGGAAATGACAGGAGGAACAGAGGGGTGTGGCTTGGGCCTTCTCTTCATGAGATCATGGATTGATGCTCTGGAAAGCCTGTGAGCAGTTCAGGCAGGGCTGGGTTTGAAGCCAAGACTTGTTGGCTGGTGTGATATATCAGGGGTACAGTCCAGACTAGTGGGGGGCTGTGTCACCTCTACCCTGCAACCTGAGAGCCTTACAATGCCTTGCTGTCATAGCTCCCACCTTGGCCACTCACACACAACCTTCCAGCATCCAACTCGCACCCCAAGGGTCCGTAGGCAGCTGCAGCCTGACAACCACACCCTGGCTCTCACCAGTCCTGATTATACTGCAGGATGACCCCAATACACCCCCAGTCCTGGATTTTCCCCCAGAAATGTATATCCTGTACTGCCCAATTCTCTCCTGGACAGTACACATATATTAAGTCTGTTATTCCTTTAGGGAATAATACACCAGCTCATTATTTTAAATAGAGTTACCCAGACACTCCAACGTAATCACACTGGATTAGGTACAACAAGTTTATTAACTACAACAAGATAGATTTTAAGTGAGTACAAGTAATGAGGCATGTAGCTGATCTGCGACTGCTACCCGCCAATATTCTCAACGGCTGGTGATGGGACATTAGATGGAGAGGCTCTGAGATACTACAGAGAATTCTTCCGCAGCTGTCTGGCTGATGGGTCTTGCCCACATGCTCAGTGTCTAACTGATCGCCATATTTGGGATCAAGAAGGAATTTTCCTCTGGATCATATTGTCAGAGACCCTGGTGGGGTTTTTGCCTTCCTCTGCAGCATGGGGCACAGGTGTCTTGCAGGTTTAAACAGTGGATTCTCTGGGTATGTCTACACTACAAGAGTAGTTCAATTCAACTTAACTCGAATTTGTGGAATCGACCTTACAAAGTTGAATTTGTGTATCCACACTAAGGACACTAATTCGACTTTGTGAGTCCACACTAACAGGGCAAGCGTCGACATTGGAAGTGGTGCACTGTGGGCAGCTATCCCACAGTTCCCGCAGTCCCCGCTGGCCATTGGAATTCTGGGTAGAGCCCCCAATGCCTGCTGGGGGAAAAAATGTGTCGAGGGTGGTTTTGGGTAACTGTCATCATTCAACCGTCACTCCCGCCCTCACTCCCTGAAAGCGCCGGTGGGAAATCTGTTCGCGCACTTTTCTGGTCAGTGACAGCGCAGATGCCACAGCACTGTGAGCATGGAGCCCACTGCGATCATCGCTGCACTTATGGCCGTTGTCAACTCCTCGCACCTTATCGTCCACCTCTTCCACAGTCAGCTGCTGAGAAATCGGGCGAGGAGGCTCCGGCAGCACGGTGAGGACATGAAGTGCAGAGTGGCACAGACCTCTCAGAAAGCACAGGATCCCGCGCCGTGGAGATCATGGTGGCAATGGGTCATGTTCATGCTGTGGAATGGCGATTCTGGGCCCGGGAAACAAGCACGGACTAGTGTTGCAGATGGCTTGCTGCGAAACTTTCGCATGCGTAAGGGCACTTTCCTTGAACTGTGTGACTTGCTGTCCCCTGCCCTGAAGTGCAAGGACACCCGGATGCGAGCAGCCCTGACTGTGCAGAAGCGAGTGGCCATAGCCCTCTGGAAACTTGCAACGCCAGACAACTACCGGTCAGTAGCGAACCACTTTGGCGTGGGCAAATCTACCGTGGGGGTTGCTGTGATGCAAGTAGCCCATGCAATCGTTGAGCTACTGCTCTCAAAGGTAGTGACCCTGGGAAATGTCCAGGTCATCATAGATGGCTTCGCCGCGATGGGATTCCCAAACTGCGGTGGGGCTATAGATGGAACTCACATCCCTATCCTGGGACCGGCCCACCAGGCCAGCCAGTATATTAACAGAAAGGGCTACTTTTCAATGGTGCTGCAAGCACTGGTGGACCATAGGGGAGCGATTTACCAACATCAACGTCGTGTGGCCGGGCAAGGTTCATGACGCGCGTGTTTTTAGAAACTCTGGTCTGTTTAGACGCCTGCAGGAAGGTAGTTTCTTCCCGGACCACAAAATAACTGTTGGGGATGTGGAGATGCCTACAGTGATCCTCGGGGACCCAGCCTACCTGCTAATGCCCTGGCTCATGAAGCCCTATACAGGCGCCCTGGACAGTGACAAAGAACTCTTCAACTACCGGCTGAGCTAGTGCAGAATGGTGGTGGAGTGTGCTTTTGGACGTCTCAAGGGGAGATGGAGGAGCTTACTGACTCGCTCGGATCTCAGCGAAACCAATATCCCCATTGTTATTGCAGCTTGCTGTGTGCTCCACAATCTCTGTGAGAGCAAGGGGGAGACCTTTATGGCGGGATGGGAGGTTGAGGCAAATCGCCTGGCTGCTGATTATGCTCAGCCAGACACCCGTGCGATTAGAAGAGCCCAGTGGGAAGCGCTGTGCATCCGGGAGGCTTTGAAAGCTAGGTTCCTCAGCGAGCAGCGTGACCTGTGACTATTCAATTTCTTTACAGAGAAGCTGAACCTGCCCCTGTTTCTTTACCCAGTTACTGTTGACTATCCTCTGCAGTTACATACCCTGTTCACCCCGTTTCCCCCCTTCCAACACACGTGTAAAAATAAATACATGTTCCATTGTTACTTAACAAAGGTTTCTTTATTACTGACTTTGCGTTAAAGGGTTGAAACTGGGACGCAGACTGTGCTGGGTAGGGTGTGCAGTGATGTAAAGATCGCCTCTAAACTCGAGGAATGACAGGCTCCTGCTCCTAGAGCGGTCCGCAGTGCCGGACTGGTTGTTTCAACGGAGCCTGCCATCCTCCTTTTTGGGACTCTGTGTGCGGGGGCTATGTGACCTTGTTACGGGGGAGGACGGTTACAGATTCCCCTGCTGCGTGGCTCTGTGGTTCAGGACAAGGACCACTGCATAAGATCTGTAACCGCCCTCCCCCGCTACAAAGTCACGTACCCCCCCACCCACACAGAACATGGAAACCACCTCCCATACCGACCAGGGTGCCTACTGACTGCACTGTGTGTGTGACCTGCTGCTGATGCTGCCCCCGTGTCTGTTCCCTGGTAAAGGTGACTGTCCTATGCAATTACCAACCCCATTCCCCACCCCCACCCCTTCAAACACAGTCTTCTGTACAAAAACATGACGGAAACAGTAATTAACAGCAAAGTATTTTTAATAATCAACTAGACAGTTAGGGGATGAAACTGGGATTGGGGCTTGGGTGAGTCAGGAAGGGAAGGACTTCTCAACATTTAGGGAATGAGAGCCTTCTTGTATTTGTGCACTCTGCAGGGGTGCAGTGACAGTTTTCACGGCCCCTGTCGCCCCTCCTTCTTGTTACTTTGGGTGAGGGGGGTTTGGGACTTTGTGGCGGGGGAGGGTGGTTGCAGATACAGTGCAGGGGGGCTCTGTCCTCCTGCCTGCGGTCCTGCAGAACATCCACAAGGCGCTGGAGCGTGTCCGTTTGCTCCCTCATTAGTCCAAGCAGCATTTGAGTCGCCTGCTGGTCCTCCTGATGCCACCTGTCCTCCCGTTCGCTGTGTGAGTGCTGGTACAGAGAGAGGTTCTCCCTCCACTGGCTCTGCTGGGCCACCTCGGCTCGGGAGCAGCCCATAAGTTCAGCGAACATCTCGTCCCTTGTCCTTGTCTTGCGCCTCCTAATCTGCGCCAGCCTCTGTGAGGGGAATGCTGGAACAGGTCTGGATACAGTGGCAGCTGTGTGATGGGAAAAAGGGAGTGAATTCCTTACAAAGATACATTTTTGCGAACTATGAACATAGTCTAGTCAGTCTCTGTGAACAAGACCATGCACAGCACCTATCTCATGAGCACTGACTCAGGACAAGTTCTAATTTTCGGCTTTCGCTTTCATTGCCTGGGGTCTTACACTGGAGATCAGACAAGCGGGGCAGGACAGCAGAATCCGTGCAGCAGGCAGGCATGGTAAGCCATAGACTTTAGGCTGCTTAAAACTGAATGTATGGCACTGTCCTCTTGCTGCAGGCAATCCGGAAAGCATAAACTCTGCCCCTGTTCCACCTCCTCGCGGCTGTTCCCTGGGAAAGATCCCTGTATGCTGCCCCTCTGCAGCCTCCACCACGTGGCTCTAAACGGAGGCTTATTGTCATGCAAAGGAACAGTCAAGCATTCCCAATACTAACAGTACACAAATTACTCTAATTAAATGCAGGAGTCTCCGAGCGAGATCACCCTGAGGAGTATCACAGGGCGAGATAGAGAGCGCATGCTGCGTGAAAGCCAGCACAAACCAGGGGCCTATGCTGCCATGCTCGTGGAGGCAATGCTCCCAGAACACCTCATGAAAGCCTGGCACGGAAAAGTGTGCTACCACGGAGCACCCAATAAGGCAGCTCTCCCCAGGAACCTCATGCGGAGGCTTTTCAATTACCTCCAGGAGAGCTTCGTGGAGATCTCCCAGGAGGATTTCTGTTCTATCCCCATATATATAGACCTCCTTTTCACATAGTTCAGATTCCTGTTACATTAATAATAAAAGTTTACATGTTTAAAGCACTTACCGACTGATCCTTCCCCTGATTCAGGGTCCGGGGTAACTGCTGAGGAGGGTTGGTAGGGGATCTCCGAGAGGGTGATGAAGAGATCCTGGCTGTCGGGGAAATCAGCGTTGTAAGCACTGTCAACTGCCTCCTCCTCCTCATCTCCTTCCTCATCTTCCCTGTCCGCGAACATCGCTGAGGAACTGGCCATCGACACTATCCCATCGTCGGAGTCCACGGACACTGGTGGGGCAGTTGTGGCAGACCCACCGAGAATGGCATGCAGTGCCTCGTAGAAGTGGCATGTCTGGGGCTGGGCTCCGGAGCGTCCGTTTGCCGCTTTGATTTTTTGGTAGCCTTGTCTCAGGTCCTTGATTTTCACTCGGCACTACATTGCATCCCGGCTGTATCCTCTGTCTGTCATGGCTTTGGAGACCTTATCGTAGGTCTTTGCATTCTGTTTTTTGGAGCGCAGCTCCGAAAGCACAGACTCATCGCCCCACACAGAGATCAGATCCAAGACTTCCCAGTCAGTCCATGCTGGGGCCCTCTTTCTACTCTGAGATTGCATGGACTCCTCTGCTGGAGAGCTCTGCATCGTTGCCATTGCTGCTGAGCTCGCCACGATATCCAACCAGGAAATGAGATTCAAACTGGCCAGACAGGAAAAGGAATTCAAATTTTCCCTGGGCATTTCCTGTGTGGCTGGTCAGAACATCCAAGCTCGGACTGCTGTCCAGAGTGTCAACAGAGTGGTGCACTGTGGGATAGCTCCCGGAGCTACTAAGGTCGATTTCCATCCACACATAGCCTAATTCGATATAGCCATGTCAAATTTAGCGCTACTCCCCTCGTCGGGGAGGAGTACCGAATTCGAACTAAAGAGCCCTCTAGGTCGAACTAATTAGCTTCCTGGTGTGGACAGGTGCACGGTTAAGTCGAATTAACACTGCTAAATTCGACATAAACTCCTAGTGTAGACCAGGCCTCTGTAAGTTAAAATTTTTAATCATGATTTGAGGACTTCAGTAACTCAGCCAGAGGGTCTATTATAGAAGTGGGTGGGTGAGAATCCGTGGCCTGCAGTGGGCAGGAGGTCAGACTAGATGATCATGACGGTCCCTTCTGGCCTTAAAGTGTATGAGTCAATGAGGCATAAAAGTCAGAAATGGTTACAAGAGAAATAAAGATAAAACACTTACTAGTATCTACTTAAGAAACTCTCTTAGGGTAGGTCCATACTTACCGTGCGGGTCGACGCGGTGAGTTCAACTTCTCGGAGTTCGAACTATCGCGTCTAATCAATGCGCGATAGTTCGAACTCCCCACGCGCTCCGGTCAACTCCGGAACTCCACCACCGCGAACGGCGGAGGCGGAGTTGACCTTGGAGCCGTGGAGTTCGACCCCGCCGCGTCTGGACGGGTAAGTCAGTCGAACTAAGGTAGTTCGACTTCAGCTACGCTATTTGTGTAGCTGAAGTCGCGTACCTTAGTTCGACCCCCCCACCCCCGTAGTGTAGACCAGACCTTAGTTGCAAAGCAAACATTCTCACCACATGTTCCAGCAGATCACTGACCAAACTTTGTAGGTCAGGACCTCTCCCTGGATTCCAGCAGCTGTTTCCTTTTCTCTGCTCAGGTGCTGAGAATGAGGTAGGCAGGGAGAGAGGTGGAAGTGTCTTGGGGTATTTGACCCTCCTTTTATAGTGTCAGGCCCCCTCTTGAAAACCATTTCCAGCAGAGATCCAGGAGACAGAGGCCATGTGGAAGGATGTTCCTTGCTGGGGTTTTTTCACCTGTTTGAACTTCCTTTGTTTTCTCTCCCTACTTGATGACTCTGTTTACTGCTTAAATGCAAATTAAGGCAAGCACACAGTCCTTCCTTTGTTTAGGACAGACCTGACTTCTGCATTGGCAGGGCTTTGGGGTTTGGAACATGTGTTAATAACATCATACAGGGGAAACGTATAACTTCCTATACAATGTTCCCACACTTATTTTACCAGAACAACACTGCCCAGAAAATTATGTTTTCAAATGATACCTTATGAGGCATACTTTGTGCACAGATTACATGTAGGTGTGAAAAGCTCAGAGGGGCTGAGAGAATCTCGCTGGTTCAGAGAATCAGCACTCAGCCTGGACCCTTCCACCACCTGGTGAATGGCTCACACCCGCCCATGTCAGTGCTGACTGCACTCAGTTCCTGATGTCTGCGGGGTGGTCTATGTAGGGGGACTAGATGTGCCGATTTTATAGGGAGAGTCCCGATTTTTGGGTCTTTTTCTTATATAGACTCCTATTACCCCCCACCCCCTGTCCCAGTTTTTCACATTTGCTATCTGGTCACCCTAGGTCTATGGGAAATGAGCGTGTGGGCAGGGGGGCACTAACGGGCACCCTCATCCATGGGGTCAGCAAAGGGGGCCAAAGAGGCTGTTGAGGTGCCATAGAGCCAGTCCCAGGGGGCCCAACCACAACTCTGCACATGGGGGCGTGGGGCTGGGGCCAAGGTTAGTGGTGGCCACACACTGGCCAGCTGATAGTGTGTGGAACAAACTGTGGTCTCAGTCAGTTGCCTGTGGGCTGCCAGTCTCCTTCCAGACACCATAGGTGGAACTGCTGTGGCTGCAGTTACCAACCATAAGGATTAAACAGACAGAGAATGAATGAGTGCTCGGTCCCACAGTGAGCCCCCGCTGTGCAGTGCAAGGTACAGACACACAGGGAGAGCCAGCGCCTGCTTAGAGAGCTCACACCTTAAATAGACTAGGCAGAGGAAGGGGGACTCGCCCAATTTTACACCCAGCTTTTCAGAGGTTCGGCGCGCCCACAAGTCCACCTGAAATCAATGGGAGCTGAGCCCTTCTGAAAAATCCAGCCCTACACGACTTTCCCCAGATCACAGGGGGAGTCTGCAGCAATGCTGGGCCTTGAACCCAGATCATCTGACATCTTGGACCCAAGACCAGCCATCTGCAGGCCCACACGGCCCACTCTGGGTAAGCAGAGCACTCTCCTTGCTGGAGCTGTCAATCTGCTGCCTTTCACCAGGGCAAAACACACAGAAAAAGCAAGTTTACATTCAGTGCATGCCAGCAGATGGGGGGCTGTGACCTGAAGGGTTCCTCAGATGGCAAACACCTCAGCACGCCAGCCGGACCCTCCGTCTCCCCACCTTGCAGCCTGATCAGTGTTACAATCCTGGTGGTGGGGAGTTGGAGGAGACTTAAAAAACAGTCTCTTTTTTTCGCCTTTAAATCCCGCTTCTCCCTCATCTGTCGCATCCCTGGGATCTACCAGTGTCTTGTCAGTGACCTGCGCTGCGATTGGGCCTGCCCAGCCAGTGGAGTGAATCATTGACTCTTTAAACTGGTTCTGCGGCTAAAGACTTAATCGAGTCACCGCACTGGGGCTGGGACGCTGATGCGATGTGACAGCAGCCCCACACACCTCCCTGAATGCAGGCGCTCGGGGCAACGGCCAGCGCGCTTCCCGAGAGCCCTGAGAGCGGGGTGGCAGCTCGGCGAGGCATGGAGTTCCAGTCATCACCCACCTCAATGGCACGGGGACCGGCGCACCCTCCCCCACCTGGCTGGGGGAGTGGGGGAGGTGGGAGTCATTAGCAAGTGCCGAGGTGACCTTTGACGTCACTGAAGGCGGTTTGATGTCGCGTCGCATGGCCCCTCAGCCTTCCCTCCCCCAGCCTGTCCTTTGCGAAGGGCTCATCTTCCCAGCACTAATGAAAGTGACAGCCTGGCAGCTCATGGTATTTGGGATTATTAGCGAGGATGTTAATGGCTGATGCTTTGCATTAACTCTTTGGAGTGCTCAGCTGGACAAACGAATAAGTCCTCTTCCATGGGCCATACAGCGGCACAGGACTGCCCTCTCCTGTGTCCACTCCGGGGGGGACTGGGGACAGCTGAGAGGAGGTCCCAGTTTCAAGAGGTGCTTTTAAATCTCCAGCCTGGGGGAGTTTTAGGGACATGTCTGCTTCCGGCTGAGAAGGGGAAGGCCACATGAGGTAGGGAGCAGTGAGAGCAGGGCTGAAGGGAGGGGGAGCCAGGAGGGGCAGTAGGTGAGATGTTTCCTCCCACTGCAGCTGCAGAGATGGTGGAGGTGTGGCCTGTGCTACATAGCCTGAGGAAGTGCCCTGAGAACCAGGCAAGGCAGGAGTCAGGGATACCAGAACCATGGTGACCATCCCACAAAAGGATCCCTTAAATTCCTCCCTCCCTTTTGGGCATGGTTAAGGTGACCAGGTGTCCCATTTTTAAAGGGACAGTCCTGTTTTTTGGGACTTTTTCTTATATAGGTGCCTATTACCCCCCACCCCCCGTCCCGTTTTTTTCACAGTTGTTATCTGGTCACCCTAGGCATGGTGAGAGGGGCAGTCCCCCACTGAGAACCCGCTGCTTGGATTGCATCGCTTAGCATGGCTAAGACATGGCTGTTCTGCTTGAAAGGTTGGCAGCTGACTAGGGGGGCAGGAGTGGAGTCTCCAAAGCCCATTAGCTCTTGGTCTTTTTACACAACCCCAGCCATTCTGTGCTCCCACACGGGGACTACTTTCCACAAGTACATCAACCTGAACATTCTGAGTTCTGTTGAGCATGGGAAGTATTTGGGCCCAAAAGGGGCCATGTACTGAGGGTTCAATTTCAGGCATTACTTGGGAAAGTTGAGATGTTAAAGACGTCTCTGACCATCCCTCTGCACGTCTTTAATCCTAGCTTCCATCATATAAACAGCGGCTGCATTCTACCTCAGAAGTGGCTGTGTTCCCAGCTTGGCCTTTGCTAGCCCAGCCCAGCCCTGCCGCCTGGAGCTGAGTCTGCATGGCACTTTGAAGGTAAACAAAACAGCATGGTACCTGTCTCAAAGGGCAGGCCCGGCTCTAGGCACCAGCAAACCAAGCACATGCTTGGGGCGGCACAATTTCAGGGGTGTCATTCCTAGGAGGTTTTTTATTTTTTATTTTTGCTTCGGCAGTTGCACTCTCAGAGGTTTTTTTTTTTTTTTTTTGGCTTGGAGTTGCAAAAAACCTAGAGCTGGCCCTGCCAAAGGGCTTTCCCTTTACATTAGACCCAAGATCATGATGTGATGGGCAAATGGCAGAGAACAATGGTATAAAAAGGGAATGTGCTGCTCTTTGGAAGCAATTTCCCACAGAGCATGGCCTGTTAAAGCTCTTGTCTTTGCAAATGCATGTTTATTGCTCTTAAAAACCGAACTGAATCTCTCTCAGAAATCTTAGTTCTTTTGCTAAGTCTCTGACCTCTGATCCCCCATCGATATTTCACCCAGCACCCTGGCTCTTGGGACATCTCAGTCCTTGCAGCCCTGGGGGTTTGGCTGCTGACGTGAAGCAGTACCAGTCTGGATCTTCCAGTTGTTGGCACCTTTAGCAATGTTAGTGTAACCCACTGGTGTGGGTGTATTACAGGTCCCTCTCTCTCTGCCCTGGCTGCAGAGGAGACGAGTCTGTTAGGGCACTCACTAAAGAGACTGGCTCTTCAGCTCAAGCTATAGCAGCTCCAGAGGTCCCTGGTTTGCTCCCTGATGCATTGGCCAAGAAGGCAGCCATCATATAAGCAACCCCCCAGCCAACCTGTCAATGGATTTGTGGGTTAAGACGTCTATGGATGCAGGGCACCAGACTGCTGTGCATGGTGAAAGCGTGACATGGTGGTAAAATTTCCAAAGGCCAGAGCTAAAGAACGCTACTGAGTGGTTGGTGGGTGAGTGGGAATTCACCTGCCTCTGTAGAGGATAAGAGAGGAATACAAGGTAACCAATCACCTTTCAATAGCTAGGTAGACATTGGTCCTACCCCTCTGTGAGATCCCGACAGTGTAAAACCAGAGTGAAATCAAAACGCCCTGAAAGAAGTGAAGACTTAAACACCCCAAGAGGCACGCACGGCTAGCCCAATCCTACTGCCACGCAGGAGTGACTCTATGAAAGCCAGCGGGGTTACACCAGGGACAAACCTTGTGGAGAAGAGGCTCAGGCCTAGACGACTGGGGCAGGGAAAAAATCTGGTGTCAGTCTTTGCTTAGGCCCTGCGTTTTGCTGGCAGTGACTGGGCTGCTCACCCCATCTGGGAGCTGAGTGGTTGGCTAATTGGGTGCGTTTCCGGACTGCCATCGCCTGCTTGCAGGAAGCCAGCAGGGCACACGGCCCTAGCCCAGCACTTGCTAATTAAGGTGGTGGAAGCTTGAGAAATCTTCCCTGGCCTGTTTGTTATCGGCGAGCCCGAGGCGACACTGAGGCCAGTAGGCCCCTGACAGGTGGCTGGGGAAGCCGGGTAATGACTGGGCCTCCAAACCGCTCAGGAAGAAAGAGTGAGAAGGATGCAAAACCCAGCAATAACAAGAGCCGGGTCCAGTGGCTTTGAGAGCCCAGCTGAGCCTCGGTGAGACGGGAGCAGTGAACCAGAGCAAACGTTCTCACCGCAGCCCAACTTGTGGTGCAGCAGCATCAGAGACATACCAGGGGCGAGGGACGGCTGAAGCCTGCGGAGTGTGTGTCCTCGTGCCTCTTCCTCTGGTGCTATTCAGTGCTCAGCAGCCTGGTGGCAGAGGGCCGGGGCAAGATTGCACCTCTCTCAAGGGGTGGTGAGGGCCAGGGCAGCCCCAAAAGGGTTGGCAAGTCGCCTGGCCTTTGTGTCTGGTCTGCTTTTTAATAATCCTGCCTGTTTCCTTCTGCTGCAGGAGGGGAAGGGCAAGAGTTTAATGTGGCTGGGTGTGTGCAGGCAAGTGTATGGGTGTGTCTGGGGGGCTGTGTGTGTGTGGGGGGGGCTTGTGTGCTTGTTAGGGTTTCCAACTTTCTGACTGCAGAAAACCGAACACCCTTGTCCCGCCCCCTGCCTTGCCCCCTCACTCCCTCTATTGCTCACTCTCCCCCACCCTCGCTCACTTGCTCATTTTCATGGGGCTGAGGCAGGGGATTGGGGTGCAGAAGGGGGTGAGGGCTCCAGCTGCAACCAAGGGATTCAGGCAGCCCAGAGGGGGCTCCAGCTGGGGCATGGGGATGATAGTTTTGGCGTGTGGAAGGGGGCTCCAGGCTAAGGCAGTGGGTGCAGGCTCCGGAGTGGGGCCAGAAATGAGGGGTTCAGGGTGCAGGAGGGGGCTCCGGGCTGGGGCAGGGGTTTGGGGTGTGGGAGGAGGTGTGGGATGTGGGCTCCAAGAGGGAGTTTGGATGTGGGAGGAGCCTCAGGGCTGGGGCAGGGGGTTGGGGTGCAGGATCTGGGCAGCGCTTACCTCAGGTGGCTCCCAGAAGCAGCCGGCAGGTCCCTTTGGCTCTTAGGTGCAGGGGCAGCCAGGTGGCTCCGTGCGCTGCTCCCGTCTGCAGGCACCGCCCCTGCAGCTCCCATTAGGCACAGTTTGTTACTTGGGGCGATGCCTGTGCTGCAGACCCCCCGGCTGCCCTTGTGCCTAAGAGCTGGAGGGACATGCTGGCCACTTCCAGGAGCCATGTGGAGCCGGCTGCTGAGGTCAACCAGACTTTTAACAGCCCGGTCAGCTGTGCTGACCAAAGCCACCAAGGTCCCTTTTCCACCAGGTGTTCTGGTCAAAAACTAGATGCCTGGCAACCCTGGCATGGGTGTGTGTCTGGGGGCCTGGTGTATGTGGTTGTGTGTCTGGGGGCCTGGTGAGCGTGGGTCTGCATCTGGGCATATGCGTGTCTGGTGGTATGTCTAGGCATGTGTGTGTTTCTGGGGCACATGTGTGCAGAGGGACCAATTTCTTGCTCTCTCTTCCTCTTCCCCATGACTCTCATCCCATTCGTCTTCTACTCCATTGTCTCCCCTGCCAGCCCCAGCCCTGGGGCAGCCTGCAGCAGCCTGGCAGGACATGGAGCACGCTGAGTGATGCCTTTTGCACAAGTCCCCTAAGGATGCAGCTGAGTGTCTCTTGTCTGCAGGACGCTCACACGTGGCATTGACCAAACTAAGTGCTCCCAGCTGCTTCCATGGCATCTGCCTCTCCCCACTGCGGCATCCGGAAGCAAAGTGCCCCAGCTCAGTGCCAACTGGCTGCCATCTGGCTACAGCAGTGCGTGCCTTAGCCCCTCAAATTTCACAACTTTACCCCACCTACCCTGTTCCCCAAAAACCTGCACCCCAACCAACCCGACCCTGATTCCCACCCTGCTACCACCAATCCTTCCCCTAAATTGTTGCCTTCAGCCTAGTCACAGCTGCCTGTTACCCAGTTACCCCCACAAACCAGCCCTCCCAGCCCAATCCCCAGGCTTTCGACTCCTCCTGCCCACAACCGCATCTCCGAAACAACAGCCATGGAAATGCTGTGGGTCAGTTCTCCATGAGAGGCTCCTGAGAAAAGATGGATCTTCCAGGAACATCCAAGCTGGCTTTACTCTGATTTCCTCCAGCGTCTGATTTCCTCCTCCTCTATTCCGCTGCCGAGAAAAAAAAGCATTTGTTTTCAAACAATCCATGGAGGGGGAAGAAGTGGTGATCTGCTCCTGGATGTTCAAGCAGGAAAAGGAGGGTAAATATGGCTCTGCTTGTAAGTTACACATCTCTAGCTGTGACACTGGAAGCATTGTCTGGAGTTTGTCAGACTCGTCAGTAACCAAGTTACCGTTCCTTTGCTTCCTTCCAGTCCCTTACTTACCACAATTTTGCAAGTGTCCAAAGCCTGGAGTTTACAATATGTGACAGCACAAAAACTCCCCATGGGCAATGTTCTAGGGAAACAAATAGATAACAGTTTACTAATTTCATGCTGCCCGTGGGAGTCTTGACGGCTTACAGGTCTAGGATTGGACCATAGAGCTTTTGGCAGCTAAGTCACCAGTTTAAATTCAGCCCGTCTAGTGGCCAAAAGTCATTTCTCACTGGAGGGGCTCAGAGCTGGCTCGGCCAGTGGAGAGCTCTGTGTTGTGGACAATTCTAGCTGCTAGGAGTGGGGAGTTAGAGGTTGACTGGGTGCTGGAGGAGGGTCTGGGGAAGGTGGCGGGGGCTCATTTTGATGATGGGAGGGAGCTCTTCTATTGATTTTATTTGTTGATCCGGTTTATTACCTAGTGCCTAGGGATCAACCGAGAATGGGGCCACACTGCACTGGGCACTGTACAAACATATGAGAGACAGCCCCTGCCACAAAGATCTTGAAAACTAAATAGACAAGCCTTACAAAGGGAGTGGAGGGAACGTATGTTACCCCTTTCAACCCCAGCAGTTAGCCAGAAAGGTGGGATCAAGCAGGTTTGTCCATTTAGGAAGAGAAGCAGGTGACGGAGTCAGGTGTTTGGTGCAATCCTGTCTATTTACAAAGAATGTCCAAGGTCCTGTTTTCCTCAATACAGCAGGAATCAAACAACACGAGACTGTGTCCAAGCCCTTTTTCCAGCCAGCACTTAGCCCAAAAGCCCAACCTTTTTGCCAGGCCATGCTAACAGTGCTTGCTCCCTGCCCTTGGCTTTCTGCTGCTTCTCTCTCCTCTCCCATCTTCTCTGAGCTTCGTGCCTCTCTTTCACAGACATACAAACCTTCACAAAACAATAGCCAGCGAAAGCCCGTCAGTCCACAGGTACCGTTGTGTTAGTGGTGAATCACTTCTGTTTTTTACCCACGAAAACTTATGCCCAATAAATCTGTTCGTCTTTAAAGTGCCACTGGACTCATTGTTTTTGTGGAGACAGACTAAAACGGTTACCCCTCGGATACTTGTTTCTTATAGTTAGCTTAAATGAAGGCCAGCGGTTGTGCCCAACCCACAGCAGTAGAGAGGCAATGTGATGGTGGCAAACATCATGGTAATACCACAGTTTTGTTTTGTTCTTTAAATCCTCTTGGTGAGGTTATGTTAGGGGGGAGGAGCTAGATGGACAGGGAGTGGGAGGGGCTGGAGCACACAACCAATCAGCACAAGGGAGAGACTGTTGAGAGGAAAAGCTGCAGAAAACAGCCTGATGAGGTCATGCCACCGCTCTTCTCAAATGGCGCGCAGTTGAGGCAGCCATGGCGAAGCCTTGAATGAAGCCTTTAGTGTGTGTTCATTGTGGATCTAGAGCCAGATGCATCCTAAGTGCTGCAGACCAGCACAAGGGCAAGGCCCCAGATACTCAAAGGTATTTAAGCACCCGTAGGAGTTAGGCGCCCAAATGCCTTTGAGGATCTAGGCCAAGGCCCCCTTCCTGAAGAGCTCCCAGTGTCAGGGTCTGATCCTGCCCAGCCTCCTCTCCGTGGCTTTGGGCCCATTGACTAATCACGTGGGCATGGAGAGAGAAATAAATAATCATCTGCCTCTGACCCTAACACTCCATCGTGCAAGGACATGGGCTGGGAGTTGTGAGAAAATGGAAAGCTCCTCTAGCCACCACTCCCATTCTCTGTACCCCCCACGAGCAGAATGTACCAAACACAGCCATCTGGGGCATGAGGGAAAATGGCATCTCCCCTGGATTCCCACAGAGAGCAAATGGAATGTGTTTGGCACGTCTGGCAGCTACTCTTGTTAGCTGGGCCTCTGCCAGATGGCGTGTGAGTTACTGAAGTGTGGTAGGTCCTAGTCAGAAAAACAGGGCCAGCAGCCCCTCATTAACTCACACCCCAGAATTACCATTGTCACCTCTGCCCTCTGCTAGGTGGAATCAAAACTGTTCAGCTATATGTCATTGGCTCTAGACGGCTAGCTGCTAATGCAGAGCGGCCTTCAGGTCCAGTCGCAGGGGCCTGGGCTCTCAGGGGCTGGAAGGCCTGAGTTACTGTGTGGCTTTGAGCCAACACATTGCTTTACTGACACACAGAAGTTCTTACTCCTATTGTCCTTGCCAGTTCAATTCAGCTGTGGGAGTGACGGCTGGATCCTACCCGGCATGATCAATGCAGTGAGCAACCAGGCTCCAGGGGCAGAGTCTTTATTATGCTGGCAGAGGCAGAAAGCACCCAGCTCAGCTTTCAGATCCCAGGTGGAGTTGGTGGCCACCAGGGCACTCAGAAAACACGTCCTCTTGATTTGCAAACAGCGCTTGTTTGCTGTGGAAGTCACCAAAAGGGTTGCTATGGAGCCAATGGGGAGCCCCACAGCTGTTGCTAACTGAGCTTCACTGATGTAATAGAACTGCCTCAGCTTACTGACAATCTGCTCCTGTACACGGATGGGCACTTTTCTGATGTCAGGCTCAGGCTTCAAGTCCTAGTGTGGCAAAGCATGCATGGCAAGGGGGTCGTCAAGGACAACAGGCCTCAGAACACACACACGGAGCAGTGCCTGGCTCCACGAGTAGATCGTCACAGACTAACAGACCACTCAGATTCCAGCAGGATCCAGCCCTGAGGGTTTACTCAGACCATGGGCAGGAAAAGCTCCCTTTGGGGTCAGTCCTAGATGAAGATGGGCTCAGCACTCCCAATCTGGATCAAAGGAATTAGCAGGTGCTCGGAATTTGGCCTGTTGGAAGTTTTGCCTGGTGCAGGCTGTGCCCTGGTGCTGGCAGGGGTGGCTCCAGGCACCAACACGCCAAACGCGTGCCTGGGGCAGCAAGCCACAGGGGGGGCGCTCTGCCAGTCGCCGCGAGGGCAGCAGGCAGGGTGCCTTCGGCGGCATGCCTGCGGAGGGTCCACTGGTCCTGCGGCTTCGGCGGACCTCCCGCAGGCACGCCGCCGAATCCGTGGGACCGGGGACCTCCCACAGGCAAGCCACCAAAGGCAGCCTGCCTGCCGTGCTTGGGGCGGCAAAATACCTAGAGCCACCCCTGGGTGCTGGGCATCGGTAACTGCTGGAGCAGGCTGGCCCAGGAGCTGGGTCTGAGGAACGGCTTTAGAACTGGCCTTAGACTGCCTTGAAGAGTGGCTGGGTCATAGAATCATAGACTATCAGGGTTGGAAGGGACCTCAGGAGGTCATCTAGTCCAACCCCCTGCTCAAAGCAGGACCAACCCCAACTGAATCAACCCTCCACGTGGTCCTGATACCACGTGGAGGGTTGTCAGGTGGTGAATGAGACGCATCAGGCCCTTCCCTCCCCGGAGTTCGATCCCTCCCTGCGAAGCTGGGCTTGCTCCTCCCCCACAGATCAGGGGCTTCGGTTCTAGGGGCGATTGTTGTGGGTCTTTTTAATTGGTGCGCGAGCGAGAGGCAGTGCCTGAGTAGGAGCCCTTCCTCTGTAGGAGGAGGGGGAGGGATGAGCCTTCACCAGCCTGCCCATGGGCTGCTCTGGGAGCCTTCCCAAGTTGCCCTTAGCAACCGATTTCGAGAACATTATTGCTTAATTGTTGAAATTTCACTGCACTGGCCATCATCAGGATTTCCATTTTATTTTCTTTTTTGCTGATAGGAAAGTCATGCTGTGAAGAGAGAAGAGAGACAGGCAGGGACCTTGTGCCAAACCTGCCACTGCTCCAGCCAGCCACGCAGCCCCAGCACTCCCCTGCCACCGAGGAAAACCTCCCCAGGGAACAGCAGGGGCCCTACCTGTGTACATGGGGCCTGCGTGGTGTGACCGCCATAGGGCATCCTGCTGGGGATCTCTGGCGCCTAAGGAAGGCCCATCACTGTGTTTCTATCTATACTAATTACATCTCAGCACTGGCCAGATGGAAGCAGGCCAATGATCTCATCATCACTTCTACCGTCAGGTTTCGTCCCACAGGTTGATGAACCAGCCAGCTCATGAGGATGTGGCTGCTATCATGGCCAAGGTGCAGTAATATGGATTCCAACCAAACCCACGGCCACAAAGTGCCATTTGTATGAACAATAAGGCTGCAAAGCCTAGACCCCAGAAGCCAGTGGCAAAGCTCGCATTGATTGCAATTGCATGGCTTGGTTAGTTTATCTGACAGCTGCACCTAATTATTGTAACATATATGCCTATTCTGCCCCAAACTTCAACAAATCACCGGGATAGTCCCCAGCAGAGACCCACACATTTTGGAGGCAGCTCACACCCACCTCTTCCAAAGTATCTTTTTGCTTCATTGGCACTCATGCTTATTATAGCCCAGGTACCGTCCACAGCCGTGCACCCACCCAGCCTCTGTTCCTTATCAGCTGCCTCTGCAAATGTAGGCGCTTCTTGGAAAACAGTTGGTGGGACCCAGCACAACTTCCCCACCCAAAGCCCTGCACATTGGCTCTGCATAATCATCTTCCCCGACCCCATTCGCTTTACATGAAATGTTGCTGCCATTGGATACTTAACGCTAGGGCCCCAAGTGTGGAGATGCTGGCATATATGATTTGCCCTAGTAACCCAAGCTTCTAAAGCTCCTGGTAATCCTGTTGCCCAGTCCCCTGCCCTAACTGCTAGGCCCCACTCCTCCCAGAGCTGGGAGCAGAATCCAGGAATCCTGACACCCAGTCTCCTGCTTTAACCACTATACCATGCTACATCCTACCTAGTGGTCTCAAACAGATTGTCTCCCTGCACCCCTGAAGTATGCCTTCAGCCGTCAGGATATTAGGACAGGGTGCAGTAGTGACTTCTGTATGAAGGCAGGGTTGATCTCCCATTCCTGCGCTTTCACACCCCTCTTTTCCCCTCCCTCGCACACTCATTCCCTTCCTTCCCTGTCTCTCTAAGCGAAGGCTACTGTGCAGTGGACATCCCTGTTGCCCGTTGGCCACGCTTTGGCTGTGCCTTCTTGTTCCTCTTCACAGTGCTCCCCTCACCGCTCCGTGCACATCCCTCTGCTCAGCTCCAATCCAGCCTGGCTCCCCACCGCCTCTTCCCCCCAGTGGCAAAGGAGCGCTGTCAGAGCTGGGAGAGCTAATGGGGCCTGACAGCCCTGCTCTTTTTCTCACGACCCGTAGGTTTGACTGTGAGCAAAGGATCTAGCCCATACAGATATAATTATCCACTGAACAGCTCAAACTTCCCTCGCCCCCTCCTCTCTCCCCGCTACCACCCGCAGGAGATTGCTTTCCACCAAACAGCTGTTCCATGTCATATTGAGTCACTCTAACAATGCAGACAGGGGCTGCGGCATTCGCTCCAGCCAGCGCTACGCTGCTGACACACTGCGAGCTGAAAACTGCTAGAGCCGTGGACTGAGCTGCACTGGGGTGATTTAGGTGGGTGTGTGCAGGGGAGATGAGCCTAAACCCCAGGATCCAAACAATGCAACCTCTAGGGGAGACAGCAGTCCTGGGACTCCCAGATCTCTGCACTGGGGCTGGGATTTTATTAATATTTGGGCCAAAAGGAAAAGAGGGCAAAATGATTCCTACATCTTCCCCAGCCTAGAGTGGGGGCATTTTCCTGATCAGCTGAATTTGTTTGGAGCCCAGAAAATGCAGAAATGAAATGCAGCCCAGCCAGCTCCAATCCCCTGTGAGAACAGCATGGGGCTTGTGCAATTGAATTGTCAGCTCATTGAGGCAGAAACTGCTTGTCCTGTGTTTGTACAGTGCCTGTCACAATGGGGCCCTGGTCCATGTCTGGCGCTCTGTCATGGACTTCTGTCCCAGCTATGGACTGGCTACAGAGCTTGTTTATACATACCAGATGCGCTCATCATAAGATACTTTAATCCTCTGCAAGGTATGGCTAAGGGTAATTTAAATAAGGTATTTTACAAGGTAAAATACACATTACATATCCCCCTTTAAGTTTGACATTCCTACCATTTACAATATTTACACTATCGTTCTATCTTTGAAGTTCAGTACATATCAGTCTGTTAAGTGTCTCTGAATTGTACTGGTTTTCTAACTACATGAACCAAATGTGCAACAACTTGGTCATCAGGCTGTCTGTCAGGCCTGGTCTACACTGGGGGCAGGGGTCGAACTAAGGTATGCAAGTTCAGCTACGCGAATACTACTCGAACTACCTTAGTTCGAACTACTCACCCGTCCAGACGCCGCGGGATCGAAGTCCGCGGCTCCCCCGTCGACTCCGCCACTGCCGTTCGCGGTGGTGGAGTTCCGGAGTCGACGGGAGCGCGTTCAGAGTTCGATATATCGCGTCTAGGTGAGACGCGATATATTGAACTCCGAGAAGTCAAACGCTACCCACCGACCCGGGCGGGTAGTATAGACATAGCCTTAGTTGCAATAACTGACCTGAGTCGTCTTCTTCTTGATCTGTATCTGCCATTGGTAGAATTTGTTCTGTTGATTGTTCTTTCTGAGGAATTGTTTCTGCTGAACTCTCCACTGTCGGTACTGATCACATATGATCTGGGTGCTGAATTCTTTGTTTTTGTGACAGCTGGAGCTGTCCAGGCTTCCTCTCCATCCAAACTGACGTGAACTTGGCCACCAGGTTCTAGACATGGCAGTTCTCTAACTGAGTGATGTCTGTTGTAAAAGTGTTCATAAGTACTTTTAGCCTTTTAAATCTGATTTGGCTACTTTCTTCATGTCTAGGTTCTTTTCCAGAGCTGGAATGGTAGTTCTGAGTTGTCTTCCCATCAGGAGTTGTGCTGCACTATATCCAGTAGCCACTACTGATGTTGATCTGTAACTCAGAAGAGCAAGGAATGGATCTTCCTGCCGTACGATTTTCTTTTCTGTCTGTACAGCTCTCTCAGCCTCTCCATTCATTGGAAGGTAATGTGAGCTGATAGTAATATGATCAAAATCATATTTTGTTCAGAAAGAGTTACATTCTGCTGCAGTGAATTGTAGTCCGTTGTCCATCACTAGTTGTTCTTGAATACTGAAGTGAGCAAAAGTGCATTTCAGTTTCTCAGTAACACTGCAATATGTTGTGTCTTTCAAGTACATTATTTCAATATACCTGGAAAAATAGTCCACAATGACCAGATAACAATGTCCTCTGAATCTGCATAAATGTGTAGTTAGTCTCTTCCAAGATCTCTCTGGTCAAGATGCTTATACACTGTATGGTTCATTATCATCCCTTAAGTTGATTTATAGTGGATCTCCTTTCAAAAGTCCAATAGCATCAAATCCTCTGTTGAGTCCTTCCACCTTTCTCACTAGGCCTATCATGGCTGCCATGCTGCGACATGAGAAGGTTGTTGGCCTTTGATCCCATGGACTCTGAATGTTTAGCTTTTGTCTTTGTAAGTTGTTTCTGGGGTGAATTGGTCCAATGCAATTCAGAATATCTCCAGGACTAGTCAGAGCTGTGTCAAGCAAATTGAGCTCTGTAAGGGGTTCAAGATGATTGTAAGTCCCTTCTGAGATGACCGTGACATCAGGTCCCGAGTCAATTTTAGTCTTACCATGAATTTCAGTTTCACTCTCTCCAGGTAGGCTCTATGGCATCATAAGTGATGGCGCCCAGAAACAATGGCTTTTGATTGTCTGTAATATGAGTCAACTCCCTGACTGTTTTGGTGCAGCCAACGGCTTCAAAATGTCCATATTTCATGCATTTATTACATCTTGTGCCTCTGGCTAGACATGCATTATCTCTTGGGATATAACTTTTTCCACACCTTGTGCATGTAGGCTGGAATTTGTCCCTCTTAGCCTGGAAGTTCTCTCTCCTTGCCTAGAGGTTTTTATGATAATGACTTTTAACACTCAAGTGTCTGTTTATTCTAAGCTAGTTTCAAGTTTTTCAAGTTGTTCCTACCTTTTGTTCCATTGTTTGACTAATTCTGACTGCTTTGCTATCGATATAGCTGTGGCTAGGGTTAAATCTTTCTTCAAATAAAGGTTTTTATTTGTTAACCCAATAACCAGCCTGTCTCTGATATTTTCATGCTTTGCATTTCCAAAATCAGTTTTTAGCCAATGTATGCAGAGCTCATAAAAGATTCAACATTTTCTCCTCGTTCTTGAATTCTTTTAATAAAACCACATTTTTCTGGGGTCTAAAGTAAGCATCAAACATAGGTGGAACCCTTTCATAGCCATCTTGGTAACTTCAATAAAGTCAAAGGATTTAAAAATATGTGCTGCTTGCTTCCCCATAGCATAAATTAAAGAAGATACCTGTATATCTCCAGTTTCTTTGTGGAGTTTGTTTGCAATTCAAATCTTGCAAAACACTGCTTCCAGTCTGTCATAGACTCATAGACTTTAAGGTCAGAAGGGACCATTATGATCATCTAGTCTGACCTCCTGCACAATGCAGGCCACAGAATCTCACCCATCCACTTCTATAACAAACCCCTAACCTATGTCTGAGTTACTGAAGTCCTCAAATTGTGGTTTGAAGACCTCAAGCTGCAGAGAATCCTCCAGCAAGTGACCTGTGCCCCATGCTGCAGAGGAAGGCAAAAAACCTCCAGGACCTCTGCCAATCTTTCCTGGAGGACAATTCCTTCCCGATCCCAAATATGGTGATCAGTTAAACCCTGAGCATGTGGGCAAGACTCACCAGCCAGCACCCAGGAAAGAATTCTCTATAGTAACTCAGATCCCAACCCATA
Source organism: Mauremys reevesii (assembly GCF_016161935.1). NCBI lineage: Eukaryota > Metazoa > Chordata > Testudines > Geoemydidae > Mauremys > Mauremys reevesii. The sequence goes on along the minus strand of NC_052632.1, from coordinate 50,543,393 downwards.
TACAACCCATTGTGAAGGTTGTTAAAGGTGGAGTTCTCTGGGGCATTTAAGAGTGGCATGTGGATGGGATCCTGCAAACTCTGCTCCTTCTGCTTCCAAACTTTGTTGCTGTTTTCCTTCTGTTTTTAGTTTATTCCTGACATCATGTCATAAACTTTTGGACCAGCTATGGACTGGCTACAGAGCTTGCTTATACACACCACATGCAGGGCCACCCAGAGGGGGTGTGGGGGACAAGTGGGGCAATTTGCCCCAGGCCCTGGGTCCCGCAGGGACCCCCACAAGAATATAGTATTCAATAGTATTGCAACTTTTTTTATGGAAGGGGCCCCCGAAATTGCTTTGCCCCAGGCCCCCTGAATCCTCTGGGCATCTCTGACCACACGCGTTCATCATCAGCTCCTTTAATGCCCTGCCAGGTATGAGTGAGGGTCATTTAAATATGGTCTTTTACACACAGCACCACCTAGTGGCTTAACAGTAGCATACAGGTTAGCATTCCCAGGTGCGATTGTAATACAAACAATAAATACTACTAAACTAATAATAATATTGGCCTGGTCTGTGCATACAATGGAGGCCGCTGCTGGGCAAAGTCCCTGTATAGCTCTGTCCCCCATTCCTGACTGGCAGAGCTCTCTGTTATCCTACTCTTCATTACCTTTCCCTACAAACCTATCAGTGCAACTCAGTCCTCACACGCTTTTCTATTCCTGCTTCCCCACACAGCTCTGCCAGTCCTGTGCGGCAGCACTCCCTGCTCTTCAAGGCCTGGTTCTTCCAATGCTCCTTAATCCTGACCCACGGTACCACTTTTGATTCCAATCCTGGGTCTCCTCTGAGCAGAGGCAGCAATGGTGCTGGATTGGTGGCAGATCCTACCAAACTTACATGGATGTGAGATCTAGGTCAAATAGGAATGCCACAGTCCAGGCAAACTAATCTGGCTTCCTAAGAAAAGAGTCTATAAAAGAGAATTTCTGTGTAGGGCCAGGTGCTCAGTTTCATTGAAATCAATGGCAATGTATGCTAATTTACATCAGCTGAGGATCTGGCCCAATAGTTCTTGGACAAGAGTAAGCACCAAGCGCACACACTCCCATTGGCACACTTAGTCACACTTACTCATGTTCACATGCTCTGGAGATCCCCTGCGTATTTGCCAACATGGCGGCCATCAAACCAGCATAGGACAGTAACAGAGTCAGAGTGATTTCTGGGCCCACTCTCCTGCACAAGGCTCAGGCTCTGCTACCCTTGAGTGCTGAGGTCATGGAGAAGGGACAGGACTCAGCTGAGCAGGCCTGTGATGCTGTGGCTCCTCCAAGTACTCACCACCAAGAATTTAGACCAGTCTGTCTGTAGCAGGCCAGATGCTGTTGTGGGCCATTCTAGGCACTGTACTGAATAGCCCATTAGGGCCACTGCTGCCCCATCCTGGTACCCTGCCAAGACCATGCTGGTCCTGGTCATTCTTTCTCACCTTCACTGGCCACCTCCTATCCGTTGGTCCTACAGACACCAGAAGCGGCAGCAGCTACAATAGTGTATGGCTCATAAATCAGTGATGGGAAAGGTCCATCTGTGCCTTTCTGGGGTTCAATGAGCAGTTACAGGAGAACTTCCAGTGCAGTCTGAGGTGAACCCTGCAAAGGGGATTGCTCAGAAATGAATGATGTGTCACTGAGTGACCCACGGAGCAGTAATGATCTGGGGGGACAGAGCAGGTGGGGAGAGTGAGATGGGGTGGGGGATGGATGGAACAGGGCAAGGTAGGCTATGGAACCCAGGGGAATGGAGCATGAAGTGGTCCTATTGAGATCCGGGAAGTGGGCAGGTGGAAGCCCACTCACTGCTAAAGGACCTCCCCCCAGCCTAAGGGGAGGATCCACAGGACCTGGAAGCCAAGTGATTCCTGGGGACAACTAATGAGATAACAGGGACAGGAGTGAGGTCAAAGGATCAAATGAAGGGAACCAGACAGGGACACTGAGCAGAGAACTCCAGACAGCGCCCACTGCTCCTCGAAGGCATCAAGGGAGCCAGTGGACGCTGCCCAGGGGCGGCTCCAGACCCCAGCACGCCAAGCGCGTGCTTGGGGCGGCATGCCGCGGGGGGCGCTCCGCCGGTCGCCGGGAGGGCGGCAGGCAGCTCCGGCGGACCTCCTGCAGGCATGCCTGCGGAGGGTCCGCTGGTCCTGCGGCTCCGGTGGAGCATCCGCAGGCATGCCTGCGGGAGGTCCACCGGAGCCGCAGGACCAGTGACCGCCAGAGCGCCCCCCTCCCCCCCCCGCAGCGTGCCGCCGTGCTTGGGGCGGCGAAATCGCTAGAACCGCCCCTGACGCCGCCCAGAGGAACTCTGCCCGGATGCATGAGCGGACGGAGGAGCGGAAATAGGCCCCACAGTCACAGGCCAACCTCCTCTCCCTGGTTTTATAGATGGCCATTTTAGCCAGGGCTAGGAGGAGGTTGACCAGGAGGTCCCATGGCTTCATGGAGCCACGGATAGGGAGTGCATAAATAAGAAGGTGAGGGGAAAAGTGCAACCAAAAACGTAACAGGATATCTAAGAGGAGCCGGAATAGGGGCTGCAACCTGGCGCACTCCAGGTAAACGTGTGCCAGGGTCTCCCTCACGCCACAGAAGGGGCAGGTGTCCGGGATGGGGGTGAACCGCGCCAAGTACATGCCTGTGCTCTTTGCTCCATGAAGGAGCCGCCAGCTGATATCCAACCAGGAGCCTCAGCAGGGCCTGGAGGTGGAAGACATGGACCTGAATGCGTAGGCACTTCAGGCCCTGCCCCCACTCCTCCAGGGGCAGGTGGAGGACCCCTGCAGAGATCCAGTGCACTCCTGGCCAAAAGAACTCAAGAATCGCCATCCGGAGGTGGGCCAGGAAGCCCGGGGCCAGGACCAGGGTGTTGAGCCGGTACCAGAGCATGGACAGGACTAGTTGATTGAGCACCAGCGCCCTCCCTTGGAGGGAGAGGCACCGGAGTAGTCCTGTCCATTTCTGGAGCCACTCTGTCACCCTGCCCTCTTAAGAGCATGAAGTGGTGGCAGGCAGAACAAGGGGCTGAAAGCAGCAGCATTGGGGTACGAGCAGGTAGGTGTCAGGCAGGCAGAGCACAATCTTCAACACCCCACATGTCCCACAAGCATCCATGTGAACCCCAGCCAGCACACAGCCCCAGTGGCCACCTAGGATCAGCCCCCTTCTGCAGGACAAGAGCAAGACCCTGCTCAGGTGGGGAGAGTATGGGCACAAGGGAGCTCGAGGCGGGTGGTGGGGGAGTGCAGCCCCTGAGAAGGGTTGGGCTGAGGAGGTGGCAGCTCCTCTCTGCTAGAAGCCATTTGCCAGCCAAGTGGCAGGGAGCTGCAAATGGCCATTTTCAGCCCTGCTCGCCGGCAGCATGGAATATGCAAAGCAGCAGCAGGAAAATGGGACAGCACCTCAGGCACCAAGGAACGGCACCGAGGCGTGCGGCCTCCAGATGTGTCAGGGCGGGGGGGGAGGGGGACAGTAAGACAGGGGCCCTGGGCAGCCTGTGCCAGGGGCACCACGGCCAGCTTTGCGTGGGCATCGGGGGGAGGGCAAGAGCTCAGACTCAGGGCAGTTAAATCTGCTTGACCCTCCACTGCCTCACTTGAAGCAAAGCCATGTGCAGCTCGGGCCTGACTGCTGCTGAAATCACACTGTAGCCTGCCAGGGGAACACTGTGAGAGGGGACAGTGGACTGCAGGGCACCCCCTGGATTTCCCCTAACACTGTTCAGCCTCACTGATCCCATTGCTTCACACCCTTCTCTCACCTCCCCCAAAGCCTCCCTCTCTGCAGCTGAATCAGTCTCTGGTTTTCCTCCCCTCTGCTCTGCTTCCTCCTTGTGCCTTTCTACCTCCTGCTGGCCCTATAGGAAAGAGATATGGGAGAGATCTTTCCCGCTAGCCCCACTTTCTCCCTCCATTTTCTATTCTTCCCTCCCATTCTTCCTCCATCTGTCTGGCCCTCCTTTTCCATCCATTCTCCATCCCAACCCTCTCCATTCTTCTTCCAGTCAGCCTCAGGGCTGCGAGAAATTGCACCAGCCCAGGAAGGTCCCCTAGTGGCCATAACCCCTTTGAGTAGCTCAGCTGCACAATGCCATCCCCACCCCCACCCAGTGGCAGATTTAGAGTTGGTGGAGCCCTGTGCGCAGCTTCATTTTTGGGGGCCCCCCCCCTCAGGACCCAGCCAAGAAAAAGAACATTCTCTCTTATCTTCTTCTCTCCCACCTCCCGCACACAGTTTTTCATTCTTTTTTTCTTCATCCTCCTGCTATATTATAAGTCATAGGAAGTAAATGAAACTAAAATGAGGTACCTTGATTGTTTTTGTAGTCTAACATTTTTTTCACAGACCACTTGAAAATTGCCGAGGGTCTCAGTGGACCACTTAATGATCTTTCCAAATGTTTTTGTACCGTTAGCTAACTATTGTAAAGTGCTTTGGAAAAGAACGCTTTATTAACAAAAAACTTAATAAACTTTCCTCGGTCCACCTGAATGGAGTTCTCAGACCACAGTTAGAGAACTTCTGGTCTAGATTAAAGCTTGTATTTGCATTACGCTAAGGTGAAAAATGTGTAAAAATTAAAAGTATAGATGATGCATGAATGGAAAAATAAAAGTAAATCTCCTCTGAAGAAACTTATTCAATTTGAAAAAAGAATTATTCAGCTAGCTTTTTTTCTACACTTTTTCTTTACAAAATTGTCAATTAAGTCATCGTAAGTAATATTTTGTAAAGAGGCACGTTCAATTGTCAATATTGCCGAACTTGTCAAATGTTCCTGACTCGTATTTTGCAAATAATTTTTAACTTGTTTCAATACAGAAAAAGAATGTTCACCAGAAGCATTTGTGACAGGCATTGTTAAAAATATTTTCATAATGGTTTCTACATTTGGAAAGGTTGCCTGCAAACCGTCATGTGCAAGTCTATACAAATCAACTGGTGATCTCGAAGCACAGACCTCATCATTTTCAATGAAATGTTTCACTTCGTCTTCCAAAAGATTTGTGTCTATGTCCTCTGGGTAGAATTCACTTTATTTCTTACTGTAGTGGCTTTTAGCATTTGCATCCATACTTCTGTCAAAAACCAAGCAAAAATAAATCAACCGTTTTCTTTAGAGATTCACCTCTACTCTGCAATTGCACTACTATTGTGTCATAAATAACAGTGATGGTCCCAATGATGATCTTCTCTTTCCCTTTTAAATTGATTTCATTGTCTCTAGATTCATTGAAAAATAACTTCCTGCTTTTTTTACTCCTCTCATCAGATATATCAGAGGAACCTATATTTTCTGTTAATGTTAGTGTCTCTGCTTCCACCGGGCTATAGTAATTTCGAACTTCCATGTCAAAACTTGCAACTGAAGCTAACAAAATTGTGCAGCATTCAATAAATTTGTATCAACCTTTTGCAGCGATTTGCTGATGGAATTAATTCTTTGAAGTAAACAGTTCCACAAAAGAGTAAAACAGCAATATCGTACGTTTCAAACTTTTCTGCTAAGGATTTTGCTTCAGTTTTCGCATGCAGTTTTTCAGAATTCGATGTGGCTATGACTAATAAGGTTTTCTTTATATAATCATAGCTCATTTTCAAAGCCAAAACAGCATCTGCATGAGCAGACCACCTGGTGTCACAAATTCTTTTGACTGTCAAATGTTTTTCATTTGCCTGCTCCAAGAGTGATTTCACCGATGCGTGGAAACAAAAAAATAGACATATACGTTTTGAATGAAGTAAAAAAAAAATCTGTAGCTCCCTCACAAAATTCGGCTGCAGCATTGCAGATTAAATTTAAGGAATGGCTGGAACATGGTATGAATAAAGCAGAGGGGCTTGCATTGTTCAGTCTTGCCTATAGAACTGAATATTTTCCTGCCATATTTGCAGTGTTATCAAAGCTCTGCCCTTGACAATTTTTGATGTCTAAACCTAAATTTGCAATGATTTCCAGAACTGTTGTCTCTAGACATTCAAAAGTGTGGGATTTTAGCAGGACAAAACAAAGAAATTGCTCTACAACGTCACCATTGCCCGTCACATATCTTAACATTAATGTTAATTGGGCTACATGACTCACATCTGGTGTTGAATCGATTATTATGGAATAGTATTTGGCATCCTTTACTTCATCAGTGAATTGGTTTCTGAGCCGCTCTGCCATTATAGTGATGAATTCATTGAAGGTTGGTGCGTTAAAAAGTTGGTCTTCTCTGTACCACAATACTGAACATTTTTCAAATGCTTTTTTAGAAAATCATCAAATTCACTAAGATATTCAAGGCACATTAAATAATTACCTTTTCAATTTGACAGTGATGACTCATCATGCTGTCTTAGAAGTAGTCCCAAAGAAGACAGCAGTTTGACCGTGGCAACAACACATCTCAGCACTTTCCTCCAATAAGAACACTCCTTTTCAAACTGAGCCGATAACACTGAATCAATTCTGCCAGATAATTTAGACCTTTGAATGAACTTACGCATAGCATTAATGTGAACTTTGGAAGTTTCATGATCAGCAATATGTCTTGCAATGTTTCTCCAATTAGAGTGCCCGATGACAAATGTTTGTTTTCCTTTACTATGGTCAGGGAATAATTTGCAAACATAACAGTAGACTGTCTTAGTGGTTTCCGAAAAAAATCAACCAAATTCTCATTTCTGTCATCCCATTTTTCTTCATCCTTAGAAAATGGGACTCATGAAGATCTCTAAATTGCTTTCATCCTGCATTCTTTTCTCAAATTTTCCACATTACTTACGTTTTTGGCTTTATTTACTAAGAAATATCCTATCATAGCCAATGAAACAGATTTTGGCCATAATGCAATGTCTTCAGGGTAGGTTTCTTCCCTTACTTTGACAAAATTACCAATATTTTGTAGTTCCATTGTCACTTCAGAATCCTTTCATTCAACTTTTGCAGTCATCGTGGTATCCCCACAACTCAACAAGTGATCAGATAATTCAGATGTTTCCTTGCCCATACTTTTTGATGAATGTCCACAATTCAATACTTCAAGCTTTTTAAAGTAAGATGACAAACTGTCTTTTTGCTTAGCTTCATCTTCTTGCCTTGCCTTCATTTTTTTTGCATTTTTGATTGCCAGACTCATAGTGATGCTTCATTATTGCTAAAAAACGGACCTTGATTTTAGGCAGATTAAAAATGTCTGCAAGAGCAGGGGCATAGCCATGGGTGGGCCGTGGACCACCCAATGAGGTTTAATGCAGTTAATCCCACATTTTTATCAGGCTCTGAAAACACGGGATTTTGAACCATTACATATTAGTGACAAATCATGGGCATTGTTGCAAAGTGCAAGGGAGGGTGCTTTTGTTCAATTGGATAATTGGTCAAGCAGACAGACTTTGATTGGCAAAGTACGATTTCCCTTAGTTGCTGTTATGCTATTGTCAAGAAAATGGCAAAGCAAAATTATTTGCTAGACTACTTCAAAAAACCACATTTAGAGCACAGTTTGCAGAATAAATTCACAGAATGCAGAAAGCCTGGACCTCTTTGCAACATACAGCACTTATTACATTCAGTCATTTGTCAGATTTGTCCTGCATTTTGAGGACCCCCAGTCATTGGGGGCCCCATGCCACCGCACCGTTTCATGGTAAATCCGCCACTGCCCCCCACCCCGATGTCCTGGATACACCTCCTGTCCTGGGGTGATGGGGGTTGAGAGGGGATGGAACAGAACCAATATATGGGGGAAGTGGCCCACACCGAGAGTCAATTTTGTGGTGATGTGCTTTAGGGTCACAAAATACTCATTCCAGTTGCACTGGCATCATTCATGAGAGCTGGCCTCTGACTCCAGAGCCACGAGGGCATATTCCTCAGGGGAGGGATTGCCCAGGAACATAGCGTCCCAAATGAGCTTAGCACAAAATACTGACTTGGGGTCATTAACGGTCACATCGAACAAAAGCGCAGCATGGAGAGCATCTCCACATTCCAGCTCTTCCCTCCACTCCCCACACTGGACATCACAGTCAGTGCTTGTTCCTCTGGACAGTAAACATGGAGCAAATTCACCCCGGGATGGCTGTGCATCTCAGACAAAGTGGCAAAGAATCCTGTGGCACCTTATAGACTAACAGACGTTTTGCAGCATGAGCTTTCGTGGGTGAATACCCACTTCTTCGGATGCAAGTAGTGGAAATTTCCAGGGGCAGGTTTATATATGCAAGCAAGAAGCAAGCTGGAGATAACGAGGTTAGTTCAATCAGGGAGGATGAGGCCCTGTTCTAGCAGTTGAGTGAAAACCAAGAGAGGAGTGCCCATAGCATCAATATATCTCCAGATCAGTGGTACTGCTATGGGCACCCGCATGGCCCCACAATATGCCAATATTTTTATGGCTGACCTGGAACAACGCTTCCTCAGCTCCCATCCACTCACGCCCCTTCTCTACCTACGCTACATTGATGACATCTTCATCATCTGGACCCATGGGAAGGAGACTCTGGAAAAATTCCACCACGATTTCAACAGCTTCCACCCCACCATCAACCTCAGCCTGGACCAATCTACACGGGAGGTCCACTTCCTAGACACCACGGTGCAAATAATTGATGGTCACATTAACACCACCCTATACCGAAAACCTACCGACCGCTATGCCTACCTTCATGCCTCCAGCTTCCATCCCGGGCACACCACAAGATCCATTGTCTACAGCCAAGCACTGAGGTACAACCGCATCTGCTCTAACCCCACAGACAGAGACCAACACCTACAAAATCTCCACCAAGCATTCTCAAAATTACAGTACCCGCACGAGGAAATAAGGAAACAGATCAACAGAGCCAGACGTGTACCCAGAAGCCTCCTACTGCAAGACAAACCCAAGAAAGAATCCAACAGGACTCCACTGGCCATCACATACAGTCCCCAGCTAAAACCCCTCCAGCGCATCATCAGGGATCTACAACCCATCCTGGACAATGATCCCACACTTTCACAGGCCTTGGGTGGCAGGCCAGTCCTCGCTCACAGACAACCTGCCAACCTGAAGCATATTCTCACCAGTAACTGCACACCGCACCATAGTAACTCTAACTCAGGAACAAATCCATGCAACAAACCTCGATGCCAACTCTGCCCACATATCTACACCAGCGACACCATCACAGGACCTAACCAGATCAGCCACACCATCACCGGTTCATTCACCTGCACGTCCACCAATGTTATATATGCCATCATATGCCAGCAATGCCCCTCTGCTATGTACATCGGCCAAACTGGACAGTCTCTAAGGAAAAGGATAAATGGACACAAATCAGATATTAGGAATGACAATATACAAAAACCTGTAGGAGAGCACTTCAACCTCCCTGGCCACATAATAGCAGATCTTAAGGTGGCCATCCTGCAGCAAAAAAACTTCAGGACCAGACTTCAAAGAGAAACTGCTGAGCTCCAGTTCATCTGCAAATTTGACACCATCAGCTCAGGATTAAACAAAGACTGTGAATGGCTTGCCAATTACAGAACCAGTTTCTCCTCTCTTGGTTTTCACTCAACTGCTAGAACAGGGCCTCATCCTCCCTGATTGAACTAACCTCGTTATCTCCAGCTTGCTTCTTGCTTGCATATATAAACCTGCCCCTGGAAATTTCCACTACTTGCATCCAAAGAAGTGGGTATTCACCCATGAAAGCTCATGCTGCAAAACGTCTGTTAGTCTATAAGGTGCCACAGGATTCTTTGCTGCTTCTACAGAACCAGACTAACATGGCTACCCCTCTGATATCAGACAAAGTGAACAGCCCCAGATGTTTCGACTTACTACATGGCAAAAGGGACATTCCAGGGTTCCTAGAAGAAGTTGCCAGCTTGTCCTCTGAGAAATCAGGACTGTCCTGGTAAAATTGAGCCTGTCCTGCTAACTCTGGGGCATGGGGTCATGTTAGCCTGGGGATCCCCAGCTGCCCATTGAGAGAAGCTCCAGGTCCCCTTTGGGGTGCCAGAGCAGTGCAAAGGGGACTTAGTGGGGCCAATGACCCACTCTGCTATGTTTTCCATCCACAGAGAGCACCCTGAGACCTTCAGTCCCTGGCAAAATTATGGAGCAGCTCGTCAAGGAATCCACTTTGAAGCACTTGGAGGAGAGGAAGGTGATCAGGAACAGTCAACATGGATTCACCAAGGGCAAGTCATTCCCAACCAATCTGATTGCCTTCTATGATGAGATAACTGGCTCTGTGGATAGCAGTGGATGTGATATATCTTGACTTTAGCAAAGCTTTTGATACGGTCTCCCACAGTATTCTTGCCAGCAAGTTTAAAAAGTATGGATTGGATGAATGGACTATAAGATAGAAAGCTGGCTAGATTGTTGGGCTCAACGGGTAGTGATCAATGGCTCAATGTCTAGTTGACAGCTGGTATCAAGCGGAGTGCCCCAGGGATCGGTCCTGGGGCCGGTTTTGTTCAACATCTTTATCAATGATCTGGATGATGGGATTAATTGCACCCTCAGCAAGTTCGCAGATGACACTAAGCTGGAGGGAGCGGTAAATATGCTGGAGGGTAGGGATAGGGTCCAGAGTGACCTAAACAAATTGGAGGATTGGGCCAAAAGAAATCTGATGAGGTTCAACAAGGACAAGTACAGAGTCCTGGACTTTGGCTGGAAGAATCCCATGCACTGCTACAGGCTGGGGACCGACTGGCTAAGCAGCAGTTCTGCAGAAAAGGACCTGGGGATTACAGTGGACGAGAAGCTGTATATGAATCAGCAGTGTGCCCTTGTTGCCAAGAAGGCCAAGAAGGAGCATTGCCAGCAGATCGAGGGAAATGATTATTCCCCTCTATGTGGCACTGGTGAGGCCACATCTGGAGTATTGCATCCAGTTTTGGTCCCCCCCACTACAGAAGGGATGCGGACAAATTGGAGAGAGTCCAGCGGAAGGCAATGAAAATTATTAGGGGGCTGGGGCACATGACTTATGACGAGAGGCTGAGGGAACTGGGATTATTTAGTCTGCAGAAGAGAAGAGTGAGGGGGGATTTGATAGCAGCCTGCAACTACCTGAAGAGGAGTTCCAAAGAGGATGGAGTTCGGCTGTTCTCAGTGGTGGCAGATGACAAAACAAGAAGCAAGGGTCTCAAGTTGCAATGGGGGAGGTCTAGGTTGGATATTAGGAAACACTATTTCACTAGCAGGGTGGTGAAGCACTGGAATGGGTTACCTAGGGAGGTGGTGGAATCTCCATCCTTAGAGGTTTTTAAGGCCCAGCTTGACAAAGCCTTGGCTGAAATGATTTAGTTGGTGTTGGTCCTGCTTTGAGCAGGGGATTGGACTAGATGACCTCCTGAGGTCGCTTCCAACCCTAATCTTCTATGAGTCTATGATTCAGGCTGATGGGCTTTTAGTTTAGATTATGACGACAAGAAAGAACAAAAATAAAGTCTCCATGAGAGAGTGCCATGGCCTTGTCTGCACTAGGGACATATATAAACATCTTCCATCATTGCTAACATCAGGTCAGCTTTAGTCTCTGTGTCCAGACCATGGGGAATGAGGCCAGTACACCAGCCAGCTCCACAGCCCACTCTGTAAGCTGTAGATGCTCATACTTTTAGCTCTGGCTAGATCCCTGGTCACAACCAAGAGGGCAATCGTGACACGTTTCAGGTAAAGGGCCATCCCCTGTTCCCACTTGTGGTGCTTTTTGTGACAGCTGGGCCTGTGGGTCCAGAAGTGCTCTGGCACAAAGCATGGATGGATCGGCCTGAAGTCAGCGATGGCTGAATGGTTCCCTGCGGATGCTTATCTCAACCTCTGCAGGGCCTGAGAATCTTACCAGGTGTCCAGCGTCCATCCTGGGAATAGAACTGGCTATGTCCCTCCCCTTCCCAGCACAACCACATCCATATAGTAAGCTCTCGCCAGCCCAGTCATGCTCCCTCACACCCGGTTCTCTGCCAAACTGGAGCCTCTTGCATACTAGTTTCTGCAAGGCCCACAGAGAGATAATGAGGACCGCAAAGGAGAGACACCTTCCCAAGCCCAAGACTTCAGGCTGATCTGTCCATGCTTAGTGCCAGAGAGCACTCTGTGACCAAATCCCACCTGAGCCTGATTTGTCCAGGCACATTCTCCGTGTTGTGATTCCCTGGGTTCAGTGGAGTCATGGCATCAGGGAACGTGGCCCATTGATTTAATGGCCAGAAGAGACCATTATGATACTCTAGTCTGACTTCCTGCCAGAAGAACCCAGATATAGAACGTCACGTGGTGACTCCTGCTGCAAGCGCGTTTCTTCTGAGTTATAAAGCCAGCGTGGCAATACAGTGGTCCCCCTCCAGCATTTCCATTCTGTGCACCGTTCTGCAACCCCAAGGCTGCCTGGTGGGCCTGCCTCCCAAATCTCCCCCAGCGCTGTTCATTCTATGGAGCTCCAGCACTCTAGCTCACAAGGGATTTTCTCCAGTGGGAGCTCCCTGCATCCAAGTTTCATAGAAAGAAACAAGAAGAGAGAGCAGTTCCTTTCCCCCTTATTTCTAGGCTTGGAGTTAATGCTTCATGAAGGCAGCCTGGCTCTATAAAGCTACTTGGAGGGGGCCTCCTGCACTGACCAGACAAACCAGCCCTGAGGAAGGAATTGTGTGTATGTGGGAACAGCTTTGCTGCTGTCACTGCAGGACAGTGGAAGGGTCAGATGCCACTGATTTAACCCTTTGTATGTGGAAAGAAGAACTCTAGCAGGTGGGCCTGAGGAAACACATTTCACCTACACAGTATGGTCGGCTATGCCTAGCAAGGAGAAAAGTGCATTCAGCTGTGACTACAGCTGGCCTGAAAATCCCTTCCCAGGAAGAATGTCATGGACACTGGCCCCTCCCCTGCCATAGCTTAACTGAAGTCAGCTGAACCATGTGTAAAAACAGAGCAAATCAACCAGAACCCCTTGGCCTGGAAGGGAACCTGGCTGAGAACCAGAGGAGGCGACAGAGCTTCTGAATTGTCCTGGAAGTAAGTGGCACTGAAGAGAAATCGAAGGAGGTGGAAACTTGTACAGTGCTACAGAGCCCGGCCCAGAGATGCAGGAGATTAACAACAGATTCAGGTGGGAGCGTGACAGGGATTATAAACAGCTGGATGGAGTCATTCACAAATGTCAAGAACACTGGGATCCAGGCAGGAATGTCACTTCGGAAAGGCACATTTTCTTTACAAGAAGCTCCTAGGTGAGACCAGTATGTCACATATCTTTATAACAAAGCTAAAGCCTGGTCTACACTAGGAAATCAGGTCAGAATAATCACATTGCTCAGTGGTGAAAAAAATCCACATTCCCGAGTAACGCAGTTAAACTGACCTAACCCCTGGCGCTAGGTCAACGGGAGAAATCTCCTGTCAACCTAACTACCACCTCTTGGGGAGGTGGAATCTCTTCCATTGGAGTAGGCAGTGTGGACAAGCCCTCAGTCTTGTGAATTTGAGCAGTTAACAGCTAGACTCGTTTGAGATAATCAGGCAAAGCAAGCTTATTGGAAGAAATGGGCTTGACTTTGCAAAGAACAGTGTATCCACTGTTTTCAGGGCCATGAAAACCATGCTTCCCAAAAGCAAGCATTAGCAAGCACTGAGAGGACTGAAGTGCATCTAATTAAAATCGCACTCCAAGCCACAAAGAGAGAATACCAGGATAAACAAACAGTAGGGATCAGATCTGTTTGCAATAACACAGAAGTCACCAGAAAACCCAATGTGAACTGTCCACCTGGTAAAAAAATGAAACAATGTTTTCACAAACATTTTGCAGTATTTTTATTGAAATTTTGAATTGTGACATTTTTCAATCAGCTCTGGGGTTTGTTTCAGGCATTCAGTAAGCATATCCAGTTTGCAGTGTCGTATTACTCTTCACTCAAGTTGCAAAGCAATGCAAAAGCAAAATGAATTCTTGATCATAGAGCTGGAGTGCAAAGCTCTGAGGATGGCAAGATGGAGGCAGGATCTTGTAATACATTTGCAGAGCAATGTTCTGCAACAGACTGGGTTGGAACAATGGAAGTAAATGGGGGAAATAAGTGAATTTCAAAATAGATATTGGACCTGAATGCAGCTTAATCACAGCCACAAGCACAAGAAGATTGGTGACCCCCAATGTTAAAATCAAAACCTCAACTGGTTTCTTAGAGTGCACTAGCCACACAGGTATCTCTGTATAAGGAGAGATACCCTCATGAGAGTCTGAAATGGGGCAACTGGAAGCCCTGGAAGTACTTGGGTTGGAGAGCTGTCTGCAGATGTGGATGATAAAGGCGGTGTATAACTTTCCTGCAAAACAGGCTACAAAAGAGCCACTTGAGGAGTTTGCTGGGTGTTAGCTGGCCTGGGACGCAATGTGGGCAGAATTCTCCACATTGAGATAGAGACCGTGTTCCGACAGAAATACAGACACCATGGAGTTGTGTAGATGCAGACTGTGATGTTGCACTCCATATGCTTTATGAAAATATGCTTGGAATGTGAATATGATGTAACTGGAATATGCTTTATGCAAAAGGTTTCTTGTAAGGTATCATTACAAAGTGTATAATCTACTGACTGTGTTCAACCTATTTGTATGAATGTATCATTCTTGTATCTGAAGCTAGAAATATGAAGTATTATTCTAAAGTCCTATTTTAATTATGTAAAGTGTGGGCCATTAATGGTGGCTTGGAATCTTGATGGCTCCCGTTGACCAGGTCAACTGGTTGTAAATGGCTCTGTTTACTTGTAAGCCTTCCTGTGTTTGTGTGAGTCAGGCTGGAAAGAATGGAGGCTTAGGGGTCTCACAGGACATGTGACCAGTTCACATGGTACTGGAATACATCTTAAACCTGGTGCATTTCCACTTAGAAGGAGGGGTGGGGACCCAGAGAGACAAAAGATTCCCACCTTATGCCAGAGATATAAAAGGGGGTGGAACAAAACAAAGGGGGTCCCAGTCATGTGAAATACCCTGCTTTTCACCTATAATGCCTGCTGGAACTAACAAGAACTGTACCGGGGAAAGGATTGGGCCCAGACTAAGAAGGAGTCTAGTCTGTGAAAGAAGCTTATTGAAACATCTCTGAGGGTGAGATTTACCTGTATTCAGTTTCTTAATGTATTAGGCTTAGACCTGCGTGTTTTGTTTTATTTTGCTTGGTAACTTACTTTGTTCTGTCTGTTATTTCTTGAAACCACTTAAATCCTACTTTTTATACTTAATAAAATCACTTTTGTTTATTAATTAACACAGAGTAAGTGATTAATACCTGGGGGAGCAAACAGATGTGCAGCTCTCTCAGTGTTATAGAGGGTGGACAATTTATGAGTTTAACCTGTTTCATCTTTATACAGAGTAAAACGGATTTATTTGGGGTTTGGATCCCATTGGGAGCTGGATGTCTGGGTGCTGGAGATAGGTGACTTGCTGAGCAGTTTTTGGTTAAAGTCTGCAGCTTCGGGGGCATGGACCAGACCTGGGTCTGTGTTGCAGCAGGCTAGCATGTCTGGCTCAGTAAGGCAGGGTTCTAGAGTCCCAAACTGGCAGTGAATAACGGGCTCAGAGGTTATTCCAGCACATCAGATGACAGTCCCAAGGGGGTCTCTATGACTGAACCCGTCACACAGACCATTTGAGCAAGACCAGCTGTAACGTGCAAGAGCATTTTCAGTTCTGGACACAAGCTGAGGGTTTGGCAGGGCCGACCAATTTAACACAAAGGTGCAAAGCTCTTTACCTTCAGCCCCCAGCTACTCAGACGTGACCACAGCTGAACCCTCCTCCCTCTGGGATACCCACTGGGTGTCACACATCCCCCTCTGCACCCAGTCTACAGAGGATGAGTCTGTTACAGCTCTCCACTATGCAGCCTGGCTCATCACCTCAAGCTACAGCCAGTACATTCCAAAAACACACCTGTGTTTCATTCTGGAGGCTCACCGGTTCCTGCCCTGGCATCACTGCAGTGGTGGCCGAGGAGCCTCTCCCCAGCTATGTTTGGGCTTAGTAAAAAGCAGTTGTTATCCATCCACTGGACCAGGTAGTGGCCTAGTGGCAGAAGAGGTTGGCTCACTTAGTTCCTCTGTGCCTCAGTTTCTCTAATCTGTGACACAGGGTGAAAGCTACTCCCTGGCCTCTGTAAAGTGCTTTGAGCTCTACAGTGAACAGTGCTTGGTTTTCACAGAACCTTCGTTTGGGGCCAGGTTCCCCTGACAATTTCCTTCCAGTTGTTGTTGGGGCAGCGTTCTCCACGGCCCCTGCCCTAGCAGATGGGGGCATGGGTGCAGGCAGGGGAGGGGCAGAGCAGTGATTGGTGTAATCGTATATCAAGGTTAGCAGTTATTTGTGTAACATCCTCTGTCTATGTGTGGGTTTGACTCTGCGCTGTTTCTCTCTCCCCAGTGGCTGCAGAAGGCAGCTCTGCCTAAGGCTGGCACCAGGTAATGGGAAGGTTAAATACACAGTCTCTCAGCATCCCACAGCAGCCGTTCCAGCACCAGGCCTGACAAGAACCTCTGCAGCACAGATCTCTGGAAATGAGCAGGCACCAATATGTGGCAAGGGGCCTAGTGTGAACATGCAGGATCTATCCATTAAAACCCTGGTGCTGTGTCTACACAGAGCCCAGCACAGTCTCACCGTCAATGGGGTAGAAGGTGGGCATGCTCCTGAGGTCTGGAATTCACAGATCTAGCAGCCAGGGCTTCTTGCCTTCCCCCCATGAGGGTGGATGCAGAGATGATAAGCCCTGTATTCAGCAGCAGGGTAGAGCCATGAGCTCCTCATCCCGGTGCTGCTGCCTCCTGGGCCAAACTGCAGCAGGGAAACCAGCACACTGCCTGCAGTCCCTGTGGGACCGCCTGTGGCAAAACAAATCTCTAGCATTAGAGGGGCCAACCAAAGAGGGTTTTCTTGTGGTGGCCCTAGGAGGATTTGGCAGTGATGTCTAGTTCAGGAAACATATGAATGCTCTGCAGGGTGAGTCCCAGCCTGTTAGCTTGCTTTGCCTGCATGCATTTTTCAGCTTTCTTTATAAAGTGTGTTTTTGGAATGTATTGGTTGGGAATGCTGCTGTTCCGGGGAATCTTCCTGCTCATCTTTCCTGAGCAAGAACTCTTTTCTGTCAAATGAGCAGGGTAACAAAAATAAATGCCTGCCAGATTGTCACATTCGTCTCCTTGATGGGATCATGACAACACTTTGCACACCTGCATTAATGCCATGCTCCTGTGGGGGCATCGGTAGCGGGGGTAGAATATGGGACCTGTGGCTCTTTAAAGCAGGAGCTTCTGCTGCCTGAGCTAAGAGACCCATGTCTTATCCAAGGTTGCAGCAGGCTTCTCAACCTTTCTATGTGACCCAGCCACCAGTAAAGGGTGAGAGAGCAACACATGGAGTGGATGTGGGTTACATCTACAGTTACCATGTAGTTAGCATCATAGACCCTGAGTGAGATGAATGAGTATCATTATAGCCTCCATTTTACAGCTGGGGAAACCGAGGCACAAAGAGGTGCTGTGGCTTGCCAAAGATCACCCACCAGCCAGTGGAAGAGCTGGGAATAGGACCCAGGTCTTTTGAAGCCGTCTCCCTACTCTGATTACTCCAGCATCCTTCCTCAGAAAGTTGTTGTGTAGGCCTCAGAGCTGTCATGCTTGTTGCTCTTTTCTGCACAGAGCTCCTTGTGGAAGAGCACGTAGGCAGTTCACTTTCCATGCCCATCCAGTCCTGGCACATGCATGGATTTTAAACCGATGTATCTCTGACTGATCACTGAGCCAATCCCGCTCTCCGTGAATTTCCCACATCATATTCTATTGGAAGAGAGAGAAAAATTCCCTGGGGAAAAGGTATGTGAGCGAGCCAGTCGAGGTGGGATTCATTAAACAGCTCTCCTGATTTAAAAACAAAAAGCAGGTGTGCTGCATTTTTACCGTGACACACCCCAGGCATGAGTTCTGTAGTTTTGAAAGCGTACAAAATGAACAACAAAGAACTGGATGTGATTCACTATTGCCCTGCAAACTGGTGGAAACATTTTTCACCACTTTGCACTGGTGTGAATAAAGCCAACCAGTGCAGGTTAACACTGATGCAAAGCTAATGCCGTTCTCTCCCTGAATGAACTGCAACAGGGCAGATTTAAATTATGCTTCCAGTGGAAGAGCTTCTGTCTGAAGAGGATTAGGCCTAGGGAGCCTCACTCTGCCATGCTCTCTCCTCCCTAGTTACTGGCTTTGCCTCCCATCTCCTCCCCAAACACACACCCAGCCTCTCCTCTCCACCTCTGACCTGGCCACCCCCTGCCTACTTACCCTGGGCAGCACAGCTCTTGTGTAGGAGGCAGTGGAGGCCAAGGCAACATGGCTGTGTCCGCCAGCTTTATGCTAACCTATCATTCGCCTTACCCAGGGGGTTCTCTGGCCTGTTTAAGTTCCCTTTGCCTTGTGTGTGACTCTAGCAGACCAGAGAATCCAGCCTCAACTTTCAGAAGATGCATCTACTGACAATGCAACTGGATTAATTAAATCAAAATGGGCCAAATTCTCATGGACATCCTCGGGCAGTGTAAAGAGGCATTAAAGTCCTTTTTATGGCCCCTTTACACTGCTGGAATGGTGTAAAGTGGCTTTATTGTAAATGATAACCCAGTCATTGCTGTTCGTGTCTTTCTTCCCAATGCCAGGCAACATCATTTTCCAGCAAGTCCTTTAAGGGTTTATTGACCACAGGAGATCTGAAATTATTTTTGCCAAATACTTTATCATCCCCATGAATCTACTTTATACAGTGGAATGGGCATTTCAGCTATGGATTTTATTTCACCTGCTTCAACAAATAAGATCCCTTTGCTTAGCCTTAATTGCCAAACTGTCCTAAATCTTTCATTGTATTCTTGAGGGTCCCGAGCCCAGATTAAAACATCTCCATTCTAGCGTCAACCCTTTATAAGTCCCTTGAAGATCTGTGTAATTAGCCTTTGAAATACCACAGGAGCAGAGCAAATTCCAAATGGCATTCACTTGATTTTATAGGCTGAGAGTCTCCCTTGTCTCACACGTACAGTCATTTGACTCTGTTCAAAGTGAGCATAAAACTCAGAATAATAGCAGGAAAATCACAAATAGGAGAATCAGACTTAGACACTTCAGTGGTGCATAAAACGCCACTAGCTTAGAGCCTGACTCATATAACTTTATTTGCCAAAATCTATATCCTGCATTTTATACTGGGAATATTTTTGCTTCTGCTGCAACTTCAACAGTTCCTTCAATAATTTTTACATTTTATGACTATTTCACCTATCTTGGCTTAATACACAACTGTACTTAATTTGGCTTCAGAGTATGAACTCTGTTTACAAATTGTTCTGCTTTTTTCGATAACTCCCTTTCTCCCTGCCCATTATCAACTTCTGTTAGAACAAATGTAATTTTCTTTGTGGGTGAAGTGCAGAAGTTACTGATTTATCTGTTTTAATGTGGCATTCTCCTTCCAGATATTCCAGGAAGACATTTGAGAATTCTCCTAGTATCTTGACAGTGTTTTCTCTGTGTGATTCTATGGACTTTGCAACAACTATCTTTTCTGCTAGCTATGGTCTGACATGCTTTTAGTCCTGAAACAGCTGGCACAATGCAATTACTGTTCAGGAAGTTATTGAGTGATGCTATAAATGGATATTAGACTAAATAGACCACAGGTCTCATCCAGTATGTTTCTTATGCTGGTATTTAAAACAAATTGTAATAGCTACTTGCTGTTGTATTGCTATTTTGTGTCTTGAATACAAACTAAGGTTTGCTTTAGATTTCTGTTCTTCCTTAGCTACACTATTAAATATTTTCCCTGGAACAACACTGCATTATGCTCCAGTATCCAACTGATAGGATACAGATGTGCCACTAATATTTAGCCACGGTTGCTAATCTGAAACAGTTTGCGCTATAGTCACTGTACCTCATGTGGACACTTTTGGGTTTAACTGTGTGATATACCTTTGAAAAATCATGTTTCCTGTTTATTTTAATGGAATATTTGACCTAAGGTTTGTGTTCTTGGCCACTGTTGTGCACAGAAATGTTTACCTGGCCAGAAATCACTTTGATTTATATTTTGATTATTATGTGGTTTTCCTCAACTTGTAGTGTTCCCCTTTGGAAATGACAACACATGGATTTGCTGTTCAGTCCCCGCTTAGAGTCTGCATTTGCATTTCACTGGCTCTACTAGTGTCCACGATGTGGGTTAAGGTTAAATCAGTTTCCCAAAGTTTCTCACATCAGGCTGAAGTCAATGGGAGCTTTGCAACCAGCTTCACTGGTTGTAGGATCTGGGTTTTTTTCCACATGCAAGTCCATCTTTTATTTAGGCGTCACGTAGTTCCCCAAATTCACAGGTTTGAGCTTTAAGCCTCTCCTATGGGTATCATACAGCTCATACTGCCACTGATCCCAAATGTCTCTCATAAGTCCCAGTTTCTGGGGATTATCTCATTGTCCATCCATATTGTGTGTCTAATTGTCTGAGTAGTCCTCTGCCCACATAAAAGCACCATACACCTGCAGTGCTGCTGGATGTGCCATGTGGATTAATGTCACTGCCTGCACTTTCAGTGCCTTCTCTACAACTCCCGTAGCAATAAGAAAAACGTCAAACTTGATGCCATTTTTGCAGGGTTCCTTGTCTACCCAATGGACCCGGAGGAAATAATTGCTCTGCTTTTTGTTTGATAGAACTCATGACTCCATGAAATCTGGTAAACGCTTGGGAGGCAGATGGGTTGGAGAGAAGGCAAAGCCTTTCTCTGACCTGCATGAGTACTCAGAATGCACCGAATCTCCACAGGCTTCTGGAGATGTCTAGGCCAAAACCTGAAGTGGTGAATCTACAGCTATGTTAATACATGAAAACACTGTGCTGCAGATCAGTTACGGTTCCTCTCTATATCACGTACCTAACACAGAACCTAAAAAGCAAGGAAATTAAAAATAAAGGCTACCAATAATTCATTTCCTCTACTCCCCAACCCAGAGATGTACGAGCATAGCTCCTATACACCACAGAGAATGCACCCCAACCTTAACCCTGCCCCAACTGGGACACTAGACTTCCAACAACCCCTTCCTCAAAATCCATCCACACTCCTACACCACAAAAAAAGCAGACAGCTGTCTCCTGCTGCACCTCTGCATAGTTCTATGTAACAACAGACACTCAGGTTTGGGGAAGGGCATACTAGAAGGCTTGCATCTCTACTAGAGAAGAATTAAGATTGTTTTGAATTCTCTCTGGCTGGTCTAGTGGGGAGGCGTGTGTCTCTGGGGGAGGGAGTAGAGGGAATGTTGATGGTTCTTAACATTTCACTTCCTAGTTTTGGAGGACTGGATGGATAATAGGATATGGAGCTTTGCACTTCTAGTCTTTGTTTCAAGTTTGTCCTTACATAACATAAGAACATAAGAAAGGCCGTACCGGGTCAGACCAAAGGTCCATCTAGCCCAGTATCTGTCTACCGACAGTGGCCAATGCCAGGTGCCCCTGAGGGAGTGAACCTAACAGGCAATGATCAAGTGATCTCTCTCCTGCCATCCATCTCCATCCTCTGACGAACAGAGGCTAGGGACACCATTCTTACCCATCCTGGCTAATAGCCATTTATGGACTTAGCCACCATGAATTTATCCAGCCCCCTTTTAAACATTGTTATAGTCCTAGCCTTCACAACCTCCTCAGGTAAGGAGTTCCACAAGTTGACTGTGCGCTGCGTGAAGAAGAACTTCCTTTTATTTGTTTTAAACCTGCTGCCTATTAATTTCATTTGGTGACCCCTAGTTCTTGTATTATGGGAATAAGTAAATAACTTTTCCTTATCCACTTTCTCAACATCACTCATGATTTTATATACCTCTATCATGTCCCCCCTTAGTCTTCTCTTTTCCAAACTGAAGAGTCCTAGCCTCTTTAATCTTTCCTCATATGGGACCCTCTCTAAACCCCTAATCATTTTAGTTGCTCTTTTCTGAACCTTTTCTAGTGCTAGAATATCTTTTTTGAGGTGAGGAGACCACATCTGTACACAGTATTCGAGATGTGGGCGTACCATGGATTTATATAAGGGCAATAATATATTCTCAGTCTTATTCTCTATCCCCTTTTAATGATTCCTAACATCCTGTTTGCTTTTTGACCGCCTCTGCACACTGCGTGACATCTTTAGAGAACTATCCACGATAACTCCAAGATCTTTTCCTGACTCGTTGTAGCTAAATTAGCCCCCATCATGTTGTATGTATAGTTGGGGTTATTTTTTCCAATGTGCATTACTTTACATTTATCCACATTAAATTTCATTTGCCATTTTGTTGCCCAATCACTTAGTTTTGTGAGATCTTTTGAAGTTCTTCACAATCTGCTTTGGTCTTAACTATCTTGAGTAGTTTAGTATCATCTGCAAACTTTGCCACCTCACTGTTTACCCCTTTCTCCAGATCATTTATGAATAAATTGAATAGGATTGGTCCCAGGACTGACCCTTGGGGAACACCACTAGTTACCCCTCTCCATTCTGAGAATTTACCATTAATTCCTACCCTTTGTTCCCTGTCCTTTAACCAGTTCTCAATCCATGAAAGGACCTTTCCTTTTATCCCATGACAGCTTAATTTATGTAAGAGCCTTTGGTGAGGGACCTTGTCAAAGGCTTTCTGGAAATCTAAGTACACTATGTCCACCGGATCCCCCTTGTCCACATGTTTGTTGACCCCTTCAAAGAACTCTAATAGATTAGTAAGACACGATTTCCCTTTACAGAAACCATGTTGACTATTGCTCAAGAGTTTATGTTTTTCTATGTGTCTGACAATTTTATTCTTTACTATTGTTTCAACTAATTTGCCCGGTACCGACGTTAGACTTACCGGTCTGTAATTGCCGGGATCACCCCTAGAGCCCATTTTTAAAGATTGGCGTTACATTAGCTAACTTCCAGTCATTGGGTACCGAAGCCGATTTAAAGGACAGGTTACAAACCTTAGTTAATAGTTCCGCAACTTCACATTTGAGTTCTTTCAGAACTCTTGGGTGAATGCCATCTGGTCCCGGTGACTTGTTAATGTTGAGTTTATCAATTAATTCCAAAACCTCCTCTAGTGACACTTCAATCTGTGACAGTTCCTCAGATTTGTCACCTACAAAAGCCAGCTCAGGTTTGGGAATCTCCCTAACATCCTCAGCCGTGAAGACTGAAGCAAAGAATCCATTTAGTTTCTCCGCAATGACTTTATCGTCTTTAAGCGCTCCTTTTGTATTTTGGTCATCAAGGGGCCCCACTGGTTGTTTAGC
This sequence comes from Mauremys reevesii, assembly GCF_016161935.1. Lineage (NCBI taxonomy): Eukaryota > Metazoa > Chordata > Testudines > Geoemydidae > Mauremys > Mauremys reevesii. The sequence goes on along the minus strand of NC_052632.1, from coordinate 50,519,979 downwards.
AGGCTTCCTGCTTCTGATGTACTTAAAAAACATTTTGTTATTACCTTTGGAGTTTTTGGCTAGCCGTTCTTCAAACTCCTCTTTGGCTTTTCTTATTACACTCTTGCACTTAAGTTGGCAGTGTTTGTGCTCCTTTCTATTTGCCTCACTAGGATTTGACTTCCACTTTTTAAAGGAAGTCTTTTTATCTCTCACTGCTTCTTTTACATGGTTGTTAAGCCAATGTTAAGTTAATTGGTGTTGGTGGTTCTTAGGCCAGCTCTTAATGGGCAAAAATCCACGTCACAAACCCACCACAACTGGAATTATTGGTCTTCTTGTGAGCATTTCTAAGAGGCCAAAGACTGAATGGGTCATGGAGACTAAACTTCCTCCCAACCCAAAGGGTTGAGCTTTATGGGTGGGGCACTGAAGGGATAGCTTGCATTTCCGTTCTCTGGCACTAGAACCAAGACTGCAGTCTCCCAGGCTGTCTGGCACCGTCCATCAGAACTGAATGGGTGAAAATTGGGAGTCGAGGTGGGGGAAATCAAAAGGGGAAAGAGATGAGAGACAGAGAAGAAAAGAGACACGGAGGGAGAAGAGCAAAGGAAGTCATTCTGCCCTCCAACGTACATCTAAACCAAGATGGGGAGAGAGGAAAGATGGTGCTGTGGGGACACTGGCTGTCAGGACTCCTGCGTTCTCTTCCAGCTGTGCCACTTACTGACTCTATGACCCTGGGCAAGTCGCTTCACTTTGTTTCCTCAGCTGTAAAATGAGTCTAATAATAATGCAACCACCCATCTCCCAGGGGACATTGGAGGCTTGATTCATGTTTATTAAGAGCTTTGAGGCCCTTGAATGGTGACTGTAAAGAATTATTATTTAATTAGCCTTTCTGCCGGTCTGGCTACCAAGAGCCAGGCGATTCGAGACGTGTGGTCCCACCAGGTCAGCTGTTGTCCATCCTCGCCTCCTGTTGCTGTAGCTTCTCTCTCCTCCCCCCCTTCCCTGACTCGTAGCAGTTTCCTCAGGAGTGTTCAGCTAGCTGACACATTTGCCACAGATGGATGGTGCGCACGGAGACAGCTGTCACTCCCAATTTGTGGCGCACTGCGTGACAGCGGGGCTGATGAGTTCTGAAAGGCCGTCTTGCGGAGCACATGCACTCTGACATTCTTCGAGATGAGCCCTACAGACACCTCTCCGCGGACCTCAGGAGAAACTGGCAAGCGAACCGGTTTGCCTCCCCTCCCCCGAAGCAGCCTGCAGGCTGGAAGAAAGCAGCACTCTGGTGTGTGCGCGCACCCACATGCACGTGCAAGGGCCCTGGGTAACTTCTCGCCGCCACTGGCATAGCAGGTCCCAGCCCGGCTGCTTGCTGCTGCAGCTGGAATTTGGAGGCGAGGTAGGGAAAGATGGAGATTTGCACCGGGGGAGTTGCTGTTTTCCTTTTTATTTTAAGAAGAGGGAATCTGGGCTGTGAGTCTCAGGCTGTTCTCTCCTGCTGCCTCCACACTGTACCTCTGACCCTTTTGAGGTCCCCCTCTGACAGAGCACTGACTCAGTGCTACTATCCTCCAGAGACCTTTGTCCTCTCAATACCCTATTGTTCTTTCTGACCCACAAAAGGTTGACATCATCTCCATATCAAAGTCCCCTTGGGCTCCTTCTCTCCCACACTGGAAGGGGCTTTTCTTCACACCGCTAGCCCGTAGAAGCCCCCAGTGAAGACGGGCTGTCTCCTGGCCCATAGAGGTCTCTATGCCCAACAGTATTACAGCTCTGATGCGAATGCCAAGTCCCGCTGAGGATGCAGCACTCTGAGTTTCGCCGCTTGAGGAGGTCTTTAGAAATTCCAGATCTCAGCCATGTGCATGAAACCAGGCCACTGAAATCGCTGCAGCCCAGACCTCCCAAGCTTCCCAGGCCAGCAAAGCCAAACAGGTGGTTTATTGTTCCAGTATGTTGATACTGAGTAGTTGCTCCAACAGGGGGGGAAATGATCCTACACTGAGTCATTGAGCAATAGACTTTAAGGTCAGAAGGGACCATTATGATCATCTAGTCTGACCTCCTGCACAACGCAGGTCACAGAATCTCACCCACCCACTCCTGTATCAAACCCCTAACCTATGAATGAGCTATTGAAGTCCTCAAATCGTGGTTTAAAGACTTCAGAGTCCTCTTAGCTAGGCAAGGAAACATGAGAATTGACACAAGCTGGAGGAACAGACAAGCAGATTCAAGCACTGAAGAACCCTGGAGTTCTTCGGACCACTGTGTGATGGACGCCTTGTTTCTGGAAGGGATGGAGACATGGTTATCCTCAGGACTGGAGATGGAGCCTTCTGGACAGTAAGGGCTCTGCAAGCTTTCTTAAGAGCAATCAGCATCCATGCATGTGGCAAAATGTCCTGAAAGAGAGGGGTGTAGAGAGGACCTCTAGGAAGAGAGAAGTAGATCCAGAGTGGTCCAAACAGATAGTCATTTGAAAGCTCTGCCCAGTCAGGTGTCAATTTGTATCCACGTGCAGCAGATTTTGGGGAGAAAAGAGCCGTGCTGTTTCTCAGTTGATGACAAACCCCCATGAAGCCTCTGAACAAGATGCTTTCCAACTGGCAATGCACATTTATCCCTTCCTGTGACAGTCTTTGTGCCATCTGGGCTATATGATGAGGAGAAAGACTGGGAAAACATGCCATATGCGCAAACATTGGAGCCCTCCAATCTGCCTCCATGCTGTAGCAAGGGATCTATAGGCTCTAGGACATCTCAGTGTAGTGGCACAAAACTGGTGATCTGAGTGGAGCTGGACATTGTACAACACAAGAAAATAAATCTTAGGTCACGTAAGCTATGGGGCAGCAATGAGCAGAAGGCACCACACAGCCTGGTGACAGGCGAATCTGGTACACACTACTAGAGATACTGGATGTTTGTACTTTATCACTGTAGATCACCTATCAACACAGCACAAACCCACCCACTCATCTTCCACATAACCACCAACTCCTCTTGTCTTCTAGAACCCTAATCAAATGCAGCAAAGTCTCATTCAACAGACCCGTCTCACTGGCAGCAGCACCTGTACAGGACCGCAGGATGAACCCATCAGCTCAGCACAAATCCTTCTATCATTCATATGAGCAGGCCCCCAGGATGAACACTTGGCTTTATTTATGCTTAAAGCCCCTGGGAGGAGAGCCTTGACATTAAGTCCCTGGGCTAAGGGCTCAATGAAATAGGGAGTCAGTTCCTGGCTCTGCCATAATAATAACCCCTAGCTACTCTATAGCACTTTACAATGGAGATCAGTATCATCACCCCATTTCGGCCCCAACTCTGGGCCCCGTGGTCCTCACAGCCTTGCCTCAGGGCTATCCAACGTCCTTGTCCCCTTATATCAGGGTGTAGGGGTTAATACCACCAGGGCCGGCTCTACAGTTTTCGCCGCCCCAAGCAGAGCGCCAAATTGCCGCCACGGAGGACTGAGGCAGTCCGTGCGCCCTTAGGGTGGCAGGTGCGTTTCCGCGGCGGCGGCAGTTCGGCGGCAGCTTCTATGTTTAACTGAAGCCACTGCGGACAGCTAAACATAGAAGCTGCTGCCAAATTGCTGCCACCGTGGAAATGGGCCTGCCGCCCTAATGGCTCACGGACTGCCTCAGTCCTCCACAGCGGCAATTTGGCGCGCTGCTTGGGGGCAAAAAACACATGGACTGCTGCCCCTCGCAGACTGCCGCCCCAAGCACCAGCTTGGAATGCTGGTGCCTGGAGCCAGCCCTGAATACCACCTTCTCTGGTCTCCGGTGGCTGGTAGAGGAAGCTGGACCCCCCATCTATGCTGGAGTCCAGCCCAGAGACCCTACAACCAGCTGCCAAAGTCTGCTCAGTCCCACTCCTTGCCACTGCCAGCCTAGTCCCGAGGAAAGGGTGAGTCTAGAGAAGACGCGGGGAAGAAGGCTGAAAAGAGGCTGTGTAGGAAGGAGCCCAGGCAGGCAGTGGCAAGGAGTGGGACTGAGCAGACATTATTATGGCAGAGCCAGGAACTGACTTCCTATTTCATCGAGCCCTTAGCCCAGGGACATGTGAGCAGGCTCTCAGGATGAACACTTTATAGTCTACAGTCCTGATTCAGCAAGGCACTAAGCATGGGCCTGACTTTAACCCCCACTGAGGCCAATTGGGTCACTCACGTGCTTAGAATTAAGCTCATTCTTGGGTCTTGCTGAATTGGGGCCATTGGTAGCTACTAAATGGGCTTAGACAGGTTCTCGCTCACATGTGCAGAGTCTTGCCTGCCTCTCTGTGATGGGGTGTGTACCCCACACAGGTGCTGACGGGGTGAATGAGGCCTGAGAGGCCAGTTACATTACATCGCTGCACCAGGCAGGAGAGCCAGGCGAAAGTGATCCTACTGCCTGTCTGGGCAGGAGCAGGCTGGTGAGTATGAACAGAGGTTTGTGGCAGTAGGGAGCGAGTCAGCAGTCACTCTCTGGGGATGAAGAGTTAGTGAGGAGAGAGACCAAGCCTGAGAATCCTGGCAAACAGCCGGGGGAGGCCTAGACCAGCCGCTGGGCGCGGAGCAGGCTCTGGTGCGGAGCCCTGACAAAGGGCAGGATTTGGACATTGGTTTGAATTTATACTTGGAGTTTTGTTCATACGTAGCTGGGAAATGCAGAATCAAGCTGGCTGAAACATGTTCAGCAAATAATAATAATAATAATAATAATAATAATAATAATAATAAAAAAGCCATTTGGATGAAACATGGAATCATTTCAATGACATTCCATTTGGACAAAAAATTGGGGGGAAAATTGTGAAAAGGGAAAAAGTCCCATTTCAGTATTTTTAGAACACAAAGTTTGTTGTTTCAAAATGACTCTACCTTTCAAAGTATTCTTCAAAGTGAACAGAATGTTGGGAATCATTATGAAAGGGATAGATAATAAGACAGAAAATATCATATTGCCTCTGTATAAATCCATGGTAAGCCCACATCTTGAATACCGTGTGCAGAGGCAGTCGCCCCATCTCAAAAAAGATATATTATAAGTGGAAAAGGTTCAGAAAAGGGCAAAAAAAAATTATTAGGGGTATGGAATGGCTGCCATATGAGGAGAGTTTAATAAGACTGGGACTTTTCATCTTGGAAAAGAGACAACTAAGGGGGGATGTGATAGAGGTCTATAAAATCATGACTGGTGTGGAGAAAGTAAATCAGGAAGTGTTATTTACTCCTTCTCATAACACAAGAACTAGGGGTCACCAAATGAAATTAATAGGCAGCAGGTTGAAAACAAACAAAAGGAAGTATTTTTTTCACACAATGCACACTCAACCTGTGGAACTCCTTGCCAGAGGATGTTGTGAAGGCCAAGACTATAACAGGCTTAAAAAAAAACTCGATAAATTCATGGAGAATAGGTCCATCAATGGCTATTAGCCAGGATGGGCAGGGATGGTGTCCCTAGCCTCTGTTTGCCAGAAGCTGGGAATGGGCAACAGGAGATGGATCATTTTATGATTACCTGTTCTGTTCATTCCCTCTGCGGCACCTGGCATTGGCCACTGTCGGAAGACAGGATACTGGGCTAGATGGACCTTTGGTCTGACCCAGTATGGCCCTTCTTATATTCTTGTGTACTTTATTTGATCTAAAAAAAATGAAAAGTGTCAACATCCAAATGAAACATTTCAAACTGATTGAAATGAAACATTTCAACTGACCCAAAACAGACTGCTTTTTGGAATTTTGTTTTGTGAAACAATTCAAAATTTTGCCTTTTCATCTTGATTTGGGACAAAAAGAAAGCCAAATGTCAACATTTTTTTGCTTGACACAGAATCCATTTTCTAACCAATCTAGGAATGAAAGAATTCTCGGATGGTGTTTTAACTGGGTTTTATTTCAAAGCTTTGCTGCACTTGTGTCTGATCCATCCCAGCCCCACAGCCAATCTCTTTGCTTACTCCCTCCTGAAGCCACAACTAAAATGTTCGTGAGCAAAATTGGCAATTTTGGTTAAGCAGAAGGAAGTGCTTGCTGTCTGTGAGCGCACTACGGATAATAAGGCAAAATAGTTGCTATGGATTCATGTGCCCACTTGTATTACAGCAGATGCTCCAAATGAGATTGGGGCCCCATTGTGCTTGGAATTCTACAAACAGAAAGTCAGGGCTGGTCTACACTAAGGGGAAAAATCGATATAAGATACGCAACTTCAGCTACGTGAATAACGTAGCTGAAGTCGAAGTATCTTATATCGATAACTTACCCGTCCTCACGGCGCGGGATCGATGTCCGGGGCTCTCCATATCGACGCCGCCACCACCGTTCGGGGCGGTGGAGTTCCGGAATCGATAGAAGCGCGTTCGGGGATCGATATATCGCGTCTAGATGAGACGCGATATATCGATCCCTGAAAAATCGATCGCTACCCGCCGATACGGCGGGTAGTGCAGACGTAGCCTCAGAGATAGCCCCTGCTCTGAATAACTTACAGTCTAAGTAGCCTGGACAAAGGGTGAGAAGGAAAGGAGAAGCACAGGGAGACAAGTAACTTGCTCATGCTTACATAGCAGGTCAGTGGCAGAGCTAAGAATAGAACCGGGTCTCCTGATTCCTAGTCTAGTACCATGTCCACTGGACTCTAAGTGAAGCTCTGGGGAGAAGCAGGCCCATTCTGGGACCCTGCTTCCAACCTGGTTCACATATGGGAGGTTCCTTATAGCCTGAGCCGGATATATTAAAACTGAAGTAACTTTATCTGGGATCAAAACTCTGGAACAAGTTGTACCATCCAAGAGGGAAATCTTCCTGAGAGGCCAGGAAATCTTGGCTAACCTCCTCTCTATCCAATCATCAAAAATCATGAGTGGTGCTTTCTATTTGCCCTCTGGCTTTTGAGTCTCCAGGATGCGCTGGATCATGTTTCCAAGTTTTCTCTGCAACCTTGAGGGCTAGAAACTTACTTTTTCAAAAACACTGAAAGCTGAGATTTTCACCGGATCACGCACCTCCAGGAGCTGGAGACCCAAGGTTGTGGTCTTTTTGCCTACCTCCACAGCATGGGGCATGGGTCACTTGCAGGTTTAAACTAGTGTAAATGTGGGGTTTTCTGTAACGTTAAGTCTTTAAACCATGATTTGAGGCTGTCACTAACTCATCCAGAGGCTAGGGGTATGTTACAGGAGTGGGTGAGCAAAGTTCTCATGGTCTGCGATATGCAGGACAGATGATCATGATGGTCCCTTCTAACCTTAGAGGCTATGAGCCCCACGGCCAGCAGATCTGCATGGGTCACATTCAAAGTCAGTTTGACACAAAAAATGGCAACGTAAAACTGGTTCTTCTTACCCATCAGATCTGTTCATTGGGCTTGAGCCAAACCCCAGGGAAGTCCAAGACCCCCACTGTTTCAGTGAACTTTGAATTAGGCCCCTGCCCCTCAATGAATATTCAAGGTGACAGTTCCTCAGTTGAATGACAGAACTTCTTTTTCCTCCTGTCAGCCCTACAGCCCAGTTCTGGGAGGGGGAGCTGAAGTCTTGTGCATCATCAACGCAGTTGCTGACTAGTTTTAATCAGCTGCACCTCAGCAAACCCATTGTGGCTGCATGGAGTCACTGTGGACAGAATCTGAAGGCAATGGGGTTGCCCAGGTGCCAGTGAGAACCTGATTTGGCTAGTAGACCTTTACAATTAGCACTGATGTATAAGATGGAAAATGCCCAGCTTGACTCAGATCCCAGGGTGAGGTTGGAGGGCCGGCAGGTAGAGAACACCCCTGTCTTTTTGCTTGTGGCTGAGCACACCCAAACTTTTAGAGTACAGAATCTGAAGCTAGATTTGAAATTTCTTTCCTGACCCCATCTCTACCCTGGAAACACCATCTCTCTTCTTACATGCCTCTCTGTGCACAAACAGAGCTCCCCTACCTTTGTAAAGAGGTAAACTATTTTCTATACAGCAGCAGGACTACAGCATAGCCAGTTACTTGAGGAAAATGTTGTGCAAGAAGACTAGAAAATAATACTTAGCTCCTTTAATCCATAAATCTCACAGTGCTTTACAAAGAAGGTCAGTATCAGTGTCCAATTTCACAGATGGGGAAACTGAGGCACAGAGCGGGGAAGTGACTTACGTGAGGTCACCCAGAAGGCCTGTGGTAGAGACAGTAACAGAAACCAGGTCTCTGGAGACACAGTCTAGTGCTTCACCCACTAGGCAGGTCTGCTTCTGGAGAGGAGCAACATTTTTCAGTGTCCTCCCACTCCCTGTTCCAGATGGCAGCTGAGAAAATGAAAAATAACAGAGTCGGGAAAAGAATGATCTGACCATCTGGGATCTGGTAAAAAGTACTGCCCCAGTTTTGGACTGAGATTCAGATGAGTCTGTTTCATCCAGATTGGTTTGCGCAGTCCTATGGTAGTGTAGTCTAGTGGAATATGCAAAAGATAGGGGATTGTGGAGAGCCTGGGTTCTAGCCCCAACTCACTCACTTGGCCTAGTCATGTCACCACGCTGTGCCTCAGTTTCCCTATCTGAAACAAAGGGATAATGATGGTGGAGGAGTGTGCAAACTAGTTTGCAAAGAGCTTTAAGGAGATGAAATGGTAAGCACCATGTTGAAAGCATATTGAGATCACCATGTTGGCTGTTAATGGGATAAAGTCATTTTCACGCCTAGATCACTGGTTAAAACAAATTCTCCAGGTCATCTGATGGCCGGATGGTGGCTGTGTGAAATTAATGAATAAGGATCATCTATTGGGAGGCACCATGACTGCAAAAACACCCCCCACAATGGCCCTCCCAGACCTCCTTTCCCTCTGCTAGTGTGCTAGACAATGTGGAGAAACCTCCCATAGCAGCTGCCACGGCTTGGAGTGCTTCACTCTCCAGGTATCTCAGCCCAGTTCCTTCCATCAGCACTGTCTGGGGGAGGGAAGCAAAGTCAGAGGGGTTACACCAAGGCCAACTTTGGCCCATCATGACTTGCCAGCTGTTTTAAACAGGAACATAGGAACTGTCAGACAACAGTGGCCAGTCGGGTGACAATAGCCTGAAACTGACCAGTGCTGACTTCACTGGAAGTGTGATCCCTGAAGCACAGTGTGGGAATATGGTGGGTGTGTAGCGGGTGTGCATGGGGGCGAGGTGAATGGGTAAGGGTTCCATTTGGGGGAGACAATGTTTTTACTCCGGAAGACAGAGCTGATGATTTGTATTTGAAAAGAATGTCCATTAACCCTCCGCCCGCAATGCCTCACCTAATCTCCCAGTGAGACAGAACCCAGAGAAATCGGATCAAGGCAAACTTCTCTTTATATCTTCTGGGCCTTGAATGGAACATGAAAGGGGCTGCCGGGAGCCACAGATACAAAAGAAGAAAAACTGAAGTTTGGGTCAGTCAGGGATTTCTGTCTGGTGGGTTTTCGCTGAGAAATTCTCTCTGCCTCTTTCATGATTATGAAGATGCCTTTCCCCCCACTCCTCCCACTTTCCTTCTTTCCTATTTTGCCATACGGATAGCTGGGAGCTGCAAAGCATGTGACAGTATCTTCCATATAGGGGCAGGAGCAAAGCAAGGCCGAGTGATGGACGCCCTTAGGCCAGACTTGCAGACAATATATACCTACTGCACAATCTAAAACGCTTCCCACTTTCACAGAGAGAACATCAGGCAGAGCAGACAGAGAGAGAGAAGGTCTTGCTTTCAGGTAAGTCACTCATCCTTTTGCTTAACAAGGAGCTCCATCTGGATGGGAGTAGAAAGCTAGAATCAGACTAACTTCTGGAGAAGGGCAGTGTGATGTGTATTGTTTTCAGCTCAGGACTTCCGCAGAAATTTGGAATTTTGATCCTGTTCTATAAAGTGTGCAATATGTTTGTGGGCTGTGTGACTATGCAATAGAGTTATGCACATACAGTATAAACGCAAGTGTGTATGCAAATCTAAAACATGAAGCTTCAGAATTTCTTATTACAAGTATGTCCTAAAAATCCAAGCACATCCAACTGTCCTGGCTGTCATTTGTTTTCTGGGGTGTATTTTGGCCAGTTTCCTCTTGCTGCATGTTGCACAATCACTTCTTGGGCTGTTTGTTTTGTGATCTGACTGACACTTGCCCTGGGAGGCTGGGGTTGGCTACACTGTAGCTAGTTACCCAACCACATCCAGCAACTTCAAAAGCATTTTCTTTAAATGTGAAACCTTCTGAGCTGTGTTGGATTCGCTCAAGACTCCCATCCCAGTGAACTGGCTGAATGGTACTTGGATGTACTGGAATTTTCATCACTGGCTGCTCTGAACAGTTCCTGCCTAAACCAAACTGGGGTGTGTGTGTGTGTGTGTAGAGGTTTATAAAGAACACCTGGTGGCTTTTCTGTTATAACACATGTATTCACATAGGAAGGGAGAGAGTAGCTCATTTGCCCAGGTGAGTGAAGACAACTGTGAAAGCCGTCTCTTGTGTAAGCTACCTACTGGGTGGAGAACATACTGTGTTTTGCATCTGTGTTGCTTTGCCAGAGTTTAGATTGCGCTGGATGATGTTATGGGGAAACAGAAAGTGGTGGTGGTGGTGCATGGGGACAGTTGCTTGTGAAAACACTAATAAACTGCTAATAACTGGAGTGAGCTGTAAGGTCATTAGTGAAATGAACAGATGTGGGCATGAAACTGTTAAACCAGAAAACGAAGCCCATGGGGGAATTCACATCTGACATCCATGGTCACAGGAGGGGTGTTACAATACATGTAGCTTTATCCAGCTGTGTGTGTGAGAGAGAGAAGAGATAATAATAATGCTCATAAAGAGGATCTTAGACAAGTCACTTCTTTTCTGTGCCTCAGTTTCCCAATATGTACAATGAGGGTAATGCTACTTTTGCAGCTTTGTAAAGCACTTTGAAATCTATAGTATGCAAGGTATTGTTAATATTTATAAAGGACCAAATTTTAATTTCCTTACTCATGTGGACTAGTACTTTCCTAAAGGAACAGTCCCCTTGAAATCAATGGGGACACTGGTGGAGTAATTGTGCTGACTTTGAGTAAGGATATCAGGATCGGTCCCTGAACAGTTAATGTAATGAAGTAATAAGAGGCTGTAATTCCATCAAGGGATTCAGGGGACATCATAAACTACTGCAGCAGAGCCTTAGTCACCAGAGCCCAGAGATGGAATGGCTTGGAATGGCATGGTTATCTATGGACTATTGTTTAGAATCGTCACTCGGCAGTCATTGCTGTCTGCCTGTGATGCCCTTTCAGTACTAATTGGTCAGTCTAATACCACATCAGTGCTAACAGAACTGGTATGCCGGTCTTTGGGAATGTACAGAGATTGTCCCTTATGGAGGAGATGATCATTCTATATGTTATATGAATAGGATGCCAGTCTATAGGTTCTGATGGTGCTGAGAATTGTGACATTCATGGGGGTGACTTGTCATTGAATTCCCCTGGAGGGTCTCCCCATGTCCTTTCACAGCCATATCAGAGTTATGACCCCAGTGCACATTCCCATTTTCCTTTAGGTGTGGGATGGGAATGGGGTTAGATGGGGAGCCCCCTCTTCTCCTCCCCCCGCCCAATATACTGTGTCTGAGAAACTGTCCCTCAAAGACAGCCTCTCAGGGATCGATGACAGGATCTCAGGAATGAGAGGGCTCTGTCTGTACTTGCAAACTATGGGGAGTTGGGTTTTTTTATTAACCTGAACCTTCCTGCTACGAAATGTCCTATGCACTGGGGGAAATTGACCCCAGGTGTAATGCCATTGCTGCCAAGGGATTTCACATACGTTTGTTACTGGAAGTCTGATTCGCTGAATAGCTTAGTGTTACCAATATCAATCATTAGCACAAAGCTAGGGGAAAACAGATCAATTTCCTCTCCTCGTGCCACCCACTTCCCACCCCATCAGGGCAAGGATTACCCCCTAGTTTCAGGAGAGACAGGATATCTTGCAAACGCTCCCACAGCTTGTGGCTAGTTTTTCAGGACTTTGCAAGGGGTCGGAAGGTGCAGAGACTTCCCAGGCAGAGCTTGCAGGACCACAGTAGAAAAAGCATCCTTTGACCTGGAAACTGAGCCTTTGACTTGGGATCATTAGGAGAGACAAAGAGAGGTCCCCATCGAGTCACTCAAGGATAAGCACAGGTAAAACCTACTGGGTGAAATCCTGGCCCCATTGAAATCAATGGAAGTTTTGCAACAGACTTTAGTGGGGCCGAGATTTCATCCAATCAGGGCAAGACGTGCTGCCTGTGAGCTCTTCCCACGGCTCTCCCCATTGTGATTGAGAAGAAGCTGCATTAACCTGGAGTCTCAGCTTTAGCTCAGAACAGCCTTGTGCCTTTAAATCAGACCGGGAGGGGAATTTTCATGGAAAGGGGTTTTTTTATGGAGTTAAATGATCTTTGAGGTTTTTCCCCACTAAGTGGAACGAAAGCAGATGATGCAGTTAAAGCCTCGTGCAAACCTCTTGTTATTCCCATTTCCCCAACAGAGACTCCTTTTGGAGACACCTTGATATCTTCCAGTCAAGATGTGATCACAGACTGGCTCCCCTTCCCCCCATTGCTTTGTCACTTGCTGGGCTTTCCAGGGCATAATGTCAGATCACCAAGGCTAGAGGTGGAAGAGCCTTAACAGGTCACCTTTTCTCTATGCCCAGGGAGAAGTGCTGGGTCATTCTTTACTGTGCGTGAATGGTCCAGTTTTCAATAGCTCCAGTGACAGGGCATCCACATGCTCTCCTTTTCTGCAATCTGCTTGACCTCGCCATGCAGACACCATAGCCTGCTTTTTTCATTTGCACCATTCCAGCCCATTCCTCCTTGTTAGATGGAAGCAGGTCATCAGGAACCTTGCAAATCCTGCCTTGTTTAACTCAAGAGCTCTCAGTGGTTCCCTTGGAGCTGTTTACAGTCTGTTGCAGAGACCTCATTACTTCACTGGCTGAATTCCCAGGAGGCCCCCTGGCCTATCATGGACCTAAGGACCTCAACCCATTCTTGTCCCCTTGCTTGCACTCTCCTTTGCAACCCATCACTGAGGCTCAGCAGATCTGGCAGGAGTCTCCAGCCATTGCCCTTAGCTCACTCACTCCAGGACTTGCCCTTGTCACAGGATGGAATCCCAGAGCCTGCAGGTTTTGAAAGCAACAGATGTGGTTCAGTCCAGGCTCTGAGGTAGGCTTGGCAAGATCTCAGTGAAGACAGGGAGAAGTGACAAAATTACGGTGAACTGTGACTCTAGAGCAGGGGTGTGTGTAGCACTGTGGTGACTCAGCCTTCTCTTTCTTAAGACTTTTTCCTTGCTTGATCTGGCTTTTCTCCTCTTCCCTATTCATGGTCTGTCTCCTCCTTCCCGTTCCATCTCTCTCTCCAATCCATTTCAGGTTAGATTGTGGACCTTGTTTTTTCTGTAAACACAGGTGAGCCCCCAGCCTTGTATCCTCAAGATATTTGTCCTGTTAAAATCACCACAGCTAACCGCTCGCCCCCAGACAAGACTACTCCCTTCTGTATGTATCAGCCCCTCCACTTCAGTATGTGTGCAAATACAAAACTTAATGTTGCATACAAAGAGCGACCTGCCTAGAGTGGGGGTTGAACCCACACAGCTAGCTCTAAAGACAAACCAGGTGGCAAGAGCTAAGGCACATTCTTAGAGGTGGAATGGGTGCTAGCTGTCAGATGGAAACAAAGCTCCATGCTGAGTCCCATAAATCCCATCCCTTGAGTTCCCTTGGGTTTTCACTAGCCATTAGCCCAAGAGGTGGCTGCCTGTAAAGCTCCCTCACTGACAGTTTAAGAACCACCACACTATTGGCACAGCTAGAGCAGATTATGCAAACTCCTGAAATGCCCTGCAAATGAGTGGTGGGAAATGCTATTGGCAGCTGTGCCAGAGTCTATCTCTGTGGGGCCTTCTTGTGCCCACACAGGGCACTACTTGCCCAGCCACATGGGGCCCAGGATTGTGGAGCCTCAGCCCTAGGCTAAGACACTCACCAGTTCCACCCATTCCACTCATTACCCCATGCTGGGCACATCTCAATGCTCCTACCCCATTCCCTTCACTACCCCTTGCTGAGCACAGCTCAGTGCTCCTACCCCATTCCCCTCAGCGCCCCCTGCTGGGAGGGGCTCAGTGCTCCTACCCCATTCCCCTCAGCACCCCCTGCTGGGAGGGGCTCAGTGCTCCTACCCCATTCCCCTCAGCGCCCCCTGCTGGGAGGGGCTCAGTGCTCCTACCCCATTCCCCTCAGCGCCCCCTGCTGGGAGGGCCTCAGTGCTCCTACCCCATTCCCCTCAGCGCCCCCTGCTGGGAGGGGCTCAGTGCTCCTACCCCATCCCCCTCACCACCCCCTGATCGGAGGGGCTCAGTGCTCCTACCCCATCCCCCTCACCACCCCCTGCTGGGAGGGGCTCAGTCCTCCTATGCCATTCCCCTCACCGCCCCCTGCTGGGAGGGGCTCAGTGCTCCTACGCCATTCCCCTCACCACCCCCTGCTGGGAGGGGCTCAGTGCTCCTACCCCATTCCCCTCAGCGCCCCCTGCTGGGAGGGGCTCAGTGCTCCTACCCCATCCCCCTCACCACCCCCTGATCGGAGGGGCTCAGTGCTCCTACCCCATTCCCCTCAGCGCCCCCTGCTGGGAGGGGCTCAGTCCTCCTATGCCATTCCCCTCACCACCCCCTGCTGGGAGGGGCTCAGTGCTCCTACCCCATTCCCCTCAGTGCCCCTGCTGGGAGGGGCTCAGTGCTCCTACGCCATTCCCCTTACCACCCCCAGCTTGGAGGGGCTCAGTGCTCCCACCCCATTCCCCTCAGCGCCCCCTGCTGGGAGGGGCTCAGTGCTCCTACCCCATTCCCCTCAGCGCCCCCTGCTGGGAGGGGCTCGGTGCTCCTACCTCATTCCCCTCAGCACCCCTGCTGGGAGGGGCTCAGTGCTCCTACCCCATTCCCCTCAGCGCCCCCTGCTGGGAGGTGCTCGATATTCCTACACTATACCCCTAAGCACCCCCACCGGGAGAGGCTGGAAGTGGTGTAGTTGGCAGTGTCCTTACAAATCTCTTCCCCCACAGTGCCTCCTGTGGGCAGCAGGGCAAGGGCCTGTATGAGTATGGGCTGAGAATGAGGAGAGGCTTAGGGTATGTCTACACTGCAATACAAGACCCGTAGCATGGCTTGGGTCAGCTGACTCAGGCTCATGAGGCTCTGGCTATGGAGCTATAGAATTGCAGCATAGACATTTGGGCTTGGACTGCAGCCTGGGCTCTGAGACTCCACAAGGGCAGAGGGTCTCTGAGCCCAGGCTCCAGCCCAAGCCCAAATGTCTACACTGCTCTTTTTAGCCCCACAGCCCTAGCCTGGTAAGCCCAAGTCAGCTGACCCAAGCTCTGTGACTCAGTGCCTCGGGATTCTGATTGCAGTGTAGACATACCCTTGGAGGGATCCAGCCCCAGCCTCTACCATCAGGTGTCAGGCTATGGCAGAGCATGGACAGGATGAGAGCTCCCAGCTTCTCTAAACCCATCATATCTCCACAAGAGATGCCACAAGGAATCCTATTGGGGGATGGGGAGACTACCACAAACAGGGGCTCCGATCTCCAGGCAGAAAGCTCCCTTGCAGCCAACATATCCAGCCAATGGCAGCATACAGCCACCTAGGAGCATTGCCCATGGCAGGGCTGCTATAACAGTTACTGTGATATCCCCTGCCCAGAACCGAGGGTGTCACCTGGGTGTCCCTATCCCTGGCGCTCCCCAGCAGCTGGAAGTGCCTCCGTGGGCTGTTGACAGCTGCTGTAACTTAAAGAAGCTCTGGGGGCCAGGCCAGTGCAGAACCAGCCCCAGGATCAGGGCACCACAAAGGGACCCTTTGCAAACTCTCCCTCCTTCAGCTGCACCCAGCCCTTCTTAGGCACAGCAGCCTCCATGCTCAAACGTAAATCCACTTAAACTGACAGGCCAGAGTTTCAAAGTAGCACAAGTCTGCCTCTGAAATCATGGGATCGGCTTTTTGCCTGTGCTAATGGGGCTGCAAAATGCATGGTGCATAGACTGGATGGTCACACTGGGCATTCACACACCTGCCTTTTTGCATGCATGAAAAAGTTGGGCACACAAAACTACACCTGCAATTTTAGCAGCTGCTTTTGGCCATGCCTAGAGTTTTCTTCCCTTTTGCGGTGGCATGTTTGCTAGTCCTGCTCTCCTTCCACGGGCAAAATGTTCAGAGTCTCATCGATTCTAAAGCCATTAGGATAGCCAAGTCAGGTCTCCTGCGTCACCCAGTCCATAGAATTTTACCCAGTGATTCCTGCATGGGATCCAATAACTTGTGGTTGATCTGGCCTGGAGCAGACCTTTTGGAAAATGTATTAAATAGAGACATTGTCAGGTTAATCTATTTGAAACAAACAAACCAACCTGCATGTGTGGCCTAGAACCACCTTAGGCAGGATCACACAAGAAGCTGCTGGTGGAGCAAGGCACTGAAGCCAGGTCCCTACAGCCCAGCATGTTGGCCACTCGACCATCCTTGTCAAGATTCTTTTTCAACCAGACCTAAATCTGATGCCTAAATACCTGGAAGGCTCCTTTTAAAGAGGTGGGTTTTTACCCTTCCAGACCCTACTTGGGGCTGTCATTGATGTCAGTAGCAGCAGGAGCAGACCCACTGTTACATTTGGGCACAGTCCAGTCAACTGCTTGGTGTCCTTTGAGCCATCACAGGTGTTCTTAGGGCAGTTGAGTAGGGGGGCAGTGTGGTCCAGCAGGACGTGCAGTGGGCAGGCAGGAGGGTGACCAGGATTCTATTCCTGGCTCTACTTTTGGCTCCTTGTAGTGATGCATGGGCCAATCATGGGAGTGTTGTTAGCATTACTTACTTAATGCACAGGAAACATTATAGGATGCTACAGGCCCTGAGTATTCTGCAATCTAGCAGCCCTGGAATGTGATGAGGAATCCAGCCACTCCTGCAGAAATATACCCCACTATCTGAGCTTCCACTTTGGAAAAAAAATCTGCTTCTGGCTGCAAAGAAAACCTTCCAACTGAGAACTCAGCATAACTGATGCACTGCCATCTGCCTGAGTCTGCAGGCAGCCTGAAACAAGAGTTTTGAGCACTGCAAACTGTCCTGCTTCTGTAAGCACTTATCCACATGCTTAACTTCACTACCATGAATAGCTTCATTGATTTCAGTGTTGCTACTCCCAGTAGTAAAGTTAAGCTGAGGGTAAGTGATTGCTGGAGTGGGGTGTTGATTCTGAAACTTAAAGATGGCCATTTAAATGCCAGTGTTAATTATTTGACTGCTGATGATTTTAAGAGAAACCTCCAGCTAATGAGCTTATCCCAAAATACCTCCTGTGATTCCCAGAAGTCTCACTTATCCCTCACAGCTGCCTGAGATCTACCACAGAAATGGCATGGCTTGCCGCAGAATTAAGATCCAGCTTGCTACACAGCATAGATCTTTGGTATTGATTGTTATTATGTCATCCTACAATTGGGAGCCAAGGTTTTCCAAAGCAACTATTGATTTCTGGGTTCCTGATGAGAGACACCCCAGTGGGCCAGATATCAGACAGCAGGGGCTGAGCACAAAGGGGTTTCCAGATGGGCTCCCCAAAATTAAAGTTGGGCCAAATCACTAGTGAAAATCACTTTTGAACATCCTGACCTTGATTATGGCCATTTCTGGAGCTGGCAAGTGAAGATCAAAGCTTCCAGAATCAAACCGAAAGCCTGTCTGGAAGAATTAACAAAGACAAATCACAGAGGGCAATAAGGCAATAACTGCAAAGCCATCCTGTTGCCTTCATTCAGGCAGTTCTCTTCCTGGGAGTTAGCCTGGGTGCAAAAGTCCTGGGTGCCCTACTCTACAGCAACTTTCTTAATCAAACTGAGCAGCAGCATGACTACATAGAACAAAAAAATATCCTCCCCCGCCCCCCCCAACAACAGCAGCAAAGACTCAGAGAAGGCAGGGAAACAGGCACAGCTGTGTGGCTTTCAGAGATACTTGATCGATCGCCTCTTTTTAGCATCCTACCATCGCCTGGATCCCCACATGCATTTTTCATGCTAAGCCCTCCTGGGCAAAGGCTGTCTGTCTGCCAAAACCAAACCAAACCAAAGACTCCTTTGTTTCTATGGTCCCTAGAGCTTGTTTTAGTTAAAGGGCCAATCTATAGATTCAAAGCTGGGCATTTCTTTGCTACATGAACAAAGATAAACCACCCTGTAGTCTTTCTTAAGCCTCTTCTGGTTGGCCCAGAGCTGTAGAATAGTTTGTAAGTCAGGCTGGGCCCTATAACACAATATCTTCCGTGGGAGCCAATGGAATGCGACCTGGGCAAAGAATAACCGAGAGCCGGACCAATCAGGTTTAATTCTATGGCTTAACGGTAGCTTTGAGGGCTGGCATTGCCTATGTTACTGGGCTAGCTGTCTGATCCAGTAAGTCAAGCAGCATTAGGTCTATTCAGGATTTGGATGGGTGACCATCTGAAGAAACAAGGGATGAGAAAGTTGGTCATTCAGTGGCTGGCTCTCTTCACTCTGAATGAGTGTTGCTCCAATATCTCAGAATGCACACAGGGGGTACTGTGATGTTGGAGGTCCCATCTTGCAGATAAGACCTAAAACTGAAGCCCTGGCCTCTTCCAGTTCTTAAAGATGCTATGGCATTTTGGGCAAAAGTAGAGGTGTTTGTGGTGCTGTCCAGTCAAATTCCACATGCATAAATACATTCTGCCTCCCTAAATCCCAATTGTGGTTTTGCCTGGATACAGAATGTTCCCTTCTGCCTGCCCAACAGCACTGCTGAGAGGGGTAACATTTCAGTGTCCTGGTTCCAGTTTCACACATGGTACTGGAAAGCCCCCCATCTGAACTGTGCTACAGGCACAGGTAGAGCCCAAATCCATTCCTGCTAGCCGAGGAGGGCATTCCTCTGTGACTGACCCCAGTTAGATTCTCTGAACAAACACTCTTCATCTGACCTAGCAATGAGCAGGAGCCCAGATTCCACTCCCAGCAAATTCACTGGGTTTTGGTGCCTTCTCATGTTTGCATATTTCCATTGGACTTGGAGGCCATGTATGAAAAGCTGCACCCAGATCCTCAAAGGCAGTGGTCCCCAACCTTTTCGTCTGGCGGGCGCCAGACAAAGGACCACTGTGGCGGTGGAGCACCCGCCGAAATGCCGCTGAATTTCGGCGGCATTTCGGCGGTGACGCCTCTCGATGACGTCACTTGTCGACAGCAAGCGGCGTCATTGAGAGGCATCCCCGCCAAAATTCGGGTGCAACGCCTCTCGATGACATCACTTGTTGGCGACAAGCGTCGTCATCGAGAGGCATCCCCGCCGAAATGCCACTGAAATTCGGCGGCATTTCGGCGGGTGCTGTCCCGGGGGCCAGGACACGGGTGCATTAAGATGCCCCTGTGGGCACCGCATTGGGGACCATTGCTCAAAAGTATTTAGGCACCTAACTCCCATTGATTTCGATGAACATTAGGCTCCTAAATACCTATGAGGATCTGCATTCCAGTTCATATAGGCTTGACCAGGGAAAGCTTCTCTATCACAGATGGGTTCATTTGCCCCCGGTATCTGGCAGACACAGGGTGGCATTGGCCTAGTTTGGCCCTTGTGCTGTGCTAAATTTTGGGGGCTGTGCAGCGAGAAAGGATCAGTCCCTCCATGGTACAAGAATGTGGGTTATGGACCTGATGTAATTAAAAGAGCAGAACATTTAGAACACATCAGTGAAGATACATCTTATACTAGTGGAACTCACTGCTGCAGGAGACATCATCTCCAATACTGGGGCTTATGCTATGTAGCTGAGCAGTTGTGATTCTATCTAGTGGAGGGCAGTGGGGTGCGTACACTCTGATCTGTGTGTTACATACAGTATTTTACATAGCCAGCATCCATAAATCTTAACCCTCATGGTCACAAAGTGCTTCAGAGATAGCTGGGAGGCTAACCTCCCAAGCCCTCCTGTGAGCTACACAGGCAAAGTGGAGGTGGTGGTCACACAGAGGTTAGACCAGAACCCAGGAGTTCTGCTGCCTCCCAGGCCCAGATCCTCAAAGGTATTTAGGCACCAAATCCCATAGGAGTTAAGAGCCAAAACACCTTTGAGAATCTGGGCCCCCTCCTTTGTGTCAATCATCAGACAGCATTGCATCAACACTGTCTATGAGCTTGTCTGCCAGCTGGGAGGATTGTCTGATTTGCTGTGGGCAAATCCTTTATGAAACACACTTGGCTTCCTATTAAACAGAGCCCCTCCCCTAAGCAAAAGCACCTGAGAGGTTCAGATGGCAGGTCACTCAATTACATCTAGGAACACTCATTAAGGATCCTTCAGAAAGGAACATATCTCCGATCGAAACACAAAGGGCACCACACTGAAATAGAATTGAAAGCAGGACACCCTGACCTTTCAGGCAGTAGGAGACAAATAAAACTTTCCAGTTACCTGTGGAAATGTGCCCAGCCGGTTCTGTTATCATCTTATCAAAGGACAACTTCCCCTGGGAGCACTGGACAAAGATTCCCCTCCCCCCCAGCCTTGCACTGCCCACCCGATGTATCGGGCAAACACTGATGAGTTACGAATTAACCCAGCGTCCCTTGAAACAGGCTTGTGGATTGCTCAATTCCTGCAGCCCTGGAAGCTGCCAAATGGCAGATACTGTAACTGACGCTGGTGCTGTGGGGCGAAGGACCCGAGCCTGGTAATGGGGTTGGGGGAGAGGGTAGATAAGGGCAGGAGCTGCTCACGGAACAGAATCAAAGAATTGCTGAGCTCAGGGACGAGAGATCCAGGAACTGTTTGGTCTGTGTTTGTACAGCACCTAGAGCAATGGGGTTCCCACCCAGGGCTGGGGCTCCTGGACACTCCCACAATCAGACCCTGGGGAGGGCCTGGAACCACTTGTGGGGGGCTTGGCCCTCCCTGGTGTAAATCAGAGCAGCCAGAGGCTGCTCTCATTTGCTGCAGCCTCACTGGGCCCAGCTCTTTGTATCAGTCATTGGCTAGCAAGTGACAACCCTGCTGGGAGCTCATCTGCCACGCTGGGACTGAGCTGGGGTGATGTGGCAGAGCCACAGTCTGATCTGCTGGTGCAAACCTTTTTTTGGCTTGGCTTGAAAAACACTTGCTTCCTATTAAACAACAGCAACAACCACCTCTTCCCTAAGCATAGGGTGACCAGAGGTCCCGATTTTATATGGACAGTCCTGATATTCAGGGTTTTGTCTTATATAAGCACCTATTACCCCCTGTCCCGTCCTGATTTTTCACACTTGCTAGCTGGTCACCCTACGCTAGGCAAAACCACCGGAGAGGTTTAGACACTCCGCGCTAGGGAGACTCCCCAACCATGCCCCCTATGCCAAGAAATGTGGTGGGATAGCGGGCAGAGGCCCTCTGCAGTGCCTGACCCAAGCAAAGTCTCCCCTTGCTAGCTGCAGGGCTTTTACTGGGAGCGGAGGGGAGAAGCCCTCCCTTTGAACCAATTGCAACTGCAAAACAGACACTTTGGAATTGCAAGTTGCAGCTTCTCAGAGAGGCCTTAAACCCAATATATTTGTGCAAGAAGCAAATCCCGGGCCCTGCAAAGCAGACGTGGGAAAACAATGTGGCTACAATTCCCATGTGACACACATGTTTCTGTATGCAGTTCTCATGGGTAGTGACTCCCACCAGGGCAATGAGCTGTCACTGTCTTCTGCTGGATGGAATCAGAACTGCTCACCTGGGGGTCCTCACCACTGCTAATGGAGCTCTTCCTTTCACTCAGCATTAGGCACAGGTAGACATTTTTTGTTTACCAAACAGAAGACCAGGGTTAGACCTGCCTGCTTTAAAAAAAATGGAGTTACCTCCAGGACACCTGGGTTCCT
Organism: Mauremys reevesii; assembly: GCF_016161935.1. Classification (NCBI taxonomy): domain Eukaryota; kingdom Metazoa; phylum Chordata; order Testudines; family Geoemydidae; genus Mauremys; species Mauremys reevesii. The sequence goes on along the minus strand of NC_052632.1, from coordinate 50,498,032 downwards.
TAGCTCCTAGATAGCCTGGGCAGGTCTAGCTCTGAGCAAGTGTGTGGTAGCATTTGGAATGATAAATGATCAGACCATGGTGTAGAATCATAGATTATTAGGGTTGGAAGGGACCTCAGGAGATCATCTAGTCCAACCCCCTGCTCAAAGCAGGACCCATCCTCAGATCCCTAAGTGGCCCCCTCAAGGATTGAACTCACAACACTAGGTATAGCAGGCCAATGCTCAAACCACTGAGCTAGCCCTCCCTAGGGTACATATGCCACTACCCCCCCCTCTTGCTGGAATCAGAATTGCTCCCTTCTGTATCTAGGCCCTATACAGCTAACACTCAGCTCTGATGGTAGGAGTTAGTGCTGTCTGGAGCAGGATGCTCTCCGTTCTATGCACACACAATTCCAGGGGGCTACTGGGTGCAGCACTGTGACAACCAGGAAGCCCTAGATGGCTGAAGATTCATTACAATACCCTTGGAAGTGCAGGGTCATTGCAAGGAAATGCACAGTTATTTTACTATATTGATAGGAGAAAAGGGGCCCCTTCCATGAGAAGAGAAATTCTCCTGGCAGTTCTGAGAGTTGCTTTGCTCTGCAGGCTGCTGTGCTGCATACAATGGCAGCATTCTAACTACACACCTCGCAAGGGTGCATAACGGCTCCAGTTGCTCCCTCCCCTGTGGCAGGGGACAGCAGGAGACCAAAATTCCTGGGGTTGATTTTTCAGTTGGCTACAGCCCCTTTGCACTGCTCTGCCAGCTCAAAGAGTCCATAAAGATGGGAGATCTGGCCACCCAGGCACCTCTGCTCCTCCTGCCCTGGCAACACCCCAAGGTAGGGCTGCGACCCTTGCATCTCTATGCTCTGACTATTTCCAGTTGCTGAAACGGCCTTGTGGGGCGACAGGCAGCTGGACATCAGTGAGGGCAGCCCAGAGGCTCCAGGAAGTGGGGTGAGGGCACTAATAGAGTTAATCCCAAAGATTCAGCTTAGGGGCCTGTCTAAGCCATGTGAGCTCCATGGCTGGGAGAAGCTGACAAAGAGTGACTGATGTGTAGCACCCTGGTTGCAAACCCCACATAGGTGGAGTTTGATTGGGCCAATGGCTGTAAATTCCACACATACAAGGATGCTGCTAACATTCAGGATCTTCATCTTCCCCTTTCTTCCTCCTCGCTGTGATACCACAGATTTCTTTTTCTTTGGGTGCTGTCAGGATCTCCCTTTCCCTTCCACCCTGCCTTAGCTGAGGAAGCAGGAGTACTCTGGCCCCTCCAGACCCACCCAGTCACATCCCTAACTCTCCTGTCAGCCGGTTCTGGAGAACGGGAAGTCAACCCCTTCTGACCTTCACTTTCCCAGATGGTGCTGCAAAGCCAGCACAGGTGGCTTTCCAAATGCCAACAGATTGGGGGAATGGCTGGCTTCTGTGATGCCCTGGAAGGAGCGCTGAATTCTCATCCTACATCCTCAGAATGGCTTCAAGAAAAATACTCGCAAGGAGGAAACAAACCGGCAACCAAGAAAATAGCCCTGAAGACCCAGCACATGGGCAGGAGCAGAGTCAGAAACCTTCAGCCGTCCTGGCCATATAGTGTCTAGAGGAGAATGTAACAGGCAGGACTGCATGAGAGGACGGGCAGTCCAGCAGGTAGGTCTTTAGCCTGGGACTTTGGAGATTTGGAGTCAATTCCCCGCTGCTTTACAGACTTCCTTTGTGATGTAGGGCACATCTCTTAGGGCCAGCTCCTCAATGGTGCCTGACTTCCACTGAAATCAATGGGAGGTAGGTGCCTTAATATCGGTGAGGATCTGGGCCTCAGTCTCTCTGTGCCTCAGTTCTCCATCTGTGCAATGGGGATAACAGTCCAGCCCTACTTCCCAGGGGGTTGCGCACAGAGATTGCAAGTGCTCAGATACCATGGGGTTGGGAGCCGTGTAAGTAGTGCAGCTAGATATAGCGTTGAATGATTAATACCATCTCATTCACCAGAGAGGAGAAGTATGGCCTTTCCTAGGGTCAGGCCAACAGGATATAGGATTAGGGGAGCAACTTTCTCTGAAAGGGAAAAATATCACTCATGTCACAGTTCCCTGGGTGGAATTTGAAACCAGCAGACAACATCTGTGCAGCTGCAGGATATCAAGTTACAAAAGGTGAAGGGATCGTATTAAACAGAGATGGGTCCAAAGCAGATCCACCATTTGAGAGCGTATGCAGCTGGGCTTTCGGTTCAGCCCACTATAGATCATGGGGCCAGCGGGGTTGTAACTGTGTCTGAAGTTGAGCAGTGGTCTGTTCCAGGGCACATCTCTGATAAAAACAAAGGCCCAATCCAACCTAGAACCTGAACCAAAATGTCTCTGAGGCTGAGCAAAAACCGGTAAACTTTTGTCCTCTAAATGTTTCCTCTTCACATAACCTCTTCCTGCCAGAAGGGGAAGTGGGAGGGCCAGAAATGCTGTGAGACAGTTTGTTCCCATAGTCCAGTTGGAAACTGGAAGTACCAGAAAACTCACAAGGGGCCCTCTTCAGACTCAGGCAGTTCAGAGAGACATCCTGATTTTGGGGAATGCATTTGAACATACCCCCAAAACTGTGGGCCCAATTCTGCACGGTGCCCCCAACTCCTATTGAAGTCAGAGGTTGTGGAGGGAACTCAGCAACTGACAGGATCAGGCCTTATTAGAGATTAAGAATTTACTGCAGATACATAGCTAGTCTGTGTGTGCCTGCAGTAAATAGGGAGCATATCTTGCAAACCAAAGACTCTGGGATCCAAGTGTTGTTTGCATTGCCACTAGCGCTGGTTTTTCCTCATTTTAAATGGGAAAAAATATTGACAGAATTTCCCTCCCCATTTTTGACTCATTGAAATTAAAAGTGATGGCTGCCCAAACATTTTTGAATGGCAGAATTTCCAATATTCCAAAAACTGTACATTTTGAAAAACAATTGGGATTTTTTAAAATTGAGCTATTTTACCCTTCTTTCAACCAGCTCTCTATAATGAAGTTGCAGCTATCTATAATGAAGTCCCTTCAGGGTAGTGAATTGGACTAGGGCACGGTGGAATAGACACTGCCGAGGCCAAGTGTAGCTGAAAATGAGATGAACGTGAATTACGCATCTAAAGACCTTTGATGATCTAGGCCTTAGTCCTTTAGCTCAGACAATAGCAGCACAATATGAATTATTATTTATTTGTATTATCATAAGTACTTAGGAGCCTGAGTTATGGACCAGGGCGCCTTGTGCTAGGCCCTGTACAATCCTATAGCAAACAGATGGTCCCAGCGCCAAAGAGCTGGCTGTAGGTAGATAGATGTTCAAAGCCCACTCCCAGCTCCAGTGGGGCTGGTCAGAAATGCGCCGTAATTATACAGTGATTTGTTTGCTAGATGCAGGCTGTTCAAGTTAGGGGACATTTGTAATGGCCATGCACATCCCCATAATTGTGAGGGTGCCTGCAGGAGAGTTTGTAACATGGGGAAATTCCAGGAACCACACAGTACTTCAGTCTCCCTGCAAGTGACCTGGCAATCATGTAGCTAAGTGTAGATATAGGGAACTGTCCTGTAGCTGGCTGCTGGGGGCTGAGGGATGGATATTTGCTCTCCATCCTATGGCATTTGCCTGATTAACCTCCGCCTCTGCATGGCACTTGATCCATCCCCTGACACTCACCCTCTCTTTCTGTGGCTCCTTACTCTGTCAGGAAAGACAACCAATAGGAGACTCGTGCCCAGGGGGTGAAGATGGTCCTGAGCCATCGATGTAGCTGTGCAATATGGGTGGCACACAGACGTACAGGAAAGCCCGGCCCCAAGATCTTTTGCCCATCTCGGAGTATTAATCGTGTGATTGTTACACTGCAGTAAACACCATAGCTACCAAGTTCAGGGTGTTATTTACAATTAACCCCTCGTGCACCACCACCTCACCTAGAGAGGAAAATGGTCTTATGGTTAAGGCCCTGGACTAGGACTCTTGGCTGTCCCATAAACGCTCTGTGTGATCTTGGACAAGTCACTTACTAAACCAATGGTGCCCGCTGTGAATTTCCCCATGAGCAGACCCTGCTGCTCTTCCAATTTACTTACCTTACACAGCTCAGATAGTGACTATCAAGGGCCTCTTTGTGCTGGTGTAGGATCAGCAGGGCATGGGAACTTGCTGAGTGTGGAAATCCAAAGAGGATTTTTCTACCAATGGGAGTAGGAGAAGGATCAATGGCAGGGAATATTAGCTCGGCATCTAGCATCAGCGGGGCCCTGTCAATAGGAAACAGTTAATGTTTGAAAAGGAATTTTTACATCTAACCTATTCCCTCCTCCTAGTAAACTCCCCCCAGGGGAAACTAACTAGTGTAATAAGCCACCCCCGAGACACACACGCACACACAACTCCAAACCAGCCTTCCCCATGCCTCACACTAAGCACGCTCCACTCCAGCCCAGCTGGTTTCGCTCCCAGCCTGCTCCGTCTGTGCACATTAAGGCGCTTTCTGGGTCTGAACTGCTTTTGGCAAGCTAGACTTCTGTTTGCCTAATCCCCCCCCATCTCTTGCTCCCCCCCTTCTCCCCCTCCCCAATCTAAACACTGCCAGGGACATTGCAAATCAGAAAAAAGCCTCAAGGGCAAATCGGTACAAATGAGAGCAACCAAGGGGGGCGGGGGGTGAAGGCTTGTTGGATTGTGCTTCTGTTCCTGAGTTTGATGTATTTCTACAAACATACATATAAATGCTATGAAGGAATTGCTTTCATAACCACAACGCCCAGCTAGGCAGGGAACCAGCGCAACTCACCAGGGCACTGGCAGGTGCAGGTGCGAGCTTGGGGATCCCTCTCTCATCAGTGGGGGAAATACACCCAAAGCCCATCCAATCTACCTGCAGCTTTTACCTGCTGGCCCCCCCTCCTGCCTTCTCCCGGTGATCAGAGGAGGTGAGGGCCCCCCCGGACAGACTAGTGAGTGGGGCAGTCGGGGGGTGATTCCGTAAGTCATAAATTTTTTATTATTTGTCGGTGAAGGGAGGGGGTGAGCATGGGACGGAAGAAGAGAATCTTTGATAATTCCTCTCTCTCTGGCTTTCTACACAGGGCCAGGGGGAGGCTGAACCTCGGGGAAAGGAGAGAAAAGTTTTCAGAAAAATATTCAATTCTAGTAAAAGGAAAAAAAGTGGAGTTTGGGGATTTTTTTTCCTAGATTTTTTCTCTCTCTCTCCAATTAGCAAAGAGAAAAAAGGGGACTTTAGTTGATGTTGAACGTTTCAAAAGGACATGGAGTCAGCCAGGAGGCGGACAAGGCTGAAATGCAGAGAGAGAAGTTAGAGCTATTTTAGTGTTACGGTTAATTTTGGCATTTAGAGGGCATGGTGTTGGGGATTAAGTGATAGATCAATAGCGAGTTCGATGGGTATGTATGGTGGTAGAAAGGTAGACTGACAAGCTAGAGCTATGTATGTGCTATAACTGTATGTATTCTCCATAGATGAGTGAGTACATATGATAATAGATAGGAACAGATATATGTATAATTGTACATATGAATTGTATATATATTTGTAGTTTTGTTGTAGCCATGTTGGTCCCAGGCTATGAGAGGGGCAAGGTGGGTGAGTTAATATTTTTCATTGGACCAACTTCTGTTGGTGAGAGAGACAAGCTCTCGAGCTACACAGAGCTGAAGAGGACCTGTGTGTAGCTTGAAAGCGTGTCTCTTTCACCAACTGAAAGTGGTCCAATAAAAGATATTACCCACCCCACCTTGTCTCATTAATTGTATCTGTGTTAAATAGATGGATAAAAAACTTGCAAACAAAAACTGCAACAGCATAAACTGTTTAATGCATTTAAAAAAGAAACACTCTTTCCTTGATCCAAACTGCCAATATCTTCTCGGGTATTTTAACTCCTTGTTACTATGAACGTTTGGCACTGAGGAGGTCAGATGTGGTCTTTCTGCTTGGATTCATCCCATAATGATCTGTCCAATTGCTTTAGTTGCTAATTTGCTCATGCGAGTCTTCAAAGACAAGTTTGTTTCAAATTTTGGTTTCTTCACCTCAATGTGTGTTTCACTAAAAATGGGATCTGATTTGCATTTATTTTTATCTCTATTTATCTATGCATCTATTTCAAAATAGATAAACACCTATACACTGTGTACTGTTTTAATGCTTTGTTTCCTGCAGACTTTAATTGCCACATTTCTAAACTCTGCTTTAAATAGTTTCATCTTAAATGGTCAAAGAGACAATGGTTAATACAAGATCAGATGACTCCATAAACCTATGTAAGCTGTAAGAAATAAATGAATCAAGAAAGCTGGAAGGGAAAGGGGAAGATTAGAAACAAGATTTAATCAAAACTATTATGGTTATATTTTTTTTCTTGAATCCTTCCTTACAATTGAATGTGGTATCAAGAAAATAAAATGTAATGTTAAATCTTTGAAGGAAGTTGCTCACCTGAGTGAATAATTGAATCTGTCTACAAATATTGCTTATATTACTAGTCGTCCAAACACTTGGCAGAGACGAGAACGAAAATAGGAAAGCTAGGTTGGCAGATTACAAACAAGTATATTGCAAAGATCAAAAATCCAGAGAAGGGGTAGTGCTGGGGTTGTGGCTAATGGGTCTTTTGCACCCCCAACGAATCTACTATGTTTCTGTTTAGCCATCATCATTAAAATGACTTGCTTTGGGTGTGCTCTCACCCCCGATAAAAAGTATCCTGCTGCCCGTGCACCCATTGCCTGCAGTTCTTTAACAGGATAATTTGTCCAGAGGCATATTTCAGATTTTAATGTTTCCAGGTTAAAGATTCTGTTAAATGAGCTCTAAGGGTTTAACTTGAGCAGTCACAGGTGAGGCGATACAGCTGTCCTCTTCTCATAGACATTTCTAACCATTTCCTGTGACTGCTGGAATTTCAGTTCTCTGACTGATTAAAAAATGTCTTTGGGAGCAATCTGGTATTTTAACCAGCATGGCAAAGAACTGTAGAATCTTCAGTGCTGAATAATTCCGCACAGGGTGATTCAAAGGTAACATTCCCAAGTGGCAAACCAAGGGAAGCCCTCCTGCCCCCTCGGTATTAATTAAAAATAGCTCTCCATGGCATTAACCCCTTCAGCGCCACAGATGGTTTGGACGTGAGAGCCAAGAACTGACAGGACATGCACAAATTCTCCAGGGCCTACACAAATGCAATTGCAGAGTCATTTCCATGCCACTCTTGTGGTTGTCCATCACGTGGTGTCTAATGGGTTAATGAACTTTCTATCCATCTTTATGCATCAGCTAATAACATTCTAGAGTGTAAAGGCCTGTTGGCTTTGCCTCAGGCCTTTATTATTCTACCCGGTCATTACTTGACCAGTACAGACCTCACTGGGTTATTTAATGGCTAAGAAATGCTTCCTCATGTTACATGCCTGTTCGGCAATTCAGACTCAGCCTCTGGCTAAAGTCCTTTCCTTCAATCTCTGTGCCCTGCATGGTGATGGCGCTCAATCAATAATAATATTGTTATCAACTATACTGATTGATCATAAGCTGAGCGACACTTGCCTCTTTCTGTGCCATGAGAAGAAACTCAAACTGTAATAAGCAAAATCCAGCCAGGGTCAAATAAAGAAATCGCCTTGATCTAAGTAAAAAAACAAGCTAAAGGTAGTTCCACCAGCTGGGATTCTGGGTGTCACAACTGCAGGCAGCTGGGCAACTGGGAAAAATTTTCCTGCACAGGACAAATTACTGTTTGCTGGGAAGAAACTGCTTTTAGCCGCGCCAGTTCTCCGTGGTCATGTACACACAACAGACAGCTACTCTTCAAATATTGTCATGTTTTGTAGCTTCGCCTCCCCTAACTATAGTTAGGCTTGGCAGAATTCACTTTTTTTAAATAATTTCAATGAATAATTTTTATTTTTAAGCATTTTTTTCATATTATTACATAGTTAAATTTCCACAGTTGGGCAAAATTATGGGTTTTAAGCATTTTTTCTTATGTTTATCTATTTACCTTTTCACACACTTTTACAGGAAATGATGTGGGGGTCAGACACTAATTATTCAATGACAGCAGACGTTGAGATTCAAAAATTAAAAAATTTTAACTGTTAAAACACAAATTGTCAACATCACATGCCAAAATATACAAAATAAATATCCTTCAGTTCTCACACAGCAGTTTCTTACTTTTTATCTGTAAATTTGGATTATTATCAATTGAAATATTTGTTGTGGCCTTGTGTGTGTGTGTGCAGTGAAATCGATGTTTACCGACATTTACTGATAAAAATCTAATTCTTCCAAGCCTAAATCTAGCTGATAAGAAACAATGTTGCTGTCCACTGGAAAAAAATTACACTTCTGTCTGAAAATATTTCACCCACTATTGTCACAGCTAACCCCTATGATCCCAGTCCTCCAGAGTGATAAGAGGAACAAACATTATTCTCTCTGTTTGTGCTGGTTGTGCCTAGTCAATTTCAACCTTTCCTTCTGTTAATTGGTTTCCCCTGGTGTTTGTGTACCTGTTAAACAGGAACAGGGAAGAAAAAACATTTTTTTTTAAAATAGGAAAATGTGATTGTAAAGCCACTGAAATCGGGGCTAGAAGCAGGACCTGGGATTGCTTTGCATTCATTTTTTTTTAACTGAGCAGATTTTAAGTTGATTGTGTCCCTTTAAAGTACAAAATGTCCCAATGAACTGCTAATGACAGCAGAGTGATATATCATTATTGCTGTGTCAAAGGACTGTAGTTGTGTAGTTTAAGTGTCCAAATTTAAGTTTGGTTGGTTGGTTGGTTTTTTTTGGGGGGGGGGGGGTTATGCAATACAAAACCTACATTAGTAGAAATGCTTCCATCGTTAGTTAAAAATCAATGTCAATGAAAACCATTGTTTGCTTGGATTTAAACATTGCCCTTCACTGGCTGCAACCCAAACATTGCAGCCTTGAGCAAATGCCTGGGAACCAGAAAAGGAAACCAGCTAGCAACAAAAGTGAAACTGACCAGAGGGCTCTCATTGGCCAAGCTTGAATGGAATGCAAACAAAGAAACAAATTGCACAAATGGTGAGGGGGAGCATAGTGGTCAGAGTCTCAGCTGGTGTCATTTTGCCTAGCTTCACACAAGTCAATGGATTTACACCGGCTGAGGCTCTAGCTACTAGATGTGCAAACTTCGATTTATTTTTAAATAATCTTCAGTCTCACCAATAGCACAGATAAGGAAATGTGTCTGTGAAAACGGCAAGGTTTTTATCCTGACAGTATCCCTTTAGTGCTATAATCCAAATGCTAAATATTATTATTATAGCATACTATAATAGATAACTAGAATAATGTTTGTTAAAATAAACAATATTTTCTAAAGGTGGTAGATGGCTAAAGCAACTGACTCACCTGGGCTAACAAAGTTCTATTTATCTGATGCCCGGGGAGTTCTCTTTCCTTTTTGCACTCTCCTCTGGTAAGAAATTGGGGAGCCCTGTATCACATCCAGTTGAATTTCCAAGGAGATAGTCACCATTTGGAATTCTCCGAGTCCACCTTCTTGAGACTCAAAACTATTCTTATGGTGCAATGGATCCTGCGTGGACACCAGTGTATCTTGCTTGAGGTATGAAGGGGGTTAGGGGGAAAGAGGTCAAGAGGTTTTATTCCTAGTTCTGCCCCATCTCACTGTGTGACCTTGGGTAAGTCATTGACTCTCTCTTTGATTCCCAATTTGCAAAAAAAACCTAATAGATCTCATGAGGAGGGGAAGGACTATTATCTCCACTGAGGTTTTGAAGTCACGAATTAATTAATTGTCCACTAGATTCACTAATGTCTGCAACACTCTGAGGTCTAGGTATGGAAGGATCTTTGGATCTGCAAATCAGAGCAATGTGAATAACAGAGTTTTTGGCTTGCTGGCCATTCCAAACATTTTAAAAATTTCTTTCCAATCAACCTGAAAACTAATTTTTTTGAAATTTTCTGTGAATCAAAAAGTTAAAAATAAAATAGGCCAAATGAAATGTTTTGATTTTGACCATTTTTTACTTTGTTTGACTGGTTCTTTAATAAAAGTATAGAAAATTTTGAAGTGAAGAGTCATTTTGAACCAAAAAGAATGAAATATTTAGATTTTTTTAGGGGCTTTTTTCGACAGAAACAATTTGGCGAAAGTGGCACAGATTCACGGAACATTTCTATGTTGCTGAATCTGCATTTTTTGGCAGAAAAAAGCTTCAGTGGAAAAACTTTGCTCAGCTCTTGTGCAAAGAGGTAGGAGGCACTGGTGATCCTGGTACAGGGTTGAGATCTCACATTTGAGGGCAGGGTGCCATTTTCCTTAAGATGCACCGGCAGGGACCTGGGCTTTTTGTTTGTTTTTCTCTCCTTTTGGCACACTGAGCAGAGACTGTCCATTAGGCTCAGGTGTGTGTCTCCAACAAGGACGATTCCTGGCTGGTGCAGAAGAGCCCTCGGGCACTGCAGGATGGTGGGCCTTCCTGTCATCATCTTTTATGTATCTATTCCCGTAGCCATGTCCTTGCACACTGTTCCTGCCCTACTTCGATCCTTGCTGACTCTCTGCAGCCAATCAGAACAGGGATGAATTTGGCCCGGTGTTTCCAAAATGCAGTAATAATATCCTGTTTCTAGTAGCACTTTATTAACAGAGACCTGACCCAGTGGATAACCAGCCAGGGGACACAAATGTCAACACCCCTAACGAGGAGGCAGCCTGAATAAAGAGATGTGCTTTATGCTGTCCCCCAAATGGAGCAAAACTTGGACTCTGGTGGATCTTGACTGAGGGCATATCCTAGAGACAAGGACCCCTGAGCGAGAACACTGATTTTCAAAAGTTTAAAACCCACTGATGTTCGTTGAATACCTGCATCACTTTGTGTGGGGCCACTGTCTTCCTCACTGGAGTTGCCATTTTGCTGTAGGTTAAGTCACCATAAATGCAGCTCATCACTGCAATGTACAAGACTGTCAAAGTACCTGGAAGGTCAATTCTATTAATTTAATGGTTAATTCAGCTAATATGTTTGCTAAATAACATAATGCACCACCGTTACATTAAGCAGTTTAAATATGTAAATTATAAAATGGACATTGCAGCAACTCCTACTTTGAAAGACCCCTCATTCCTGAGCTGCTGTGCCACATCAGAGACAGATCTAGTCCTGTGCTGAGTGCCAGGCCTGAGTGCTGATCCTTGTTCTGACACTAGGGGCTGGGGCAAAATTTTAAAAGGTGCCTAAGAGAGTTAGGAGACTAAGCCCCAATGTCAAAAATGCAAAATATTTTTCTAGGGCGGGAAAAATCAAAGACACAGCTACAAAATGGGAATAACTGACTAGTTAGTAGTGTGATAGGTTGGACCCCTTAAGGTGCCACCTGATGCACTGAGATACCACTGAGCTCACCTTTTCTGCCAGCCAGGGCACCCTTTTCACCTGTCTTGTTGAGCCAGGCTATTAAGCCTCCTCCAGCACACACACAGGCAGGGCCACACCCAGCTGCAGAAAGACACAGACACTGAGATCAGCTCTGGGGACTCAGATGAAGGGACTTGCCCCAGCATTCAGGTGTCCACCTCCCCTCGGGTGCAGACCCAAAGGTATATTATGAAATCCACCTCCTTCCTCAATGTGGAGGAAGGTATGCACAGCCTCTTATCCCTCCTTCCCCCCCAGTTATGAATTCAGGGCCGCCCAGAGGGGGGGGCAAAGGGGGCAATTTGCCCCGGGCCCCGGGTTCCGCAGGGGCCCCCAAGAGAAGAGCGGAGGCTCCCGCCTCCGCCCCTCTCCTGGAGCCTCAGCGCATCAAGCGCCGAGTCTCCGGCCGAGCCCCTGAGCCCCGCCCCGATCCGCGTGGTGAGGGGGCGGGGCTGGGAGCTCCAACGGGGCCTGAGCCCCGCCCCGCTCAGAGTCGCGTGGGGAGGGGGCGGGGCTGGGAGCTCCAACGGGGCCTGAGCCCCGCCCCGCTCAGAGTCGCGTGGGGAGGGGGCGGGGCAGCTGCCTCCGCTCGGCGTGGAGCTCACAGCCCCGCCCCCTCACCACGCGGCTCTGAGCGGGGCAGAGCTCAGGCCCCGCCAGAGACGCACTCGGGTAAGAGGCTGGGGCCGGGGCCGGAGGGGACCCGCCGCCGAAGCGCAGCCCGGTCTTCGGCGGCGGGGGGCCCCTTCTGTTCCGGGACCCGCCGTGGAAGTGCCCCGAAGGCCCGCGGCGGGACCCCATCCACGAATTACCGCCGAAGACCAGGCTGCGCTTCGGCGGTAATTCGGTGGCGGGGGGCTCCCGCCGCGGGTCTTCGGGGCACTTTGGCGGTGGGTCCCAGAACGGAAGGGCCCCCCGCCGCCGAAGACCCCGGGCCCCCGGAATCCTCTGGGCGGCCCTGTATGAATTGCACAAACTTTGTTATATTATAAACAAGAAATAAGTTTAACTATAAAAGGCAGATTTTAAGTGGTTAAAGGGGTAGCAAACAGAACAAAGCAGATTACTAAGCAAATAAAATGAAACACACAAACTAAGCTTGTTTCACTAAAGAAATTCATTACAAATGGTAATTTATCACCCCAGATATTGTTGCAGGCAGATTATAGAAAGTCTTGAAAGGCAGCTGCACTGGCTTGCAGCTTGAGACTTCAGGTATTTCCACTCACAGCCTAGATGCCCTCCCAGCCTGGGTTCAACCCTTCTCCCCACAGTTCAGTTCTAGCTTCCAGGTATTTTTCAGTGTTTCTTTGGGTGGGGAGGCAGAGGAGAACCCTGATGATGTCACCCCCCTGCCTTATATAGCTCTTGTGTATGGCCAGAACCCTTTGTCTCTCAATGGAAGAACACTGGCATTCCAATGGGGTGGGTCCAGTACCAGGTGACTCAGACCCATGTCTCTGCAGGGCTGTGGCAACCATTACTCGTAGGCTGTCGGGAGCAACCACAGGAAGACTAAGCTCTTTCACAGTCCATTGTCTTTGCTAATGAGCCATTAGCCCTGTCTGGCTTTTCCATTGTTGCACCTGAAGGGCTAGTTGGGGGTGACACCCAAAGTAACACATTTGAAATACAGATACATAGTCAATATTCCTAACTTCAGATACAGAAATGATACAGGCATACAAATTGGATAATCACGTTCAGATAACCTTTCCAATTATATCTTACATGAGCCATCTTACATAAAGTATATCTCAGTTATGTCATATCCATATCATAAGCATATTTTCATAAAGAGTATGGAGTGAAATGTCACAACTAGTACTGCTGAAAAGGAGCTGGGGGGTAGAGTGGAGCACAAATTGAATATGAATTGACAATGTGATGCTGTTGCAAAAAAGGTGAATACCATTCTCAGGTGTATTATATACAGGAGTATTGTAAATAAGACACGGAAGATAATTGTCCTGATCTACTCAGCACTTGTGAGGCCTCAGCTGGAGTCCTGTGTCCGGTTCTGGGCACCATATTTTAGGAAAGATGGGGACAAATCAGTGAGAGTCCACAGGAGAGCAACAAAAATGATAAAAGGTTTAGAAAACCTGACCTATGAGGAAAGGTTAAAAAAACTGTACACATTTAGTCTTGAGAAAAGAAGACTGAGGAAGGATAGCTCAGTGGTTTGAGCATTGGCCTGCTAAATCCAGTGTTGTGAATTCAATCCTTAGGGATCTGGGGCAAAAATCTGTCTGGTGATTGGTCCTGCTTTGAGCAGGGGGTTGGACTAGATGACCTCTTGAGGTCCCTTCCAACCCTGATATTCTATTAACCTAACAGTCTTCATATCTGTTAAAGGCTGTTATAAAGAGGACTGTGATAAATTGTTCTCCATGTCCACTACAGGCAGAACAAGAAGAAATGGGTGTAATTTGCATCAAGGGTGATTTAGGTTAGATATTAAGAATAACTTTCTAGACATAAAGCGAGTTAATCTCAGGAGTAGGCTTCCAAAGGAAGTTGTGAAATCCACAATGAATGGAGGTTTTTAAGAACGGGTTAGACCAGGGGTCGGCAACCTACAGCACGTGTGCCAAAGGTGGCCCGCGAGCTGATTTTTGATGGCACGCGGGGTGGGCTGAGCCGCTCAGCCCGCCGCCGCTCTGGGGTTTCCACCACCGGCTCTTGCCAGCTGGGGTCCCACTGCTGGTCCCATTCAGGACCTGCTGCCAGCCTGGGGTTCCTTCCCCCAGGCTGGCAGTGGGCTGAGACCCCCAGCTGGCAGGAACCGGCGGTGGAAACCCCAGAGCGGCAGTGGGCTGAGCTGCTCTGGGGTTCCGGCTGCTGGCCCCTTGCCAGCTGGGGTCCCGCCATTGGTCCCAATCAGTGCCCACTGCTGGCCTGGGTGAAGGAACCCCAGGCTGGCAGTGGGCTGAGACCCTGGCTGGCAGGAGCCGGCGGCTGAAACCCCAGAGCGGGGGCAGGCAGAGACACTCAGCCCACCGTCGAAACCCCAGAGCTGGGCAGGCTGACCCACTCAGCGCGCCCCTGCTCTGGAGTTCCAGCTGCTGGCCCCTTGCCAGCCGGGGTCCCTGCCGCAGCCCCACTCACCTTACTTCCAGTTGGAGTTCCAGCGCAGGCCCCCTGCCAGACGGGGTCCAGGCCTCCGGCCCTGCTCAGCCCTACCAGCCGCCAGCTCCACTCACCTCAGCTGCCGATCTGGGGTTCCAGCCAGTTAACAACTGATCACTCAGAAGCCTGTGTGCAGCTTAAAGTATCCAAATACATGCCACCAGACATTGGAAAACTCAGCAAGGAAAAGCAAGGGCAAGGATCACACTAAACTAATAAGATCTGCATTTTAATTTAATTTTAAATAAAGCTTCTGAAACATTTTGAAAACCTTGTTCACTTTACATATAACAGTAGTTTGGTTATATATTATAGACTTACAGAGAGACCTTCTAAAAGATGTTAAAATGTATTACCAGCATGCGAAGCCTTAAATTAGAGTGAATACATGAAGCCTCAGCACACCACTGCTGAAAGGTTGCCGACCCCTGGGTTAGACAAATACCTGTCAGGGATGGCAAAGGTTTACTTGGTCCTGTCTCAGTACAGGGGGCTGGACCAGATGATCTCTCGTGGTCCCTTCCAGCCCTACATTTCTATGCTTCTATAACTCCAGGAGATGCGGCTTTAAGGAAAACACCAAATAGTGTGAGATTTGCGATAATGTCACAAGAGTAGGCAACAGGGGCAAATGCAAGGCTATTACTGAACTGAAATGAAGAACACAGCTTCTACTGGAATAGGCAATTAACTGAAATCTCTGTATTTCTGGGCATTTCACGTGGCTGGGGGCTTTCAGTTTGCTGACAATATTGGGCCTTGCTGAAAAATTAGGGGCTGGTCATGTGATAAAAAGTTTTACAACCCCATCATCCCTGAGGGCTGTGGAACCACCCTATTGGCTGACAGGAGATGCCTGGGTTGCTCCATCCCCTTTCCATGGTGACAATGGAATAGCTATGAGGAAGGGGCTTTTCTATTCCCCCGTATCCTCATTGGACATATGATCCAGAGCCAACTGTGCAGGGAATTGGCTCTGCTGATTTCTCCCCTCCTACCGCAAACACAAGGTCTGCTGGGGTGGAAGGGACGATCCAGAGCTGTCCCTTTGCCCACTCCGTGGTGGGCTCAGCCAAGCAAGAGGGCCTGCTGGGGTGGGTGAGGGGCGATCTTTTGATCAGCATTCTATACATTTTGCCCAAGTGTAGCCAGAGCGAGCAGCACACTCACCCATCAGAAGAATTCAGTGTGAGAGCCCAAAGCAAGGAACAGATGTCATTTGACTGGGATTATGGGCTTGTCTACACTGGCACGTTACAACGTTGCAACTTTCTCGCTCAGAGTGTGAAAAAACACACCCCTGAGCGCTGCAAGTTTCAGCGCTGTAACGTACCAGGATAGACAGTGCACCAGCGCTGGGAGCTGGAGCTGATGCTGTGACTACACAAGCCATGTTAAAACACTGCTGTGGCAGCGCTTTAACATTGCCAGGGTAGACAAGCCCTTACTAAAGAGATTAAGAGAATGAGGTGCTCAACTCCTACTGAAATTCAGTGACATCTAACTCCCCTTGACTTCTTGGCACAGCCCAGCCTTTAGCTGGTGTAACCAGGGCAGAAACTAGAGTGAACTAGCAAAAAGCACAGTTTTAATAGGCACCTAAATTATTTTCACTGCAAAAATGAGACATGGCCACTCAGCTAATTAAACTAGCATCCTAAAGCAATGCCTATGTGTACTAGCAAATGTGGTGCCATGATTATACATCAGTCTCTAATTCAGCCACTGTGCTAATAGCATGTTGGACTTGTCTTTAATAAGGAGAAAATGCAACAGATGAAATGTTTGAAACTTTCCTCTTTAAACAATTGAAATAAAAAAAGGCAGCTCCATCTTAATTAAAATGATGGCCGTAAACAGAGTGAGTCTGTAGTCAGGGATATATAAATAAACATGGTCACACTTATATGAAGGTTCTGTTTATAAACAGCTCATAAAGGGTTCATAAATGATTAATATACGTTTTAATAAATGGTTAATCAGTTGTCATAGAGTCCAACAGGTCAACAGGTTGTTTATATCCAGGGCTTATAATCATCTGCAATAGCTTCCTCTGATGCCTTCACAACCATCTGTAGCACACAATGCTCACGTCTATAATATGCCGATAACACTTTATAACAATGTATTAACCTTTGTAAATGAAACTGTAATATAAAATGTCACCAGAATTGCTTTTGATCTGGGTCAGATTCTGATCTAATATACAGCAATGTTAATCTGGAATGGAGCCACTAGGACAGGGGCGGGCAAACGTTTTGACCCGAGGTTCCACATCTGGGTGGGAAAATTGCATGTAGGGCCATGAATGTCGGGCTGGGGTAGGGGGTTGGGGTGTGGGAGGGAGTGCGGGGTGTGGTGTGCAGGAAGAGGCTCAGGGCAAGGGGTTGGGGTGCAGGAGGGCTGCGGGATGTATGAGGGGGCTCAGGGCAGGGGGTTGGGGTGCAGGAGAGGTTTGGAGTGCAGCAGGGGCTCAGAGCAGGGGTTGGGGTGCAGGAGGGGTGTGGCAGGGTGCTCAGGGAAGAGTGTTGAGGTGCAGGAGGGGTTCGGGGTGTGGCAGGGGCTCAGGGTAGGGGTTGGGGTGCAGGAGGGGTTCGGAGTGCAGCAGGGGACTCAGGATAGGGGGTTGGGGGCCGGAGGGGTGTGGCAGGAGGCAGGGGATTGAGGTGCAGGAGAGGTGCAACAGGGGGCTCAGGGCAGGAGGTTGGGGTGCGGGGTGCTGGAGGGGGCTCAGGGCAGGGGGTTGGGGTGTGGGGTGCAGGAGGGGTTCGAGCCCAGCATCACTTACCTGGAGTGGCTCCGGGGTGGCAGCAGCATGCACTGGGGCCAGGGCAGGCTCCCTGTCTGCCCTGGCCCCATGTCACTCCAGCACCACATTCCTGCAGCCCCTGGGGAAGGGGAGGCAGAGGGCTCCATGTGCTTCCCTCGCCTGCGGGTACCTCCCCAGAAGCTCCCATCGGCCACAGTTCCCTGTTCCCATCCAATGGGAGCTGCAGGGGGTGGTGCCTGCAGACGAGGGCAGCACACAGAGCCCTCTGCCACCCCCACCCAGGGCCACAGGGACGTTGTGCCGGCTGCTTCCGGGAGTGGTGTGGGGCCCGCGGCGCCATGGGGGTGGCAATCCCGAGGGCCGGATCCAAAGCCCTGCTGGGCTGGATTCGGCCCACGGGCCGTAGTTTTCCCACTCCCGCACTAGGAGTTTGAACAGCAGCACTGCCATTTTTATGGGGGTGTCATTTTGTTTTGTTAATAGACAAATCATCTCTCTAGGTACTTATCTGGCCCCCATCGCCACAACATCTGAGCACCTCACAGTCTTTAACAAGCAAATCCTCACAATGCCCCTGTGAGGCAGGGAAGTGTCATTATTCCCATTTCAGAGCTGGGGAACAGAGGCACTGAGAGATTTAGGACCTTGTCGAAGGACATGCAGCATGTTGGTGACAAAGCAGGGACTTGAACTCAGTCTGCTGAGACCAAGCCTAGCACCCTAATCACTGAACTGTCCTTCCTCCCGTTGCATCTTTTGTTGTGGCCTAGCTATAAATGTAAGGGCCTGACAACCCTACTTCAAAAGGGGAGCAAATATTTAACGATGCTCACAAGTACCTAGTAAAGTAGTCACAGCATTTTCCTTGGAATTCACAGCACACAGCAAATCCCCATTCTTTTCCTTTGGTTTTCATTAACCAAACTGAATTCATGCATCAGTGAGACTCAGTCCAGTTCCTTGTGGACAGGTATCCTCATCATAGAAACCATCACTAGAGTTGGCACTGACTGCCTTGGCAGAGAGGCCAAAGGCTGAAAGGGAATGGAGAATGAAGCACCATCTCGCCCCTAGAGGGGGTCCCTCCAAGGCAGGACTGGAACATATTTGTGGGGCATTGTTGTGGTAACCTGACCAACCACTGACCAGGCTGTAGCCATTCTGTGGACAGACGATCAGCCTCTAGAGCCATCTGAATGGTGCCTTCCCCCAGCAGTAAATTCACTACCAAACAATTACATCAAGGTAAATTAATCTGGAGTGAATAGAAATTAAAACTAACCATACGAGTTAACACGCTTCACCTCTCACACTATATGGGTAGAAATTACCCCCATGCAGAGAGCCAGCATAGATACCACGCAGTGCTGAAGTCCCATTTCAGCTCTATTCTCAGGTATCTAAGTGCTGCACAGTTTTGCAGCACCTCTTAGCACACAGGTGAATTTCACCCTAGGAAAATCCCAGTGTATATTAGCTAGAATCAGTATTTTGTTATCATCTTGCTACAAAACATTCATAGCAAATGAACAGTCAAGGAACAGCCATACAGCTGGCATGGTCATGATGATCAAGACACATGTGTAGGCCTGGATCCAGGGAAGTCCCAGGAAGACAGATCCCTGCCCAGTCGCCAGTTGGTAATGCCCACTTCCACCCCAGGCACACGAAAGGAATGTTCTGTTCTTCTGATTTCACTTCCTGTCCTCAGAATGTTCCCTGTGTCTGGGCAGGTGAGATTCCCACCACCATGCCAGGGAATGCAGGTAGCAGGGATCACCTGAAACCTGAGTACTCAAAAGTGATAGGGAACCATGTACCAGCTTTGCCTGAAAGTGCTAGCCCTTTGCCAACAGCCTGTTGTAATGTGCTGGCTTTCAAGGAATGAGGGACAGATATTGTTCTCACAGAGGAGTTAAGGGATCTCCTGCTAGTACCATTTAAGGGACACCTTCTTTAGCTCAAGTTGTAGCGGCCTGTATTAGGAAGAGGAAGGACTTAAATACAACCAGTTGACATTTTTCATTCATATAATTTTTTTGATGAGAAAAGGCATTTTTCATCAAAATGGAAATTTCAGATGGAAATATACATTTTCAACCATATGTCTGGGGGTTTCACCCCAAAAATAGAAAACCAAAAATTTTGCAGTGAAAAACTTTTTGTCCGAAGAGCAAAAAGATTTTGTTTGGAAGGCCAACGTTTTTCCAGTTTTGGCCAAACCATTTTCAGGTTTGTGTCTCTCATTTATTTGTCAAAAACCTCTGAGGCAAAAATTTGATGAAAACAACAAAAAAATTACCTAAATTTTTGGCAGGAACAAAATCCATTTCCCTACCAGCTCTGGACTCAAGCTCTAGTCTCAGTTGCCCGCTCCTTTGGGGAGTAGGGGAAATTCATGTAATTGTACATCTGTGGTCTGCAGACCTTTGAGCTTTTGCACTGTGATACTTTGTCTGTGGTGGGAGTGAGACAAGGAAGGAGGAGGAAAAGTCTTGACATATTTCAGTTTGAATTTTGTTAATAATCAATCAGACCCAGTGTGGAGGCTGCACACTCAGACCCTTGTGAGGTGTCCATCTACGCTTCAAGGGAAGAAAAGACAAATTCAGGGCAGAGTTGACTTGTAAGGGGCAGCATCGCACCATGGTAGAGTCATAGTACAAAAACATACATTTGTACAATACTGCAATGTATGACCCTTTGCATGCTTATTGCTGAAATACAGAACAAATGGTGTCCTGCATTGACTTGAGATGGCAAGGGAGCTGTTAGGCACTAGTAAGGGACATCCCTTAGAAGAAAGGATGGGAGAATCCCCTTAGCCTTACAATGAGGGCCCCTAGTCACTCCCTAGTGATTGCTCTATCATCAGCATCAGCATCATCATGACAAATCTCAAAGGGAAGTGGACCCCTTGCAGATCAAGCACCAGCTGGGTCAACCTGTAGCTAGGTCCTTAAAGGTGGTCTGACTGGAGATTCAGTTTATGTCCATCATTGGCAATCTTAGTGCACCACCAAAGCTTCTGGTGACCATGTGATTCCTGGCTGCCTAGCAGCATTCCTTGGTAAATGTGCTTCATAATTCATTAATCTTCCAGCCTAATAACATGTCCGTACTAAGAAAACTGCCAAAACTGAACCAGTGCTGATGGACATGTTTGGGGGTTCGCTACAAATATCTTCATTTCTGATCATGTTCTGACACTTAACATGGAGCAGCTGACTGCTCTAGCTAACCACCAAATAGTTCTGGCTCGGCTAATGAAGGAGGTGGGCCTGGGAGATGGCTCAAAGTGCTATTTAAGGGGCTGGGAGAGTACAGAGAGAAAATGTTGGTCATCGGAGTTCTCCCAGGATGACAGATGTCTCGCCCCTACCCCAGCTCTAAAATCTCTACAAAGATGTAGAGATGCTTTTTGTAAAAGTTCTCTGTGCTAGAGACAGCCCAAACCACAGAGCTTCACCCCAGCTTTGGGTCACGCCAAGCTTCAGGGGTGTTTGCATGAGGATTTGGGCTCATTATAAAGACAGGAGCCATACCTGAAGTTGGAATCTAGGTCCAGATTTGGATTCTAAACACCTCTGACAGCTGGGGATATTTCTAGCTGGGTCTGTGGTTTGGGACTCTCTAAATAAAACACGGACAGTCATCCACATGAGCCATTAAATTAACCCCTTGTGATGCAAAGAGTGAATCAAACAATCGTAATGGTGATTTTTTTCAGATTAACTTGTTTTATTATAATTAGAATGAAATTTCTTGCTCGTGAAACATCCCTGGAGACTGAGCCCTCTGTCCACAGAACAGCTCCAGCATGGGCAGCAGCAGGACAGCCTTCCCTCATACATCACTCCACCAGCATGCTTCTACATTGGCCTGGAGACACAGCGACTAGGAGGTTGGGATAGTTCAGTCTCCATGGTCTGTCCAACTCTCAGCTTCTCTGCTGAAACCTCCGCTAAGGGGAGTCCCTAATGCCAGCTGGGATGGTGAATTCTGTGATGTAGAAACCAATTTGAGACCACCGCAGCATTTCGCTCAGGCCCCTGGACGGTTGTTATATGGTAGTGACTTTCAGTCACTGAAGACTGGGTCACATCAGAACTGAAGTGAAAGACTCCATCACTCATTTCCAACCCCTGAGCCAGCCAGTCCTCTGTTTTTACACTAGTCCACATTGTTAGTTGCTATTGAAATGTGGGGACAAAATGTAGATGGGATGCGAAACAAGAGCATGAGCCTGAAAAGGCTCCTCCTTCTTTGAAATCTTCAATCCCCAGTTAGACGTTCCAGAAAGCTCCAGGCTACCTCAGTCCCTTGCTCTGAGGAGCAGGTTCCATAACTTCATATTCCACCATCCTACACCTTGTCCATGGCAAAGGCTGGCTTTACCCTTCTTTTAGGGAGAAATCTAATTACAGACGTCGCTTTGAAGGGACCATCATGATCATCCAGTCTGACCTTGTGCATAACACAGGTCCTAGAATCTCACTCAGTGATTCCTGCATCCACCCCAATAACTTCTGAATGAACTAGAGTGTATGTTTTAGGAAGACATCCAGTCTTGATCTGAAGAAGAGTTTACGACATCCCCAGTAATCTCTTCCAATGGCTAATTACCTTCAAAGTAAAAAAATGGTGTCCTAATTTTCCACTTGAATTTTGCTGACTTCAACTTCCAGCCATTGATCTTGTTCTCCTTCGGCTTAAAGAACCCTCTAGTATCAGGTACCGTTTCACTGTGAAGCTAGTTACAGTTCGTGATTCTCATAACAGGCTCCTACCTAGGTTATTAGACCAGTACCAAGATGGGCAGGATGTGTTGAGAAGGCACAAACCAACAAGCAGAGAAGGAACCTGGAGGGGGATGTAACAACTGGAAGACTCTCAAGAGAAGTTCCTTTCACAACATTTCAAGTCTAGTGTGGCTGCCACTGAGTCAACCAGCAATAAAATCCCAACAGGAGCAGAAGGGATAAAGTAATGAATCAAGGATGACCTGAGGGAGCTCTAGAATACTCCAGATGTGGTGCCAGATTTCTGCACATGGGACAGAGAGACCAAGCGTCTTACTGCTCAGACTGATTGTGTTTCCTAGCCCAGTCTTACCATGTTCTCTAATTTATTATTTCCAGATGTCCCTTTTGATGCCAGCATTGGGCATTGTCTCCTCTCAGCCTCTTCATTCCTCATCCCTGCTGCTGACACACTGAGTGTGCATACATCAGCCAGGGAGCCATGGACACACCGCTGTACACCTTCACTTTGATACTATTGCAGTCTTCCCACATCTGGAGGCTGGTTTACTACAGAGCCACTGAATCAGGCAGCTGGAAGCCTTCAGTCTCACACAACTCCTTTACCATTTAAGAGCAGGCTGGACATGGGAAAGCAAACTCCCTGTAACGGAAGCAGCAGTACACAGGTGTTTCTTACCGTGACTTTGTCCAGGTGGTCAGCTTAATCTGGGAAGAAGTTCTAGCTACTGTGTAATGGGAACTGTCACCCCCCTAAGGGCTGAGATAGAAAATGCAGTAACAGGATCAGACAGCTGGAGGTAATGAGGTGGCTGATGAGCTCATTAAATGTGCCACCTAGAAAGGTAGAATCTTATGCTCAAGAACATTAAGGCTGCATGGAAGACAGGGTAAAGGCAATGTGAGTGCTTTAAAGCAATACTCCTGTTTATCCTCCGCTGGGGAGAACAGGTGTTAAGTGGCAGTGAGAACTCCAGACTGGTTTCATTTCTCTTGCAGGCCAAGAAATCCTGCTGTATGGCCCAGAAGGAGTGAAAAAGAAGGTCAACAGGGTTATTTATTATTTGTTGTGTGACAATGTTCTTGGAGCTGTAGTTCCTGAAATGAGACATGAAGCTCTCCCTTGTGAATTTACAATCCATCGGAAACACAGACAGCTACAGACGATTCACACTTTGGTGGCAGAAGTTAGGGGAGATCGGTACTGTTGAACTGATACCGTAATAAGCACATGGGTCGTGGAACATAGAAGACTTAATTTAATGATACAGAGAAAAGCAAATGTGTCCTGGCAGTGACTCTGGATGCTGTATGTTGTGGGGGAGCAGCCTCACTGGTGAATTGCATTGGAAGGTAGGAAAGTGTAGTACCCCTAGGTAGCATGAACCAGCAATTGGTGGCAATGGGTCTTGAAGAAGATCAAATAGCCTTATGTCCACGCTGGCATTTGGGAAGAGTTCCAATAGTCAAGATGCTGAATAAAAGCTAATAGGGCTGATCAATAATTTTCTGTCCAAACTTTTTTTGACAGAAAAATGTGGTTTTGACCAAGCAAATTTTCACAGAAAGCATCTGCTTTCCTCAAAACATATTTTTTGCCAGAAAACCAAAAAACCCCCACAAAACTAACCATTTTGGGGTTTTAATTGTTTGGTTTTTATCTGAAAATGTTTATGGGTTTCAAGTTTTTCAAAAATTTTCCACGGAGAAACCCTCCTATTTTCCGACCAGGTCCATAAGCAAAGGCATGCTGGGGCCTGGCTGCATGAAGATGGCCTCCATTTCAGTGGGAGGTGGAGCAGACTGTAGAAGACAATGTGTTCTGTATGAAAATGGAGTATTATTCCAACAGCATCTGGAGATGCTCAAATGCTGTGAGTGAATGAGTGCTGGACCCTGTTTCATGAGGACGAAGTCTTTCCAGTGATGTCTAGAGGAGGCTGAGTAAGTGAAGAAATCCCATTGAATGGCCACCATGGTGTAGGGGATCCATCTAACAGACATTGACTGTGACACATTTATCATGGAGGAATAACCTCTGGGGTGAACAATGTTTTTAGTGACTGTAAATGTCTGACTGGTTCAAGCACTGATTTGGCCACTTGAAACACAGTGCACAGCTGTCAACGGCTGGAACTACAAGGCAGCACAAAAATGGAGAGTCTTGGTAATATATCTTGGTCATGGGACACATGTACTGAGCCTACCAAGGATGGGCAAACAAACAAGAATTAGTAGACATGGTGTGAAGATTCAGTGACTCTTGGAAAAGGGGATGATCCGGTGAGGAGGAATTGGGGGAAATTCTAGGCCTCTTTTCAAGGAGCTATGGGGAACAGATGGAGAGAAGAGGACACAGCAAGTGGCTCCATAGATGCCAACTGAGAGTAAAGTGTAAAGCAGGGTGGGACCTGATTTAAAGTTTCTGATGTTGGGATCCCAGAATCACACATCACACAGATGTGACTTCCCAGCTGGAAGCTCTCTTCTCTGATCACTTAAACATACAAACTCATTTTAAAATCCAGTTTCCTTACAGGGTGAGCTTTTGAGGTGAGCAGAACAGGGCTGCTTCCTCTCCAGATGCAAAGATCACAGTCTGCCTCACTAAGCAACTGTTCTGTCCCCTCCATCCCATGTTTTCCTCTCTTAATCAGAACTGTTGGCATTTTCTTATGGCAAATAACCCTCACCATGTCCCACAATTAATGCTTAAAAGCTTGAATTGTGCAACCCCTGGCTATGAAAACAGCAGGGACACAACATTTGCTAATAGCCAACGTAGGCCCCGCGGCGAAAACACACACCATGGGGAAAATGGTTCGTATTGATCATGAGCTTGAAAAATCCCTCCCCCTCCTCTCTGTCTTGTCCTGTTCTTCTGTTTCAGTATCAGTAAAACCGAGAGGCAAAGGAAGGTGAACGACCTGGAAAAGCCACAGAGGGCAACTGGGGCAGGGTCATTACAGGTGGTACTTTCCATGATGGAGTGATGGGCCATAGAACGTCCATCACTGGGAGCATCTGCAGCTTGTAGCATGGGAAGTGCTTTTTGTTCCTTTAGATAGTAATTTAGACTGCAGGCTCCTCGGGGGAGAGGTGATTGCATTTGCCTCCCTGTCAACCAATAATAATGTTGAGGCTACATAAATGCTTCTCCCATTCTCACTTTCTTCTTGCCCTCAATCATTTTTCAGGGCTGTGTGCAAAAGAGCAGTCATGTGGCCCGCTCTGTCTGTCTAGCAGGGAGGAGGGGAACAAGAGAACCTGGTGCATCATGCCATTGTCCAGCTTTGGGATTTCAGCCTGAGCAACCTGCAGGTGTGTGTGTGTTTTAGCCTGTGCACATCCTGTGGAGGGTGACATGTATGAGGAGTGTGTATGGCGGTGTGTCTATGACGGCAAGCAAAGTGCTGGGCAGGAACGATTTGGGGTGTAGCAGAAGTGTACAAACATGAGTAATAAATTAACAGAATAACAATTCCCCCCTTCAGTTCTTTGGTGTTTTTCAATCCAAGGATCTCAATGCACTTTACAAAACATTAATAAGGTCTGCAACTGCATCCAAACTACCTGCCTAAAGCTCTCCTCAGACAGGTTCAGATCATTATTCCCATTTTACAGATGGGGAAACTCAGGCACAGAGAGATTGTGACTTCCTCAAGGTTAAAAAATGAATTGCTGGCCAGGCTGGGAATTTAGAAGACCTGAATTTAAATCCTGCATCCTAGCTAGTAGGCAACATTCCCTCCCACGGAAAAAAAGTTGACCTCTTTCCAGCCAGTCATGTTTCTTCTAATCACAAGCCATATTAGTAGGCTCGTGGTGCTGCCTGGCCATTAAAGACTCAGGATGAAACCCTGGCCCCAGTGAAGTCACAGTCAAAATTCCCCTGGATTTAAATGGAGACAGGATTTCAACTCTTAGCCCTGATCTACACTACGAGTTTAGGTCGAATTTAGCAACGTTAGATTGATTTAACCCTGCACCCGTCCACACGACGAAGCCGTTATTCTTTACTTAAAGGGCTGTTAAAATCGATTTTGGTACTCCTCCCCCGATGAGAGGATTAGCACTGAAATCAACCTTGCCGGGTCGAATTTGGAGTAGTGTGGTCGCAATTCGACAGTATTGGCCTCCGGGAGCTATCCCAGGGTGCTCCATTGTTACCACTCTGGACAGCACTCTCAACTCCAATCCACTGGCCAGGTAGACAGGAAAAGGCCCACGAACTTTTAAATCTCATTTCCTGTTTGGCCAGCATGTTGATCTGCAGGTGAGTGACCATGATGGAGTCCCAGAATCGCAAAAGAGCCCCGGCATGGTCCGAACTGGAGGTACGGGATCTGATCGCTGTATGGGGAGACGAATCTGTGCTATCAGAACTCCATTCCAAAAGACAAAATGCCCCAACATTCGAAAAAATCTCAAAAGGCATGAAGGACAGAGGCTATATCAGGGACCCATAGCAGTGCCGTGTGAAACTTAAGGAGCTGAGGCAAGCCTACCAAAGAATCAGAGAGGCAAACGGCCGCTCTGGGTCAGAGCCCCAGACGTGCCGCTTCTATGATGAGCTGCATGCCATTCTAGGTGGTGCAGCCACCACTACCCCACCCCTGTGCTATGACTCTGTCACTGGAGTAGCATGCAGGTTTTGGGGATGAGGAAGATGAGGAGGAGGAGGTTGAAGATAGCTCACAGCAAGGAAACGGAGAAACCATTTTCCCAGACAGCCAGGAACCATTTCTCACCCTGGACCTGGAGTCAGTACCTCCAGAACCCACCCAAGGCTGCATCCCGGACCAGCCAGGCATAGAAGGGACCTCTGGTGAGTGTACCTTTGTAAATATTATACATGGTTTAAAAGCAAGCGTGTTTAATGATTTATTTGCCCTCGCATTCGCAGCCAGTACAGCTACTGGAAAAGTCTGTTAACGTGTCTGGGGATGGAGCAGAAATCCCCCAGGCCTTTGCAAAAAGTTTCTGTGGAGGGCAGCCTTATTCCATCCTACATGGTAGGACACTTACCACACCAGGCCAGTAGCATGTAGTCTGGAATCATTGCATAACAAAGCATGGCAGCGTATGGTCCCGGTGTTTGCTGGCATTCAAACAGCATCTGTTCTTTATCTCTCTGTGTTATGCTCAGGAGTGTGATATCATTCCTGGACACCTGGTTGAAATAGGGTGATTTTATTAAGGGGACATTCAGAGGTGCCCGTTACTGCTGGGCTGTTTGCCTGTGGCTGAACAGAAATGTTCCCCACTGTTAGCCACACGGTGCGGGGAGGGGTGAAGCAATAATCCCAGAGAATTGGGTGTGTGTGGAGGGAGGTGTTAGTTGGGTTTGTGCTGCACGTTAACCTGAAAACTGCATCCCCTCCTCCTTTTAAATGGCCAACCCATTTTAAATGGCCAACCCAACAGCTGCTTGGTATGGGAAATGAGGACGCTGATGTTTGAAACCATTCCCACGTTATGAAGATTAAAGAAGCCAAAAGACTGTGTCTTACCATGGCTGCCTGCAAGCCAAATTCTGTTGCCCTGCCCTGCATGAAAGATCTCTCACACCAAACCAGCATACCCTCAATAAGAGGCAAAATGCGACTTTGTACCAAAAGCATATGTGCTATGTAATGTTAACAGCAAGGTTTACCATGAAAGAGTCTACCCATTGTTCTCTAAAATGTGTCTTTTTAACTACCACTCTCCCTTTTTTTTCCTCCACCAGCTACAAATGTTTCAATACTCACACTATCTTCTCATTCCCAGAGGCTAGCGAAGATTAGAAGGCGGAAAAAACGCACTCGCGATGAAATGTTCTCTGAGCTCATGCAGTCCTCCCACACTGAAAGAGCCCAGCAGAATGCATGGAGGCAGACAATGTCAAAGTCCAGAAAGCACAATATGAACGCGAGGACAGGTGGTGGGCTGAAGATAAGTAGCGGGCTGAAGATGATATGTGGTGTCAGCTTGATGACAGAAGGGAAGAGGCAATGCTGAGGCTACTGGAGGAACAAACTGATATGCTCCGGTGTATGGTTGAGGTTCAGGAAAGGCAGCTTGAGCACAGACCACCGCTACAGCCCCTGTGTAACCAACCGCCCTCCTCCCCAAGTTCCATAGCCCCCTCACCCAGACGCCCAAGAACGCGGTGGGGGGGGCTCCGAGCACCAACCACTCCACCCCAGAGGACTGCCCAAGCAACAGAAGGCTGGCATTCAATAAATTTTAAAGTTCAGTGTGGCCTTGTCCTTCCCTCCTCCCTCACCCCACCTGGTGCTTCCCTCCTCCCCCACCCCTCCTGGGCTACCTTGGCAATTATCCCCCTATTTGTGTGATGAATTAATAAAGAATGCATGAATGTGAAGTAACAATGACTTTATTGCTTCTGCAAGCGGTGATCAAAGGGGGGAGGGAAGGATGGTTAGCTTACAAGGAAGTAGAGTGAACCAAGGGGTGTGGGGGAACACAAGGAGAAACAAACAGAACTTTCACATTGTAGCCTGGCCAGTCATGAAACTGGTTTTCAAAGCTTCTCTGATGCGCAGCGCGCCCTGCTGTACTCTGCTAACCACCCTGGTGTCTGGCTGCGCATAATCAGCAGCCAGGCAATTTGCCTCAACCTCCCACTCCACCATAAACGTCTTCCCCTTACTCTCACAGATATTGTGGAGCACACAGCAAGGGGTAATAACAATAAGAATATTGGTTTCGCTGAGGTCTAACTGAGTCAGTAAACTGCGCCAGCGCGCTTTTAAATGTCCAAATGCACATTCTACCACCATTCTGCACTTGCTCAGCCTATAGTTGAACAGCTCCTGACTACTGTCCAGGCTGCCTGTGTACGGCTTCATGAGCCATGGCATTAAGGGGTAGGCTGGGTCCCCAAGGATAACTATAGGCATTTCAGCATCCCCAGTGGTTATTTTCTGGTCTGGGAAGAAAATCCCTTCCTGCAGCTTTTGAAACAGCCCAAAGTTCCTGAAGATGCTAGCATCATGTACCTTTCCAGGCCATCCCACGTTGATGTTGGTGAAACGTCTCTTGTGATCCACCAGTGCTTGCAGCACCATTGGAAAGTACTCCTTGCGGTTTATGTACTTGCTGGCTTGGTGCTCCGGTGCCAAGATAGGGATATGGGTTCTGTCTATCGCTCCACCACAGTTAGGGAATCCCATTGCAGCAAAACCATCCACTATGACCTGCACATTCCCCAGAGTCACTACCCTTGATATCAGCAGCTCTTTGATTGCGTTGGCTACTTGGATCACAGCAGCCCCCATAGTAGATTTGCCCACTCCAAATTGATTCTCGACTGACTGGTAGCTGTCTGGTGTTGCAAGCTTCCACAGGGCTATCGCCATTCACTTGTGAACTGTGAAGGCTGCTCTCATCTTGGTATTCTTGTGCTTCAGGGCAGGGGAAAGCAAGTCACAAAGTTCCATGAAGTGCCCTTACGCATGCGAAAGTTTCGCAGCCACTGGGAATCGACCCAGACCTGCAACACTATGCAGTCCCACCAGTCTGTGCTTGTTTCCCAGGCCCAGAATCGGCGTTCCATGGCATGAACCTACCCGTTAACACCATGATGTCCACATTGCCGGGGCCCGTACTTTGCGAGAAGTCTATGTCCATGTCTATGTCCTCATCACTATCGTCACCGTGCTGCCGTCGCCTCCTCGCCTAGTTTTGCTTTTGCAGGTTCTGGTTCTGCATATACTGCAGGATAATGGCTGTGGTGTTTACAGTGCTCATAATTGCAGCGGCGATCTGAGCGGGGTCCATGCTTGCCGTGCTATGGCGTCTGTGCTGAAAAAAGGTGCAAAGTGATTGTCTGCTGTTGTGAGGAGTGAACGATGACATGGCTTACAGGGTTGTCACACAGAATGGCCCCCTCAAGGATTGAACTCACAGCCCTAGGTTTAGTAGCCCAATGCTCAAACCACTGAGCTATCCCACCCCCACTAGTCACAGAGGGAGGGAGAAACAAATGAATACAAAACAAATCTGGTCTCTTTATTGTTTTGATCCACTCAATCTCTTTTATACATCTTAGGCTGGCAGCAGATGGTGCAGTACGACTGCTAGCCATCGTTGTCTCCTGGCTGCTTGCCAGAAGACGGTGCAGTATGACTGCAGGCCATTGTTGTCTCCCATATCCAGGTACCCCCGGCTGACCTCACCAAGGCCACCCAGGAGCACACATATCTGCCCAGGCGCCCCCAACCGACCTCACCGACGTCGGCTAAAAGAGCACCGAGGAGACGATGACAATGGCTACCAGTCATGATGCACCGTCTGCTGCCAAAAGGCAATGAGCTGCTGCTGTGTAGCAATACAGTACCATGTCTGGCAGCACCTAGAAAACATATGGTGAGGGTGAGCTGAGCGGGCTCCATCCTTGCTGTGGTATGTTGTCTGCACGGGTAACCCAGGAAAAAAGGCAAGAAATGATTTATTGCCGTTGCTTTCATGGGGGGGCTGACGACATTTACCCAGAACCACCAGTGACAATGCTTTTGCCTCATCAGGCATTGGGAGCTCAACTCAGAATTCCAATGGGCAGTGGAGACTGCAGGAACTGTGGGATAGCTACCCACAGTGCAATGCTCCAGAAGTCGACGCTAGCCTCGCTACTGTGGACGCACTCCATCAAGTTAATGGTCTTAATGGTCTTAAGTGGGGACACACACAATCGACTGTATAAAATCGATTTCTAAAAAATCGACTTCTATAAATTCGACCTAATTTCGTAGTGTAGACATACCCTTAGTGTAAGTTATTTTCTGGGAAACAGAATATTCCATTAGGAAATGTCATATGGGGGTGTTTTTCCCCATCTTTAAACAATTAATAATACTCATAACAACCCCCCTGGGAGCTACAATAAGAAAATGGAACAATCTACTTGTATTCCGGTAGGATTAGAGACATGAATCAGGTGTCAGGGCCCCAAGGTGCAAGATGCTGGACACATGGAAATGAATCAGTACTGGCAGGGGTTTTAAAATGCCACTTTGTTCTCACTAAGAGAGCCCTGACAGCCAAGCAGATCAGATCTACAGGACTGAGCAGGTTCCCTGATGCTTCAAGCAGAGGGTCCACTGTGTATTATTTGAAGACAAAATGGACTGGAATAGGGCTGCAGTGTTGATTTACATTTACAGAGCACCTTCAAGCCATTCTGTGGAAGGGGAAGCCCAGGAACAGAGACGTTAAGTTACTTCCGCCAAGTCACATAGTAAGTCAATGGCTGAGACAGGAGTAGAACCCAGAAGTCCTAGTGCCCAGGCCCCTGTTCCTTATGCACTAGTGCAAAGCATCTGATAAACTATGGGTGTTTTATCCAACTCATTTAGCTCTCTGACGACATTCCCAGAATCCTGTGGGAATGCATTATTGTGAGGCAGTGTTTTCTAGTGGATAGAGCACCGCCTCTGGGCATAAGAGACATGGGTTCTATTCCTGGCTTGACCTGGCTGCTAGGTAACCTTAGACAAGTCATTTCAGTCCCCTGTGCCTCAGTTTCCCTACCTGTAAAATGAGAATAATGATACTTGACCTTCTTAGCAAAGTGCTGTAAGATCTACTGATGAAAATCACTATGTGAGAGCTGGGCTCACTCTCTACTCTTATTGCATGATTTGGCTAGACCTGAAAATAAAATGTCTTGAGTGGGTACCTGTCCCCCATACAGATTTGGGTGCTTTTCAGTAGAATACATATGATGCGATTGCTACCATCCTAACCTCCAAGGAAAATGGCAGGTTTCACCAGGGCAGGTGGGAGGAACCTGCAACAAAACAGCTGGTCAAAGCTTTTGGCAGCTAGTTGGGATCCAGTTGCGGATCTTGTTCTTTAGGAGTCCTGGGGGAGGGTTTAGGGGGTTTAACCACTAAAGAGACACTATAGCTGATGAAGCATCAGTGACACCTGGTAGCTGATTGGAGCACTGCAGTGCTGGGACTATTCCACTCCAGGGCTTGTAGATCATAAGGTTCCAGATCCCCTAAGAGCCAAAGCTCAGGTTTGAGGCACCCCAAGCAAATGATTCAGACATCATATATTGAGCATCACAGCTTCAATCTAGAATGAGATGGGAGAAGCAGAGAGTCACAAGGGAAGGGCTCAAGTAATAGATCTGGGACTGGGATCTGACAAGAGGGGAAGACCATGGTACATCATGGGAGATGTAGTCTGGCCAGGGAACAAGGCCCTTAGAGGAGAATGGGTGTATGTGGCAATCTAACTACATCTCCTATGAGGCACTGTCATGGCATTTCTGAATAGCTTTTGGCTGAAAGTTTTGGGGTTTGGGCTGGAAACTTAGTTTGTGAAATTTCACCCTTGCCTCATTCACTATACACCAACCATCTTCAGCAGTGATTAAGGCAGGGGTCCTCCAGACAACAGCCTCCTTAAATACACTACTGTCACAAAGGGGAGCTGGGCAATCATGCCTAATGGTTGAAGCAGGAGCCAGGGGACAGAGCCAGAGTCAGGAACCAAAGCCAGGGGACAGAGCTATAGACAGGAAACCAGTATGGATGCAGGGCTGGACCAGTCTGGGTGCAGGACAAGAGTAAGGCTGGGAATCAGGCAAACTGATCAAACAAACTCCAGGGAGGTCACTGGAAACAAAACCTGCTGTGGTTAGAAAGCAAAGAGGGGGTTTTGCTGAGGGCCAGGTTGGGAACCCCTTCCTCATACTGTCGAACTGTTACCAAAATAGGGACTCTGGAGCACTGTCCTTGCATAACTACTCACGCCTGAGAGCACAGGGCTCACACTCTGGCCCGTGGATTGTAAGTGTCTTTTGGATTGTTTAATGGTACCTCTGACAGTTATTCTCTCTCCAATTCCTTCTCTCTTTCACTTCCCACTTTTACTGTCCTGCTCTTGCTATGCCATTCTCTCTCTCCCTCCTTCCCTCTCTCTGTTCTCCACTCTCTCTCCTTTCCCTTCCTGCTGCAGTCCCGCTTGCTGACCTGGCCCTTGTCCCTCTTCTTCCCTCCCTCCTTCATTTACTTCTCGAGGCTGCTCTTGATGGAGGGTGCAGAGATCCTGTAATTCCCAGGCACAGGTGCAAAGTCCCTGCTGTGTTCCTGCCCCCCGGGCACATCCCCATAACGCCTCGTCTGATAGCCCAGTGGAAATAATGTATTGTGGCAGGCAGAGAAATTCAGCAGACCAAGAAGATCTGCTAGTGCAAGAATTGCTCCGAAACCAGGAGCACAAACACCTGTCCCTCTTCTCCATGGGCCTGATCCAAAGCTCATTGACTCTCATCGACTTCATCTCTCCATCTGTATATTTTTTCCTTCTCTCGCTCACATGCTGTATTTCTCACTCTTTCCCTCTCCCTTGGTCTCTTTTCTCAGTGTTTCTGCCTTTTGCTCCCTCTCTCTCTCTCTTTGCTGCTTTGAGGAGGGTAGAAGTGGCAGGATCAGTTCAAAGAGGGGTGTGTTGTGTTTGCATGTAAGCCCTTGCCTCTCTCCTGTATCAAACAAGCGAGCCCTTCACAAAACAGTCCTGCCGTCCCTCTTAATGGGGCAGGAGAAGGGCATTTTTCCGGCAGCATGGAAGGAGGAGGAATCAAGTGCACAGAAATGGAACAACCAGTTCCAGTCTCCCAGCAAATATTTTCTGCAGCCGCCTCTGGCATATAAACAGCAAATGTTTGTGCAACTGACCTGCAAACACACTGTGTACTCCAGCAGGGCTGAGACTCCCAGCTTTCAGCTCCACCAGCACTTGATTCAGCTTTTCTTGCCCTAGAAGAGGACAAAATCTATCTCAAGCTTTTTGGCAGGGGAAACATGAATAGACCAGTTGGTGTTAACAAATGGCCTTGAGTCTGCCACCCATGTAAATCAGGAGTAATGCCACTGAGCAGTGGAGTTACAATACTGGGGTGAGGGAGAGGAGAATTGGGCCCATTCTGTGCACCTATACGGGTGGGCTTTTCAACAGAATCTGTGAGGGATTTAAGTGCTCAAATACCTTAGAGACTGGGAGCCCAAAATCCGTTATGCTTGAAAATCCCAGCAATATGGAGTATGTGTACAATGTGTGTGTATAGATAAACCTATCATTCTTCATGGGTGTAACTGAGGGCAGAGTCTTGCCACATATATATACTTATACACATATACTCATTCACATGACCTGATTGTGATCTCAAGAACAAGGGTGTCATTCCAGAGGAACTCCATTTAAATCAATATGGATACTTAATACCTACATGGGTGTTACTGAGAGCAGAATAAGGCCCAGGTTTCTAACTGCAAACTATAAAGCTGCGATTATAATCAACATTCTCTGCTGACAATATAAATCTCAGCAAGTTACAAGAATCCTGAGATCATTAGAATCACAGCCTCATAACAATCAATGCAGCTTGGATGCATTTTATTTTTTAATGTTAGTTGGGAATTTTCCCCCCTGCAATTCTGGTTGTGCAAGGCCCAGACACTTGTACGTGCAAATCTGATGCCAAAATTAGCTGACGGCTTGAATACCATTGTGAAAATCCTTGGGGTTTTGCACATGCAAAATCTAGAAAGCAAATCTCTCCTTATCTCTCTCTGTAATCTTTCAGCAATTTTGACTTTGGAAACTGTGGCTCTAGCTAATATAATTTAACATTTTTGTTCCTTCAAATCAAAGCTACTAACTGTCCCGCAAAATGCATTCTGTATTTTTTTCAGCCACTTAGAAATGTTGCTATATCTCTCAGGGTTTCTAGCACAGACCAGGCCTAAAATGCAGTTAAAAACTGTGAGTAATACTTTTACTGACAAAGAAAATGGCTAGAAAAAACAAAATTGTAAGTCTGGATACTAAATCCAGGCCCCTGGAATGTCCTCCCCCCCACACCCCACTAAAACAGGTAAGTTCTTATAATAAAAAGTGAATGGGGGCCCACTTGAACTGCTTGGGGCCCTAAGCAATTGCTTAGTCTGCTTATGCCTTGCCCCGGCTCTGGTCTTGGTTGAGGAGAGGCTGAGCTGGAGTGGGGTGCCAGGTGCCCGGCTGAGGGGGGTAACTAACCCTATTCCTGCTTTAGGTCACTATCTCAACTCCTACAACCAGTGTGACTCTGGTCCCCTGCCAGACTAATGAAGGCATCACTGCCTCACCCTACATCCTGAGTGATGCCTCTCTCCTGCCTTATCCTCATTCAATCCTGTCCGCTTTGCCCAGACACTTCGAGAGCTGGGCCAGCAGCTCCTGAGCCCTCTGATCCTCCCTGCTCCCCCCACAATGTCTGTTTCTCTCTATCTCCCCTCGCCTTTTTTTACTCTCTTTCCCCCTCTCCTCTACCCCGCAGCCCATGTGACAGGGCTGGGCTGGGAGACTGCCCAGGGCTGGGCCTGAACTCAACCAGTCTTTGCTCTCCTCACTCCCGGGGATCGGGCTGGACCCAGGAGTGAAGCAGGAAATCCTTAAAGTGCAGTTTGTTGTCCCCCACCCACCCCTCCGTTTATGACTTGTGTCCATGATGCGCAGGGCAGTGTTTCCTGGCCCAGCCCCACAGGAGAGTCCCGGAGCCTGGAGCCAGTGAGTGCAGGGCAGATGGGGACTAAGGTTGCCAGGTGTTTGGTTTTCGACTGGAATGCTTGGTTGAAAAGGGACCCCGGCGGCTCCAGTCAGCACCACTGACTGGGCCGCTAAAAGTCCAGTCGGCAGCGCACCAGCCTGCCTGTCCTAGCTCTGCACGGCCCCCAGAAGCAACCGGCATGTCCGGCTTCTAGGTGCAAGGGCAGCCACGGGGGCTCTGCGTGCTGCCCCTGCCCCAAGTGCTGGTTCCGGAGTTCCCATTGGCCAATGGGAGCTGTGGGGATGGCACCTGCGGGTGCAGGCAGAGTGCAGAGCCCCCTGACCTCTCTGCCTAGGAGACGGACATGCTGGCCGCTTCCGGGAGCCACACAGACCCAGGGCTAAGGCAGGCAGGGAGCCTGCCTTAGCCCTGCTGCAATGCACCTGCGGGAGCCACCTGAGGTAAGCACCACCTGGCTGGAGCCTGCACCCTGAACCCCCTCCTGCACCCTAACTCCCTGCCCCAGGTTGGAATCCCCTTTTGCACTCTAACTCTCTCCTGGAGCCTGCACCCTACACCCCAATGCCTGCCCTGAGCGCCCTCCTACACCCAAACTCCCTCCCGGAGCCCACACCCTCTCCTACATCCCACCCTCCTGTCCCAGTCATGAGCCCCCTCCTGCACCCCAAATCCCTCATCCCTGGCCCCACCCCAGAGCCTGCACCCTTAGCCAGAGACCTCACCACCTCCTGAACCCCAACCCCCTGCCCAGCCGGGTGAAAATGAGTGAGTAAGTGGGAGTGGGGGAGAGTGAGCAATAAAGGGAGAGGGGATGGAGTGGGAGCAGGGCCTCAGAGAAGGGGCAGAGCCACAAGGCAAGGGTATTCAGTTTTGTGTGATTAGAAAGTTGGGAACCCTAGCAGGGACTACAGCCAGCTGGGGCCCAGAGGGACCCCCCACTAGGTAGGTCCTAGGCACCCACCAGCTCCAGCCCTCTGCCCACCTAACCACACCAACAAGCAGGGCAAGAGTCATGGAATATCAGGGTTGGAAGGAATCTCAGGAGGTCATCTAGTCTAACCCCCTGCTCAAAGCAGGACTAATCCCCAGACAGATTTTTGCCCCAGACCCCTAAATGGCCCCCTCAAGGATTGAGCTCACAACCCTGGGTTTAGCAGGCCAATACTCAAACCACTGAACTATCCCTCCCCCTTGGAGGACAGGGTCTGTGATCAGAGTGGAGGGGTAAGGGATCCAGCCCTGGCTATGTTGGGGGAGAGGGCTGCCCCACTGGGTGCACAGCTTGGCCTTCCTAAGCAACAGAATGTGTGATCCTCCAGTTAGTTGAAATTGATTTTTTGCAAACATACAGGATGCTTTTTTGCCCCCATCAAAGCCCTGGCAGCGGCGGTGGGAGAGGAGGAAATTCAGTGTTCCCTGCAGCATTTCCTTCCGCAGAGAGTCCCCTCATCCCACTCTCCAGGGCCACTCTCAGGATTGCCAACCCCAAAGGTGCAAAAAGCATAAGTCAAGATCCCAGAAATCATGCTTTTAAAAAGAGCTGTATTGTTTTTTTAGTTTTTCAATTGTTTTCTCTCTCCCGTGTGCATGTGACAATGTTGGTGATTTATGAAGGTGGTTTTCCCTCCTGCTGCGGTTCTCTAACCCCCACATCTGCCCATGCCTAGCAATGAATTGGTTCTAGCCCCCTTCAGTTCTCCCTTGCCAACAGCTCATCAATTCTGTGACCAAATGGTCAATCTGGGTTTTGGCTTTTCACCACAATTGATAGGGTTCTGACCAGAGTTGGAGGGTGAGGGGCCCAGCCAAAGAGGGGGGAATAGAGGGGCACCCTAAACCTAACACTAAATCCAACCCTGAGGCTTCACCCCTCTGTCCTGAGTACCAAATAATGAATTTACTGGAAATCAGACTTTTCCACTTTTCTGATTTTCACCACAATTAATAGGGTTAATTTGATGCCTAGAATATTCCCTAAAATGTTGCTATTGATTAGATGCAGCATTCAAAAGTTATAGACAGACAGAGAAATGCCATTGAGTTGACTGTAAGGCTCATTTTGTATGGCCAATTAAACATGCTTTATGTTAACTTAAGGGCTTTCCTGAATCAGGGCCTAGGTAGTGAGCACCCTATTGATTGTAGTCGGCTTGTCCTTCCACTCACCTGGAAGGATTGAGTCATAAGAGAATATGTTTTTATAACAGTTAATGAGTGCGGAGACTGGGCAGCAGAACTCTATGTGTAACATCTCCTTGCTTGTCATGATCCCATCTTTCATCACTCAGATTTCTGACCCCTCAGCCATTGCTCTTTATAACACTGTGACTATCCTCAGCTGTCCATCATGTTTGGAGTTACAAAGACAGGGTATGGGCAGAAGAGTATCTTTGCACTGAGAGGTTAAGCACTACTGTCACCTCCCAGAAAGCTTGGACTGTTGTTATATTGTCTAGGTTTCTCTCCCTTCATTCTTTGGCTATTCTTCTTCCGGCCAAAGATATGTGCAGTACTGTGCTTCCACAGCATTTTCTACCAGAGGCAGTCAAGTGCTTTACAAGTGCCCCTGAGTTAGCCCCTTCCTGCTCCTCTGAGAACTAGATCAAGAGTATTATTATCCCCATTTGACAGGTGAAGAAGTTGATGCATAAAAAGGGGGAAGGGACTTGCCCAAAGTCCCAAGGGGAAACAGTGGCAGAGCCAGGAACAGAGCCAGGCTTTCCAGACAGCGATGTCTGTGCTTGAGCCTTAAGACGGTTGAAAACAGGAGCTTTCTTTGCTATGGGTCCATCTGCTCCCATTGCCCATTTCCCCCCTGGAGTCTCAGTCCTCTGGGCCATCACAACTGGTGGCTATGGAAATGACCGTCATGTCCCAGAAGGATTCAGTGTGACTCACCTTCCTGTGAGGTGCTAGCGTGGGCTAGCGATTCGAGCAGGGCACTAGAAAAGGTGTGAGCAGATTCAGCACCGCATCTCCACTCTGTACAGAAGGCACAGGATGGGGGTGTAGAGCCGCCGGGGGAGGCATGAATCACCTCAGTGGAGTTTATTCCCGTCTTTGCTACTGACTCCCCGTGTGACCTTGCACAAGTTACTGCCACTCTCTCTGCCTCAGTTTCCTTGTGTTGATAATGGAGCGATGATACTCTCCTTTGTAAAGTGCTTGGAGATCCACTATGGAAGGTGCCGGGAGCAGAGTATCATTGTTATTAATACACTATATCATCTCTGCCCCTCTGTTTCCTGGGGGTGAGAGAACACCCTCCTGTGTTGAAACTTCACCTGAAAGGTATTACATTAGTAAGCAGCAATTGTTAATACTAATGATTATTCATAAGGAGTCATCTTTAAATATCCTTGGCACTGAGGAACAAGTCATGAAGCCAAAGTTCCCCTGATGGCTCTTAAAGGGGCCTGATTCTCTGAGGGCACATACTCAGTACAGTCTGTAAAGCAGGCCCCCAAGACTTCCAGTATTGCTTGCAAGCTTCTTAATAGAAGGGTCCAGATGCAACAGCTTAACCTGAGTGGTATGGCAGGTGGTGGGGGGTGTTATGCAGACAAATCCTGACCAGGGGAGAAGGTTTGCATGGGAGTCACAATGCCACTTTGGAGGGGACAGGTTTCCTTCTGCAAAACCTTTTCCCATTCCCCCTGGAGGGCTTCTGAATTTCCAGCCAACAGGAGCTGAGCAGATTGCTTCTCCTAATGGCTCTGGCTGCCCGTGTCAGTGGCAACCTGGAGAAGGCGCTTCCAAGATCCCCTGCTCCTCCTCCTCCTCCTTCCCAGGGCTGTTTTCTCCCATTTGCAGAGCTGGCAGCATGCACACAGGTGTCCCAGAGTTAATGCCAAACAGACTCCAAGAGCCTGTCAGCTCCCACAGGCTGTAGCTGCAGGTAGGAAGGCAGCTGCTCCTGCTGGAAGGGCTCTACCTCCCTCTGCATAACCGTGGGGTCAAATCTGCTCTTGGATCTGCATGGACAGCTCCCATTGATGTCAGTAGGAGCCTCTTGTGTGAATCCCAGGGCAGTATTGGATCCCTAGAAATTAAACAGATTGGTTTCATGAGGAGGCCTTGTTTTTTGTCTTCACATTGCAGAAGAACGGTCCCTTTCCCCAGAACCACTGCAAGGGTTTTCTTTTGTTAATGAAGGGCAAAATATTGCATTGACTCGCAGAAGGGACTGGATGGCTGCAGGGCTGGCAATGAGACATAGGGAGACTATGGCTTTTGTGGCCTATGGTTCCATAAGTGACTACTCATTTGGGGTGGCCACCATTTTGGGCATCAGAGGGCGGGTGCTCAGCTCTCTGAAGGTCAGCCCCCATTAACATACAAAATCTCTAGTCACTTTTGCATATTTAGGCCATGGTTCCAACGTGCCATCCAGGCCGAGACAATAGGGAGTGGAAGCTGCCACCAGCTGATGACTGTTTGGTATCCTCTGTAAGATGAGGTGATGCCTTCAATCCAGCTCTTAGGGCTGCAGACCCTCCAAGATTGTCCTGGAGTCTCCAGAAATTAAAGATTAATCTGTAATTAAAGATTATGTCATGTGATGAAATCTCTAGGAATTCATCCAACCAAAGATGACAACCAGTGAAGGCAGACCACATCACTCAGCCTCTCTGTGTCTTAGCTCACCGTCTGTTAAAGGGGCTAGTAATCACAGGGGGTGTTGTGAGGATAACTATATAATTCATTGGGAGGTGCTCAGGTCAGATCAGGTAGGTTTCTAAGACAGATAGATCTGCTGCTATTTGAAAAAGGGACTTTTCTCAGAGTCGCTCTAAGGGTTTTATTTTCTGGTTTGCAAGGAAGAAAAGCATACTGCACAAAACCCCAACAATAGGGAAGGCCAGACAGCTCAGAGGCTGACAGTGAGACCACACTGGCACTGGAGTTTGCAGAGTCCGGTGGGAATAGGAGGGAATAGGACTTTCACTAAACTGTGCATTTCTTTATATGCTTTTATTTCTCATACACTCCCGGCTTCTAAGCTGATAAGATGCCAAAGTCACTGGCCTGAAAGAGGAAGACAGAGTGACTATAAGTTTGTCTGTAAGTCAGCTGAAGCTTGATCTCAAGAGTACAGCCACCGGGAGAGCTAGCTGGGGTTTGCACAAAGATACCACGGTAATCAGGGACAGGGGAATGCAGATAGGAACATGACTCTCCATTGGGGTTTCAGTAAAGTGTGAAATTGAAATCAGTAAATTGGACTTTAAAGGGCACCATTTTCAGAAGTGGCCTGTACACTTGCCCCTGCAATATTGCCTCTGTGCATGTCAAACTACATTGTGCATGCCAGTCAGGTAACTGCCCATCTAATCCCTGACTTGACAGAGGTGTATAAAATCATGAATAGGGAAGAGTTATTGACCCCTTCATATACCACAAGAGGTAGGTGTCACCCCATGAAATTAAGACAGCAGGTTTAAAGCAAACAAAAGGAAGTACTTCGTACAATGCACAGTCAACCTGTGGAACTCATTAGCATGGGATGTCATGAAGGCCAAAAGTATAACTGGGTTCAAAAAAGAATTAGACACGTTCATGGATAATAGGTCCATAGCTATTAGCCAAGATGATCAGGGATGCAACCCCAAGCCTCCAACTGCCAGATGCTGGGACTGGATGACAGGGGATGGATCACTCAAAATTGCCTTGTTCTGTTCATTCCCTCTGAAGCATCTGGCACTGGCCACTGTGAGACACAGGACACTGGGCTAGATGGACCATTGGTCTCACCCAATATGGCTGATCTTATGTTATGACGTGTGTGCAGATGTGCTTTTGTACATGCAGATGGTAGGTGTGCTATTTGCTGATACTGTTTGAGAAATCACTTTACATTTTTTAACCAAAATTTCAAGGGCTTCAGGCACTCACAGCTACAGTGTATATATTTCTGCCATTCTGAAACTTGACAAATCCCATTGTGTTGTCACACAAAGTGTATATTGGGTTACATAGGGTGACCAGACAGCAAGTGTGAAAAATCTGGACGGGGGTGGGGGTGTAATAGGCGTCCATATAAGGCAAAGCCCCAAATATCAGGACTGCCCCTACAAAATCGGGATATCTGGTCACCCTAGTGAAACAGCAAGGAGCAATGTGTTGCTAATCTATATTCAGCTCAACAAAATAGTTTTCATGTCGATTTTACCTCTGAGTCCATGCAAGCAGCATTAAGGCAACTAGGCCAAATCCATCCTCCATTGACTTCAATGGCGCTGCCCCAGAGATGAGTTTGAGCCAGAATCTTTTGCAGGGCTAGCGTGGCAATATGGCTGCATTACTTGGTCCCTTAATCACACCAGCGTCCACCATAGTGATCCCTGCTGCAATGCAGCTCAGAGGCTGGGAATGGGAATGGCCTGACACATGCTGTACATAACCCCGAGCTCTCCAGAGCAGAATTATCTCATCTGGACAGACCACAGTGGTAAATTAGCTCTGATTTTGCTGTGTTGTCCTCTTGCAGCATGTGCAGCGGTTCCGGGCCGTGACCTTTAACATCCAGAACCAACCCTGCTGGGTGCTGCCCACACCACGTCCACCCCCGCAGCCATGTCGAAGGACGAAGTGAGCTGCAAGCTGACGCCGGTCTACAAGCACAAGGAACGTAAGCCTAAGAAGCCCCATTACATCCCAAGGCCATGGGGGAAGCCGTACAACTACAAGTGCTTCCAGTGTCCTTTCACATGCATGGAGAAGTCCCACCTGTATAACCACATGAAGTATAGCCTATGCAAGAACTCACTTTCTCTGCTCATCGAGTCCGACTGGCCCTACAAGAAGGGGAACTTGCTGCACCCCGAGCTCCGTCTCCTGCAGGCCACGGAGGCTTCCCGGCTCCGCGGGAGGAGACACGAGCAAGAGGCCTGTGACTCCTCGGCTGTGGCGGGAGGCATGGCTAATCCCAAGCAGGCCATGGATGAGGACAGCGAAGGCAACAAGGTGGCGGCAGTGGCTGAAGCCCTGCCTTCAGAAGGGATGACCGCAGATGCCAGCCAGTTCCAAGAGGAGGAGGAAGACGTCACCGGGCTGCTGAGGGAGATGGACGCAGGAGAGAAGAAGGAGAAAGTGAAGGAGACGGGTTGCCCTGGTGACCCAGCCGAGCCAGACTCCCTGCTCTTCAGATTCAAGAACAAGAGGGACAAGCCTTGCAAAGAGGCTGAGCCTGACTTCATCATCACAGATGTTTTCTCCCTGAAGAACCACACGACGAAGGGCAAGGAAATGGCTCCTCCAGAGTTAGAAGCCAAGCCAAAGCATTGCAAGGGGCCAAAAAAATGCCTGGGGAGTGGTGGAGTCCTCATGGAGCAGTGGAAGCTGGTCGCCAATGGGCAAAGAAGGGGCACCACTGAAGTCTCCTCACCATGTGCTGAAGGCAACATCATCCCCTGCTATCCCCCTCCAGCCTACAGCGACTACCATGAACCTCAGGGCCTCAACCTCTCATTGCTGGGTATCAACTACCCGCTGAACCCCGGCCTCTTCTCCTATCTCGGTCCCAGCATGGCCAATAGCACCACGCCACACCCCCAGCTGGCCCAGCTGCCCTTCCTGGCCTCCACTGCCCAGCTGATGCACCCGCACTCTGCGCACTTCCAGCCCCTCCAGACCCCTGAACGATCAGCCTTCCTCCCAAGATTCTACTACCCCCTGCTCTTTGAACACACCTTCAGCTCAGCAGAAAGCAAGACGGTGTCAGGCAAAGCAGAAGCCCAGGCGCCGGCAGAGTCTTCCATGCCTGCTCCTATCCAAGCCAAAACCCCTAACGAGCCACCAAAGGCAGGGCTGCTGAAGGTGCCAGTGCTGAAGGCTAGTTTTCCTTGGGCGAAAGGTGTCAGGGAGGAGCCATCTCCTGATCTCAGCCATAAAACCATGCTGGTCGAGGAGGAAGAGGAGAAATGGCTGGTCCAAGAAAAGGAAAGCAACTCAGCCTTGGGCATCAACAACCTCTGCAAAAAGCCAGCGTCCAACATCTACCGGAACCTTGTGGGGATAAAAGATAGGGCCCTTCTCCCCAACAGCATCAGGAAGTCAGAGTTACCAGTGGTCACCTGCTTGGAGAACACTGGCTCCTCAGCCAGCTCCTTGAAGAGGAAGTTCACTGGGAGTGGACTTGAGTCCATGGGATCTGAAACACTGATGCCTGG
Organism: Mauremys reevesii; assembly: GCF_016161935.1. Classification (NCBI taxonomy): domain Eukaryota; kingdom Metazoa; phylum Chordata; order Testudines; family Geoemydidae; genus Mauremys; species Mauremys reevesii. The sequence goes on along the minus strand of NC_052632.1, from coordinate 50,454,166 downwards.
AAAATTAGGCTACCAAACCAGGTAGGATACAGTCAGTCTCCTTATATCTAATATCCCATCAGACTTTCCATAAATGATGAAGGAAGGCTTATGCAGGGTTGCTGTCATCCCCTCCCTGTCCTTTCCCAATCATTGTTTTAATCACTTGCCTCTTACAACTGAGTCCTGCACGAAAAAGGCAGATCACCATCAGGACACTGCAGACTCACTTGCCAGTGGGGTCTCTCTGTGGCATCAGTGGGTTTTCTCCAACTCTTATAGTCCTTTTTGGAACCTGGAGTCTGCAGCTGCCATTAGGATATTAGCAACTCAAGCACTTCTTCTTAGGGGGGAGGGATAGCTCAGTGGTTTGAGCATTGGCCTGCTAAACCCAGGGTTGTGAGTTCAATCCTTGAGGAGGCCACTTAGGGATCTGGGGCAAAAATTGGTCCTGCTAGTGAAGGCAGGGGGCTGGACTTGATGACCTTTCAAGGTCCCTTCCAGCTCTAGGAGATTGGTATATCTCCTATTATTATTTATTATTTTCCTCTCTCTCTGTAGAACCTAACAGTGGCCAAATCCCAAGGCTCTCGCTCAGTTGTTATTCAGTCCGATGCAGGCAAATTCCTGTGGACTTTGCCTGAGTACCTGACTCCACACTGAATGAAGGCTTCAGCCCTTGGCTCCAGATTTATTAAAACGGGGGCTCGCTTTGTTATGACAAAGACAGCCGCGTAGGATAGTTGACTGAGCACACGGCTAAGTGCTAAGAATACCTGGACTCCCATCCCAGCTTTCCCACTGACCTGGGACCTGATTGTCCGGAATGCTGAGCACTCATAGCTTCCCAAGTGGTGCTGTGGATGCACTGCAGAAAATCAGGCCCATTGTGTGTAGCTTTGGGCAAGTCACTTTGCCCCCTGGGTGCCTCGCTTTCCCCATCTGTAAAATGGAACTAATGACTAGTATTTGTACAATGCAGCATTACTGACCCCAAGCATTCAAAAGTCAGGCCCAACAATAACATGAGATCGGCTTTAAAAACCCTGCAATTTTAAAAGAGAATCAATTTGTGCTCTTTTAACCTGCCTTCTGGTTTTGGAGCCTTTAGGGGTCCCATTTTCAAGCTTTTACCAGAGAACTAGAAACTTACTTTCTTTTTATAGTGAAAAGCTGAAATCCACATCTAATCACTTGGCTCCAGGAGCTGTGTGCTTTAAGGGTAGCAGAAGTATTGCAAAACTCACAGTAGAATCATGAGATCTGGCAACATGGAAGGTGCTAAATAGATAAGTGCTAAATAGTAAAAGCTGTTTTATCCGGCACTTCACCAACCGGAAAGCTCTATAAACCAGCATTTCTGATCTTCATTGAAATTCCAGATTATAGTCTGGTTGGCACGGGGCTGGCAGAGGGTTGGGGCAACAGAGGGGGTTTGGGGCGCAGGCTCTGGGAGGGAGTTTGGCTGTGAGAGGGGGCTCGGGGCAGCGGGTTGGGGCATGGGAGAGGGTGCGGGGTGCTGGATCTGGGGGCTGCTCATCTCGGCAGCTCCTCACAAGCAGCGACCTGTCCCGGTTGCTCCTAGGCGGAGGCGCGGCAGGTGGCTCTGTGCGCTGCCCCTGCCCCGCCCTGAGCTCTAGCTCCTCAGCTGCCATTGCCTTGGAACTGTGGCCAATGGGAACTGTGGGGGTGTGCCTAGAAGCAGCCGGGACAGGTTGCCTGAGGTGAGCATCCCCCAGATCCAGCACCCCATATGCCTGAACCTGCTGCCCTGAGCCCCCTCCTGCACCCAAATTCCCTCCCAGAGCCCACACCCTGCACATCCTCCCACACCCCACACCCCAGCCCCACACCCCCTCCCGCACCCAAACTCACTTACTCGCACCCCTCTTTCCCCCAACATGCTGGATAAAACAGTTTTTACTGGTATGTGTCCTCCTACCAAACAAAACCCCCATTTTTCTCACCAAAACACCACCTCACAAAGACCTCTGCCCCACAGCCAAGGCCAGCCAATCACTGACATAAATCAGATTACAGATCAGTCAACAAAGCCAGGCTAACAATGAACTCATGTCATGTTTTAAGCCTATCAGAAATACAGGGGGATTTAGAGCCCCAGCCTCTCCAACCCTGGACAACAAGGATTTCCATAGTCTAAGTCACCCCCTGCTTCCTCCATCCTGCTGGCAGCATCCTTTTAATTACGAATGGCTCCCCAAGAGGAAAATGACCCAAAGCTGACCTTGGCCAACTCACTAAGGCCTAGATCCTCAAAGGTATTTAGGTGGAAGTTAGGAGCCTAAATACCTTTGAGGGTCTGGGCCTTAGTCTCTCTGTGCCTCCGTTTCCCATCTATACAGTGGGGATGATGGCCCTGCCCTGCCTTCCCGGGTGTTGTGAGGATAACTCACCAAGTATTGGGTGATGCTCAGGTAGACAGTAATGAGGGCCAGACAGGTTTGGTAAGTATTCTGAGGAAAACAATGAGCAGGAACAAGTGGGAAACATGATCCATGTTTCCATTTGTCCCTTTGCACTGCCGGAAGCTGTGCCCAATCCTGACAAGCATCTCCTGTGCCCATTCAGGCAACCCAGGCTGGTGAGGAGGAGGAAGTCTCAGTTTCCTAGGGCAGCTGGGAGCAGTCATACAGTTTAAGGCCAGAAGGGAACTTCAGATCATCTAGTCTATCCTCATAGACCACCAAACACCACCAAACCCAACAACCAGAATTAGAGCAAAGTATTCCAGCCCTCAGGAGACTAAACCACAGGCAGAGAACAGGAGAGACTGGGGTGCACCCATGCCCGAGGCCTCTGCAGTCCCTGATGTTTTCTGAAATGCCAGTCAGTTAATGTTAGAAGCCCCCTATCTTACCCCTTTAGGGCACACCTTGTAGATAGGATATTCTCTGTGTGTTGTGGACTGGTTATTTTCCATGTCTTATGGACAGATTATTCTCCATCCCTCTTATCTTTCTCCCCATTCCCTGCACAGTCTTCTCCCAAGTCCACCAGTATGCAGAGGGCATATGCTGATCTGTGACTGGGTCATGAAATTACTAGAGGTCTGCATCATAGGATGGGCCATTTTCATTGGCACACCTCCATCTAACCGAAGTATATGTGGGATGTGGCTTCCTCTGGCTGGCCCCAGGGCAAGGTGTCCAGCTTAGCAGAGTTCCATCCCAAAGTCTGGCAGCACAGCTGCAGAAGTTAGTCTGCTGGAGCTGTCCCTTCTAATGTCTTAGAGGCCTTAGACATTATCCATTAGCTGTTATGGACATTTTGTTCATAGAAGGGTTGACTTCCCACTAAAGTGAAGTCATGTGAAGCTTCCACTGGCTTCAACTAGAGTTGTGGGTGCTCAGCACCACTCAGAATCAGGCCCCAGGTGTCTCAGGTTGGGCACTGGAAGATGGAAGCACACAAAATTAGCTGGCACTTTTGAAAAGGCTGGCCTAAGTGATGTGCCCAAGCCCAAGCAGCGAGTCAGTGGTAGATTTATTATCACTTAAATGGGCTCTCCTGTCCAATTATTATTTCTGTTTTTGTCTCCTTTCCTTTTCTCTCCAGTAGTTTGAGAGCCACCCCTACCCAGCTCCCAAAGTCCCTGGACCACTGGCACATGGAATTTCATGCCTGCATGCCTGAAGACCAGGAGAAGACCAGTGGCTCTGATGTTCTGTCCCCTGTGATTACGGCCTCTGATCACCCGATGTGTAAGCAGAACAAAGTACATGGGACTTCCACCAGCACAACAGACCCAGAGGCCACAACTGTGCTCATTGGGGACCTGTCAAAAACTCTGGAGGAGTACCAGGAAGTGGAGAAGAAACTCTCTGACTTGGCAAAGGAAGACACCCCTGGGCAGAAGCAGCTGAGGGAACAGTTGGTCAAAATCCGAAGGGAGCTCTATCACATCCACCAGGCGCTGGAGAAAGCCACTAAGCCCCATGAAGGCCCTTTGGACCTCTCGGTGAAAAGGTCCCAAGAGGGCCCTGAGATGGGCCACCAGGCCAAGAAAGAACCCTGCACGGCCAACCTAGAAGATGAGAGGCTCCAGTGCAAAGAGCAAGGTGCCATAAGCAGGTGCTTGGCAGCCAGCGAAGCCAGGGATGGGGATGGGATGCCAAATTGCCTTCTGGATCCTGAGAATAAAACCATAGACCTGCTGATCAAGATGAGCCGGTCAGAGAACCTCCGGGCATCATCCTCTGAGGCCCACCTTGGTGCCGTGATCAAAGCCGAGCTGCTGCCCCTCAGCATGCCCCTAGAGCTCCGTCACGTCATGGAGCCCTACTACAGCCGCACCACCAAGTGCGAAGCAGACTCCAGTGTGCTGCTCTGCACAGACGGGAGAGCCAGTGCCACCCAAGGCTCTCAGATCCCAGGGACTGAGGACAGGCCGCTGAGCTGCCGGGCCATGCAGCGCTCCCTGTCCTGTGGCCTCCCCGGTGAGACAGACACCGGGTGTATCCATAGCCCTTTAAACACAGACCCGTGATCCTACTGGGCACCTGCCCAGAGCTCTGTGCGTTCACTGATAACCTCTTCTCACTCTCAACCTCCCCAGCCCACTCCCACCAGACAAAGGCTTAGCCGCTGCCTGACTGAGAGGCCACATGGCACTTTGCTCTCTAACTACCCATGACAGGTTCCATAAGGTGTAAAAACCAATCCCCTCTTCACCCCCCTCCCAGCTGCTATGCACAGCACTCGTAGGCTCTGCACATCCTGCCGCCCCTGTCCTGAGCCTGCAGCTCCTTCCACTCGAATGAGAGGCAGTAGGCAAGGAAGGGCAGTGGCTTCAGCGTAACTTAGCCTCAGCCGTCTTCCTCCTCCTCAGCCAGCCAGATGGGGTCTCTTCTTGTGGCTAATTGTAGAGAGTTGGGGGACCCCCAAAAACCAGCATCGGTGAATCAACAAAGCCCAAGACAGATGATCTGAGACAGGCCAGGAGCCTGCTGAGCCCTACAGGACAAAGAGCTGAGACTGAAATGAACTGTGACCATCGCATCTGAGAAAGCCGAGGCAAGGAGCTGACAGCTGCTGTGGGGTAGCCATAGGGAACAGACACACGGTTTAACCTCACTGCATGCTGGATGGTTCCACTTGCTCCACATAATAAATCCGAGAGCAGCCGTAGCTGTAGCTATAAGACTGATTCTGAAGGAGAGACTTTAACATTGGGGCATCCTTTCCCCTTTGAAACTTGCTCCACAGCACTAGAGGGCTGCATTGTACTCAGACATCTGGTGAGCAGTGGGGCCATGGTCTTGTCCAGGAGCTTGGCCACTCTTAGAGGCCTGGCCCTTTCCTTTGTCTCACGTTTAAATACCCTTCCCTGGCCTGTACCCTGATAAGAAGTAATTTCAGAGACAAGGCCCAAGATCCAGTCCCTGGCATGCCGTCTCCTGGAGAAGCAGCCACTCCCTAGAGCTCCTTTTTGTTCATTAAAAATTTACCCCATCTATAAGGACATGAATCCAGATAATAAGAGGGCTGGAAACCCTGGTGATGTAATCAGGGGGGCAGGGGCAGCAGAGCTGTCTGAAGCGCTGCTATCAGTGAGGCGGCTCCTTTGCTAATAATGATTTGAAAGAGACTTCAGCTTTCAAGACCTCCTAGAGATTCCAGCGGGCTGGCTGGACCCTGATGCCCCGAGCTGACCCTTTGGGAGGCTCTCTCACCTCCAGTCAGTTGCTCACAAAGAAGAGGCTTCTCCAGAATTGTCGAGGCAGCTGGGGAACAGCAGCCTGCACAACAGGCCAGCAGAGCCCCCTGTGACTTTAAATACTGTGTAAGACCCCCACCTCACTGGAACTTCGCCTTCTCCCTGTGTCTCCTCCTCATTGGATGGTCAGATTCCAGAGATGCTCACTGCAGGAGTCTTCTGCTTCTTGGTCTGCTTCTGCCACTACCCATTCATCAGTAGTAACAAAGGGAGAATGGATTCGGCACAGGGACCTCAAATCACCCCCCACTCCCCCCAGCCCTGGTTCAGGAGCATGGATATCTGCCCCCGTGTCTACCATGCTTTTGAGAGAAAAAAAACCAGCTTCCCAGAGGTCCCCTGGCCTCCTAAAGAGCAGCATCCATCCACTGAAACCAGTGCTGCCCACATAATGATTTCCAAAGATAGGTCCCCCCCACCCCGCCTCTCCCATCTTTACAACCATCCCATTCACTAAAAAGGCAGTGGTTCCAGCAGTCTAGACCAGAGAACCATAACTAAGTCTAGCTGGTGGCTGGATCTTTTGACTTGGGGGGCAGAAAATGGGGGAAACAGGTCAAAGAGTAGAACCACTCCCCAAGAAGGGGCCTCAGCCACAGAACAAAGCGACCCTTGCTTTAGACAATACTTGTACTCTGCAAAGAGTAAGTGAATGTGGAGAGCTTTTCTGACCCTGAGTGAAGAGGGAAGATCTTCAGATAAGACATAAGGCCCCCATATAGTTTCTGGGCATCTGAGGAACCATGGTGGACTGTCAGCTGGGAGTGTTGCATAATACTGAGCCTATGGCAATGGCTGTCTGCTGAGTTCATGGATGTAGAGCATCCACTTGATCTAAAATGTGCATTCTATGCAGTCCTGCGTGGCTAGTGGCCATGACAGAAGGGGAGGGACAAGAACTTTGTTTGGGGGATGCCGGCGAATGCCAGGCCCTAAGGATGTTTAGAGCTCACGGGAGCTCTCGTTGTCTACAGAGTTGTCAGACTTTGCTCGTTGGAAGGCACCTGTCCTGATGGGGTGTCGGTAAATGGAGCATCCCCCAACCAGAAAGGGCAGCCTCTTCAGCAGCACAGCAACCCTAGCATGTAGGAGGTCAGCAGATGAAGCACGTCCAGATTCTAAAGGCTGGCACCCCTAAGACCATGCTAAGCTGGCAGTATGTAATGCCCCTCCGTATTAAGAGGGCAAGTGCAACACACCTTGATCTAACACCATGCCCACAGCCCAAGTCATGATAGCAGCACAGAGCCCTCAGACTTGACACAGGAGCCAGGGGCTCCTACACAGATTGGTTTGTTTCTGTGCCACAACACAACTTTTGCATGTTATAATGTCCTTGACACACTTGCCACTCAGTCTTCTGCCATGCTACTGCAGCGGGAGACATCTTGACACATTCCAACCGAGTTTCCCACTGGCAAGGCTACCACGTTCCAAAGAGGTCATCCCCTCCCCAGGCTAATGCTAGCCCCATTCTCCTGAACTGGGACACAGGGGAGAAGTCAGAGAAAAGAGACGGTCCTGGAGCTTCTGTGGGTTCCTAAATGGGAATCTTTATCAGAAAATCTGCCCCCATTGATTTCAAGGGAGGCAGGAGCAGGCCCACCCAGGCCTTGCCCAAGCATCAAGTCAGTGACAGAGCTGGGATCAGAACGCAGGAATCCCTGGCTCATGTTCAGACCACTGGACCATGCTGCCTTTTGTAGCCTCTCTCCTGTAGCTGACATATGGCTTGAATATGGATAACTCCTCGCCACCCAGCTCCTCACCCCCAGCCCCCACCGAAATGCAACCACCACAGGAATGCCCCAGGGCTCTCCTTAGGCACTATTGGACTGTGTGTCGCCTAGTGACAGTCACGCCCCATGGAGCAATCTGTACATGGTAGGTTATTTATTTCTGTAGAAGACAGGTGCTGATGGAGGAGTGGCTGGCATATGCATCGGGTGGGGGGTGGAGACTAGTCACATGTTATTTATTGTTCACAGTTTTAAGAATGTAAAAGTATTAAAAATTACCTTAAAAAATTAAGGAATTCTTCAGTCCTTTTGTTAGCATCTCCGGAGCCAGCTGCCACAGGAAATGCATTCTTGCCCCCCTCCCATTCCTGTGGCAGCAGTTTTATAAAAGCAATACTACCCCTCCTCCTTGGCCATCAGCTGATGTAGCCACCTATGCTTTTAGTACTGAGCCACCTCCCTGGGCTGTTGGGTGGATCAGCTGATGTTTGCACAGAGTAGATGTTTGAAAATTAACAATGCTACATAAGTGTAACACACCAATAAAGTGTCCCCCTCTAGTGACTCGTTTGTTCCATATCAACAGCTTACCATTGCTAGTGCAGTGGTCCCCAAATTTTTGAGGGTCATGCCCCTCTACCCCCTGTCTGCGCCCTCCCTCTCCCCTGGAGTCAGGGCCAGGAGCGGAGCTGCAGCTGTGGGGGAGGAGGGACATACCCACAGATGGGGTAAAAGGGCCAAGGCTGAGGGTGCAACTGGGGATGGTTCTGGGGACGGAGCCAGAGGGGCTGGAACAATTTTTATAGTGGGGGTGCTCAGAGCCATTGAACCAAACTAAACCCTGTATGTGATGGAAACCACTTCAAGCCAGGGGATGTGGCATCACTCCTAATTCTAGCACTTATGGATAGAGCTGTGGCCAGGGGCCAAGGCTGGTGGTGGGAGCAGAGCTGGGAGCTGGGTGGTGCTCCATTCCCACCCACCCCCGGGGTGCCCCACAGTTTGGGGACCTCTGTGCTAGTGGAATTTCTCCTTTCTACAAAGGGCACTTACAGCCTCCCAGGCTGGACTCCAGAGTCACCATCCCTGCAGAAGGGGACTGACAAACAGCAGGGACGGATGCAGGCCCTACTGAGGCAGATGCTAGACACTCTGCAGAGACGGGGAGGCCCAGGTCGACCTGCGTAACTATTTGACAGGGCTGGCTGAACAGCAGCCGTGTTTTTTTAAGCTCCTGTGGAAAGAAATTGGTAGAGGCCTCAGGGAGCGAGGTAGAAAGGGAATACCAGGGCCAGGAGACCGGAGGCCCAGCTAAAGCAGTACAAGGAGACTGCCCCTACCTGTACAGGAACAAGAAGCTTCACCCAGAAGGCAGGAAAATAAGACAGCCCAAAAGGGGAGGGATAGCTTTGTGGTTTGAGCATTGGCCTACTAAACCCAGAGTTGTGAGTTCAATCCTTGAGGGGGCTATTTAGGGATCTGGGGCAAAAATCTGTCTGGAGATTAGTTCCTCCTTTGAGCAGGGGGTTGGACTAGATTACCTCCTGAGGTCCCTTCCAACCCTGATAGTCTATGAAAAGAGTCCAGCCTGTGAGGAGAACAGGAAAGGAAGGGGTGTGTTTTGTCTGTGGTCAGCAGGAGCACCCACAGAGTGAGGTGAAGGCTAGCCCATGGGAAGGGGCTGGACAAGAGAAGGCCAGTGGGAGTCCTACTGCCAATGCAAGGTAAAGAGTTTGCTTTGGGTGCCATGAGGTTGGCCATATAAAAAGGCATTGCGCCCTCCGTAGGGGGAAAACACGGACTCCAGTGAGACTGGACAAAGGGAGTTACAAGAGAAAATGATTGGGACGGAGAGGGTCCAGGTGGACATAGGAATGGCCACAGAGGTGCAGCAGGCTACTGTGGGGAAAGGGTACTGGAGAAGTCCAGGGAGCAAGCGAGGGAGTTCTGGGGAAGCTAGTAGCAGCAGAGCAGGCCCTGTGAATGGCGGAAGAGGACCTGCAGTTCCAGAGGGAAAAGTTTAGAGATGCCATGGAAGACCAGGGTAATCTGCGTCTCTGAGTGGGAGAAGTGGAACAGGAGAGGGATGATCTGCAAGCCCAGCTTCGGCAGATGCAGGGCAGGAGGCATCCCTCCCCCCGCAAGGGTTACAGACTTGAGGGAGAGGGTGTGTGATGGGGAGTCTTCTCCACACTGACCCTGAGAGGTCAGTTGGGCCCAATTCACTGCCAGGCTGCACCTGGAGGAGGAGACGAGGAGGGATTTAGACACAAGGTTCAGCAGGGCAGGGACAGATGGGGCCTGTATAAGCCAGGATGCTGGGAACAGAAGGGGCTGCAGGGTAGCAGGCTCCCGTCACTCCCTGAGAGGGCAGAGGTGTGCTAAGGACTACAGAAGGCAGGCCATGGTCACTGCCTGGAAGGAGGGAGTTGGGAGGCCGGCAAACCCAGAGAGGTAGGTAGAAGGCTCCGGGGAATAGCAGCAAGGAATAGCAGTGTGGGCCTTGGCTGCTAACCTGAGGGCCCCTGAACTGGAACCCAGAGTAGAGGGTGGGCCTGGGTTCCCCTGACAGCCACTGGGGGATGTGGCACTAGGGTTGCCAGATGTCCGGTTTTCAACTTGAACACCCCATCAAAAAGGGACCTAGGTGGCTCCAGTCAGCACCGCTAACCGGGCCATTAAAAGTCTGGCTAACCACTTGGATTGGGGCAGGCAGGGTGCCTGCCCGGCTCTGTGCGGCTTCCGGAAAGCTGCCAGCATCTCCCTCTGGCTCCTAGGCTTAGGGGTGGCTACAGGGGCTCCGTGCGCGGCTCCCCCAACCCCAGCACTGGCTCCGCAGCTCCCATTGGCTGGGAACTACAGCCAATGGAAGCTGCAGGGCAGCGCCTGCAGGCACAGGCAGCACACAGAGCCACCTGGCCACACCTCCACCTAGGAGATAGAGCAGGGGTGGGCAAAACGCCCTTCAGACATTTTAATCTGGCCCTCAAGCTCCCACCAGGGAGCGAGGTCCGGGGCTTGCCGTGCTCCATATGTGCCATGGCTCCATACGGCTCCCAGAAGCAGAGGCATGTCCCTGCTCCGGCTCCTACGTGTAGGGGCAGCCAGGGGGCTCCACACATTGCCCCCATCCCAAGTGCTGCCCCCACAGCTCCCATTGGCCAGGGACTGCGGCCAATGGGACCTGCAGGGGCAGCGCCTGTGGATGGGACAGCATGCAGAGCTGCCTGGCCACACCTCCGCATAGGAGCCAGAGGAGCAGGACTTGCTGCTGCTTCTGGGAGCTGCTTGAGGTAAGTGCCGCCCGAAGCCTGCACCCCTGACCCTCTCCTTTACTCTAATCCCCAGCCCTGATCTCCCTCCCACCCTCTGAACCCCTCGGTCCCAGCACAGAGCACCCTCCTGCACTTTGAACTCCACATTTCTGGCCCTACCCCAGAGCCCCTCCCCCCTTCCACACCTCAACCCCCAATTTTGTGAGCATTCATGGCCCACCATACAATTTCCAAACCCAGATGTGGCCCTTGGGGCAAAATTTTTGCCCACCCCTGAGATAGAGGGACCTGCCAGCAGCTTCCTGGGAGCCTCCTGAGGTAAGCGCCACCCGGAGCCAACACCCCACCCCAACCCCCAGCCCAGAGCCCGTACCCCCTCCTGCACTCCAACCCTCTGCCCCAGCCTGGAGCCCTCCTCCCACACTCTGAACCCCTTGACCCCATCCCAGAGCCCACTCCTACACCCCAAACCCCTCATCTCCAGCCCCAGCCCTGTCCCTACCAATCATGGTGCCCTACGCAGCCCAAGCACCTCCTCCCCCTGCGGAGGGTCTGAGCTGCGCTCAAGGCCTGCAGGGCCGCGGAGGTAGGAGTTGGGGGTGGGGGCTGCTTTGGGGAACTCCACAGGCCCAGAGCGGCCTGGGAGATTAGTTGGGGGCCTGGTGCTGGCAGCAGGAAGCGGACTGACCCGGCCCCAGCCCACTCCGCTCCCCCCGCCCCAGCCGTGTCACTCAGGGGAGGGGTTTGGGGGAAGGGGTCTGCCCCTCCCCCATTCACCGGCGGCGGGAAGCGGAGCTACACAGCGGGGAGCCAGCGGAGTGGAGCAGGCTGGGGCTGGGTTGCTCTGCTTCCCACCACCGCCAGTGAGAGCGGGGGTAGGCCTGACCCCTGCTGCCAGCGCCAGGCCCCCCCTGCTAATCCCCTGGGCTGTGTCCGTTGTTGGGGGAGGGGGTGTGGGAGAAGGGGTAGAAAATGAGGGCAGGGTGGGGGCGGGAAGAGGCAGGGCAGGGGCGGAGGGAGTTGTCCCAGGCCCCGCACCCTCCTAGGAACATTCCTGCCCTTGCAGTGGGCACGCCCCACAGGGGGGCCAGCTGGGGGATGGGGCTGGCCGCCAGCGCTGCGGTATATGAAGTACACAGCTGTGTAGGGCACCATGAAATTTGGTGCCCCAAATTTTGTGGTGCCCTATGCAGCTGCGTATTTTGCGTGTGCCTAAGGATGGACCTGTCCTGCCCCACCCCAGAGCCCAAACCCCCAGCCCTCACCCCATCTCACACCCCAACCCCCTGCCCCAGCCCAGTGAAAATGAGCAAGTGAGCAAGGACGGGGGAGAGCAAGCGAGGGAGGTATGGAGGGGTACGGAGTGAGGGGGGGTGGAGCCTCAGAGAAGGGCGGGGCATGGGTGGGCCTCAGAGAAGGCATGGGGCAGGGCAAGGGTGTTCGGTTTTCTGCAAATAGAAAGTTGGCAACCCTGCATGGCACAGACCAGGCAAAGGATAGTGGACTGCCTGAGATGATTTATCCTGGAAAGACTTCAATACCGTGGAAGGGGGGAACATGTATGGTGACCCAGCAGGAGGGCTGAGTCATGAAGAGGAGGCTGCGGTTCCTGGAGTGAGAGGGATCTGCAGGGTATAGGGTGACCAGACAGCAAGTGTGAAAAATCGGGACGGGGGTGGGGGGTAATAGGAGCCTATATAAGAAGAAGACCCCAAAATCGGGACTGTCCCTATAAAATTGGGACATCTGGTCACCCTAGCAGGGTAAGAGGATGATGTGAGAGACACCGCCAGGGGAGGCTGCAGCTCCTGGCTGGAGCTACTCCCTAGAGCCACCTGCAGGAGGCACCACCAGCAGTGAGTTCACCTTGTGACACTGCCCCATACCATTATCTTCAGAGTCTATCTCCAGTGGCAGCTGCACAGCCCCATTGCCCACAGTACTGGTGTCACAGAGGGCTGACTCTGAAGGCCGTGGAGTTCCATGTGTGTCACAGAAGGCCTGATTGGGCCTGCAGAGCTTTTATTACTGGAGTTGATGCATGAAAAGGAAAGAGTCCAGCTTGACTCCCAGAGCAAGTTCACAGGGCTAGCAGTTAAAAACCCCTGTTTGCCTTGGAAATGGAGCAGGCTTAATCTGGAGTCACAGAGCCACAAACATGAGACACACTGCCCTGTTCACTATGATGCACCAGGACAGACCCCCGTTTTAAAGTCAGATGCTGCCTGTGAAATTAAGTTGCCCTCCCACGCTGAGGGATCTGGACATGTCTGCTTGAGAACTCACTTGCTCCCACAGCAATGGCTTGCCCCATTACCTGCTTCTGGCAGGTAATGTGCCTTGCAAGTGTTCATTGCCTGGATTGACTCCACGAGCTGTGACTAACATTCACCAGCTGAGTGTTTCCTCCATGTCACATGCTACTGTGTATAAAGGTGGCACACAATGAATTGAGTGAAACGCCTGATACTGGAGACTGACCCATTTATTATTATAACAAAAAGATAGATCAGAACAGATGGATTATATATGGCAATACTAATATCTAGTTCCGTATTGTATAGATCTCAAAGCACTTTACAAAGGAGGTCAGTCTCATCCCTATTTTACAGATGGGGAAACTGAGGTACAGGGCAGGGATGTGACTTGCCCAGGTCATATATATCCCTATAAAATAAGTGCTATTTGTATAATACCTTTTGTCCAAAGATCCCAAATTCTCTGTAGACTAACTCACAAACTATTGTACACATATATGTAGGAATCATTTCACCCACCACTGAAATGCAGTCACCTCTGAGATTGAGCACAGCAGCTGTTTAACAGTGCACCATAATGCTACACAATAGTTTAGGACACAAAGTGAAGATGAATCCTGTATCTTATTGAAGCTGCAGAGGGATTTTAGGCACTGAAGACACAATGCAATGACTAGGGCTGGTTGGAAAATGGGGGAGGGAGGTTTCCACCGAAAGTTTTGACTTTTCTTTGAAAACCCAAACATTTTCAGACAAAACAAAAAAATCTCTGAAAATTGTAACAAATTCAATTTTTGGCCAAAAATATTGGAGTTTTGGTTTTCTGATGAAAAACTGAAAATTATTTTTAGAGAGATGGATGCTTTTTCCAGGAAAATGTTGGTTGAATTCAAAACCCAGTTTTCCACGGGAAAAAAAAATTGAGATGGAAAATTTTTGACCAGCCTTAACAATTACCCAATTTAAGTCAGTTTCATTCTGTTTTGTCTATTTCCTGCTCAACTCCTCTTCCACTCTAACCTTGCATGCCAGGGCAGGATAATCTCCACACTGGAATTTGCATGCCACTGCCAATCATTCTCTCTCTTTGCCCTGGACAGTACTTCCAGGACCTGTCATGCTGTTCTCCCTTCTTCTATTCACTTCTGTTTCAGCCACAGACTGTCAGATTGTGCCAATCTTAGTCATACTGAGTAGTACCTTATGCCAGTGGTTCTCAACCAGGGGTCCAGGGCCCCCTGGGGGGCCATGAGCAGGTTTCTGGGGATCCGCCTCGCTGGGGCCCAGGGCAGAAAGCCAAAGCCTCACTGCATGGGGCTGAAGCCCGGGGCTCTGAGCACCACTTGGGGCTGAAGTCTAAGAAATGTAGCTTTGTGGGGGGGGCCCTGTGGCGTGCAGCCTTAGGCAATTGCCCTGCTTGCTAGCCCCTAATGCTGGCCCTGGCTTTTATATGCAGAAAAACAGTTGTGACAGAGGTGGGCTGTGGAGTTTTTATAGCGGGGAGGGAGGGAGGGAGCTCAGAAAGAAAAAGGTTGAGAACCCCTGCTTTATGCCACAAGTAGGAAGCAAGTTACTATTCATGGTGAGGAAGGCTGGCAGAGAAAACAAGGGTTGATTGCACTCGCTAGAGACACACAGAGAGAACAAGCAGGAGTTTTGCAAGAACCACAGAGGAAAATAAACCCCATGAACAGGGAAGTGCTTTGGAATCAGAATCTTTGCCCTTCTCCTGTCCTTTCCATCCAAGGTTCTCACAGCTCTGCACAAGGGTGGGGTGCTCAGCACTGTCAGCTCGGGACCGAGACATGCAGAGGTGAAGCAACTAGCCCAAGGTCACAGGCAGGATCCAGAACAGAGCCCTCAGGGTCCTACCCTGCGCATTGCTCTAAGCATCTGAACAACTGGGAATAATACCATCACTCCGAGCCAATCAAAACCAAGGGGAAGGAGCAGGTGGGCCGCTGCAGAGCCGCCAACATTCCAGTTCAAAAGGTGAAAGTGTTTACCTTTGTGTTTAAATAATTGGATGGGAGTTGAACTGCTTGGAAGACTTATCCTGGCTGTGATCTGACCCCCAGGATTCCGGGCTCGCTCCAGTGCAGGCCATATTACACGGCTATTTGGTCAACCTAAAGGCATCTGATAGTCGGCCATTACTCCTCTTTTATGGCCAGCCTGCCTGATAGGCATCTAGGTTGGTCACGGATGGCTGAAGTGCTGGGTCCTCCATTTTCATTTTCCCGGACCGCTGCCAAGCAGAATGGCTGAGAATCCCCAAAGTCCGCGTGCAGGGCAGAGCAAATGGGGCCAAATTCCCCCCATAGCATAAGCCCACAGAGGTCACAGAGTTCCATCCCAGAACACTGCCCCAAGTGTTGGAGGTAACACAGGGTCATAATAGAGACTAAGTGCCTGAATGCTTTGCCCAAAGCTGGGAGCCCATGTTCAGCAGCGCTTCACGGATTTTATGGCTTTCTAACCAAAGGAAGGCAAAACGCCTTCCATTCCATAGGGACACTAGTACTTTTAACACTGTATTTCTTGGCCCCTTGTAAGAATTGGAGGGGGCTTGGTTTCAAACTTAATAAGCCAGCAGATCAGATGTATTTCTTTTTTAGCCTGGATGTATGGTGGGAGGAGTATAAACATGGATAAAACCTAAGTCTTACAGAATATTTTCCAACAGTAACCCTCAGGGCACTTTACAAAGGAGGGCAGCATCATTAACCCCATTTTACAGATGGGGAAACTGAGGCACGTGGCCGCAATCTGACTTGCTCAAGGTCACCCAGCAACTGATTCAAGAGTAGAATCCCAGCCTCCTGAGTCCCAGTATGATGCTCTATCCATTAGATCATACTACTTCCATATAGGCGGGGTTGTCGGTACCTTACATGATTCATTTTTGTTCAGCTGCATGACCATATGTATGTGTGGAACTAACCCAGGAATAGGGAAGCCCCCAAATTCACCCCAACATCCTCCTTCCTTGTGCTTTTTTCTCATGTGTCCACAACTCCAAA